>NC_062558.1:106006073-106314596 GCF_016906955.1 Phacochoerus africanus
GAGTATACACTTATACTAAAAACAGACAGACAAAGGAATAGGGCAAGAAAGAAAGATCTTTAAAAAATTTTTTTAAATGTATTTATTTATTTTATGGCCACACCTATGGCACATGGAAGTTCCTGGGCCACGGACTGAATCTGAGCTGCAGCTGCAGCGACAGTGGATCATTTAGCCCACTATACTGGGCACGGATTGAACTCATGCCCCTGCAGGGACCTGGGCTGCTGCATTTGGGTTCTTAACATGTTGCACCACAGCAGGAACTCTGAGAAAATTCTTATTTATAGAAAAATATATGAGAAAGCAACAGAATTTAAAAAAATCACTACTTTCAACCACTGTCTTATTAAGTATCATCAATAGCTGCTAAAATTTCTGGGGAAAAATTTGTTGGGGGCCAGAATACAAATATAAGCTCAAAGTATCTTCCCTTTTTTGGGGGGGGTCTTTTTGTTTTTTTAGGGCCACATCTGTGGTATATGTAGGTTCCCAGGCTAGGGGTCTAATTGGAGCTGTAGCCGCCAGCCTATACTACAGCCATAGCCATGCCAGATCCAAGCCACATCTGCAACCTAGATCACAGCTCATGGCAATGCCAGATCCTCAACCCACTGAGTGAGGCCAGGGATTGAACCTGCAACCTCATGGTTCCTAGTTGGATTCGTTTCTACTGCACCACGACAGGAACTCCCCTCAAAGTATCTTCTTTTTTTTTTTTTTTTTTTTGTCTTTTTGCTATTTCGTTGGCCGCTCTCGCGGCATATGTAGGTTCCCAGGCTAGGGGTCCAATCGGAGCTGTAGCCACCAGCCTACACCAGAGCCACAGCAACGCAGGATCCGAGCCGCGTCTGCAACCTACACCCCAGCTCACGGCAACGCCGGATCATTAACCCACTGAGCAAGGGCAGGGATCGAACCCGCAACCTCATGGTTCCTAGTCGGATTCGTTAACCACTGCACCATGACGGGAACTCCTCAAAGTATCTTCTTGAGGATTATTTATTAATTACAAAGGAAAAAATGGTATCTTTATCAAAATATGGCAGAGAAGTGATCAAAATTAATATCACCCAAGACGAAATGAACCACATCAGATGATTCCTGCTGTGATACACTGAAAGAAATACACCATTCCTGTCATAATTTCTGCCAAGAATGCATAATCATAACAAAGTCATAAGAAGACATTTGGACACACCTAAAATGAAGGACATTCTGTAAAACAACAGGCAAGCACACTTTAAAAATGTTAATGTGGCGTTCCCGTCGTGGCTCAGTGGAAATGAATCTGACAAGCATCCATGAGGACGCAGGTTCGATCCCTGGCTTCACTCAGTGGGTTAAGGATCTGGCGTTTCCATTAGCTGTGGTGTAGGTCAGAGACATTGCTCAGATCCTGTGTTGCTATGGCTGTGGTATAGGCCACAGCTACAGCTCCAATTTGACCCCTAGCCTGGGATCTTCCATATGCCATGAGTGTGGCCCTAAAAAGAAAACACACACACACACACACACACACACACACACACACAATTTAAATGTTAATGTTATAAAAAATGGTAAGAGGTTAATAGATCATTGCAGATTAAAGAAGTCTAAAGAGAAATGGCAACTAAATGCATGGTCCTGGATTAAATCCTGGAGAGGTGAAGAAAAGTGTTGTTATAGTCAACATTGGCGTAATAAGTGACATTTGAATATAGACTATACATTAGATAAAAATGTTAAATCAATATTAAATTTTCTAAATTTGAATGATAAGAGACCTACCCTAATTCTCAGGAGATAACACATTTTAGTGGCAAAGGGCCTGGATCTCTTCAACTTACTCTCAAATGTTTAGTTTGAAAAAAAGAATGTATGCATGTGTGTGTGAGGGAGGGGGAGCAAATATATCAAGTTGCTAAAAAAAAGGTGAAGTTTTCATAATTTGAATTTATAAAGAAAAGAAATTATCTCATTTCAACTTTGTATCTCCAGCACTTACTAGCAAAACAATGTCTGGAACATAGTAGATGCTTCAATAAATGTTTATTAAATGCTGAAATAAAATGACAAAGTCCAATCAGGAATCCCTGAATTGTAAGTGGTAAGATACCCAGTTCAAATTGCCCAAGTGAAAAAGGAAGTAAAAAAATTTTACTCTAAAGTATAGTCATTTCAAGTATAGCTGGATCCAGGGGTTCAATCAGTGTCATTCAGATCTTCTCTCTCTGTCTGTCTGTCTCTCTCTATGTCTCTCCCTTATTTTCCCCTATGTTAGCTTTACTCTCCTCCCTTAAGCTGGCTCTCTACAAGGTATACCCACATAGGTCCCTAGTTCAGCAAAAATAAAGATATTTTTGTCCAACTATTCTATACACTTGCACTACCAAATCTCATTGAACTAACTTAAGTGGTCAGAGACAATGAAAACAGCTGATGGGCAGATTTGAGATGTGTGTTCTTAAGAGTGACCTACATGCTTTGTGGAATGAGAAGCCTTAACTCTTTCAAAGCACAAAGTCATGCAGAGTCTTGGAAAATCACCCCTGAGAGGACACGTGTAGCCAGGTTCTCCCTTCTGCTCTTATTCCCTTTGATTAGGTTCTCTTTGAGCCTTGTGGCCTGGAATTGACAGACACCACAAAGTCCCCATAGTGACTCTCCAAAGTCCTAGCTATTTATTCTCTGAGGTTAATGGACACCTCAAAATAAAATATCCTAGTATGAAATTCAAAATAAAGAAAATCCCATAAATCTTGTTGAAGAACAGTGATAAGAAGTTAAGTGATAAGAACAGTGACTTACTCTAACAGGCTATTCCATGAAATCAGTTTCATCAACACCACAGTGGACATTTTTAGACACTTGGTTCAAAAAGTAGAAAACACGGTGTCTGCTGTCAAGAAGCTCCTGCTTTAGTCACAGAGAGAGTTTACATGTTGGAGAATTTGACAGGGATCTGGTCTTAAACCCCTTGGTGCCAGAGGTGAGATGAAAGTTCAAGTTCCCAGCAAGTTCTGTGGATTCAAGGGTAAAGAACGATCAAGGGAGATGAGGATGGGTAGGGCTTTTTGCCTGTCCTACTCACTGGTATGTCTCCATGCCTGAAAGAGTGCCAGACACATAATAAGCATCAGTAAATATGAGTTAAATGAAAAATGGGCTGAGGAAGCCCAGAAAGGTTGTCAGAGAAAGTGGGAGGACAGGGACATTTTCCAGGCCCAAAAGACATGGTGTAGCTGGCAGGATGGGGCAAGCCAGGCCACATTGGAACTGGCCACACTGGAACTAGTGGTTCACACTGGCCAACAGAGGTGCCTGGCAAACACAGCAGGTGAGAAAGAGGTAGCGAGCTATCTAGGGCAGTGTCACAAATCAGCAGCTGGTGGGCTACATAAGCTGGTAGATGTGCTTTCGTTGATCTCCCCAGCGTTTAAAAAATTGAGAAAGCTTATATAGCACCCAGATTTCTGGCTTGTCTTAAAAACTCAGGAGATCTGGCAACACTGAGCCCACGTTCTTACATGGGGACAACTGGCTGGAGCTGAGTGACCTCACAGAGAGCACGTCCTCTGCAGCTCCCAGACAGTGTAAGGCAGCCCTGTCCCACGCCCAGCTGTCTTATACCCAGGCCAAGTCTCATTTACGTGACTGTGGAGTCCATGGCATTCGAGCTTGTGACAAGTATAGATGGACTGCGAATTCTGCGCAGTTACCTCTGAAAACCCATTTGGTACCTTCACCTTCCTTTTTGAACCCTCTGCCTTATATCCTATTCTCAGCAAAATCTTAAGCACAAATGTTTAAATATTTTATGTCTTTTTTCTTTTTTCTTTGTCTTTTCTAGGGCCACACCCATGGCATATGGAGGTTCCCAGGCTAGGGGTCCAATCAGAGCTGCAGCTGCTGGCCTACGCCAGAGTCACAGCAACGCGAGATCTGAGCGGCGTCTGCGACCTACACCACAGCTCACGGCAACGCCAGATCCTTAACCCACTGAGCAAGGCCAGGGGTCGAACCCGTAACCTCATGTTCCTTGTCGGATTCGTTAACCACTGAGCCATGATGGGAACTCCTGTTTAAATATTTTAAAAAGAAGACACTAAGAAGTTGGGCAAAACTAAACTTATGCTTGGAAACTCTAAAATAAAGAGGTATAAATAAATGTTTTGCCACAATCTGCCTCAAGGAATTCCTATAGTCTTGCATTAATTAGAAGACTTTTGCAACAAAAGCCATTGCATATTCCCACTCTCTCCCCTTTTATCCCCGTCAGCAATGTCCTAGTACCATGGCTCTTTAAGGACTCAGTGGTATGAATATTTCTGCCATCTTCCTTCTCTAGTATTTTCAGAAACTTAACACATGCTGGACATGGCAGGTGTGATTCTAATTTTAATATGGGTGGGATCTCGCCTAGCCAACTATTCCACAAGGGCTTTGGGAATTGTATCAACCAGCATCAAGCTGGTTGGAGCATGTGCTGCCTGAACAACAGCCCACGTGGGCCTAAGTCCATTGAGCGCGGCCTTCTTCTAATCACTTAAACCTCTGTGAGCTATGAGCGATGAAAGAAGAAAGAAAGAAAGAAAGAAAGAAAGAAAGAAAGAAAGAAAGAAAGAAAGAAAGAAAGAAAGAAACAAAATCAGCACCTGTTCCAGCTTTGGCAAGAACCCTAAAATAGAGCAACCGTTTCTCATGAAAGCTGAACTTCAGTACTTGCAGCTGCTTGCTTCCTTATCAAAAATCAATTTCTGTCTATTATATATGATATCTAAATAGGACAGCCTTTCCCCCTTTCTGATTCATCACTTTTCTTCTTGACCAAAGGAATCTTTCAGGGCACTTTTGTGTAGATTTGGAATCAGTGGGTTATTCTTAACCCACTGTGCCATGGTGGGAACTCCAGGAAATCATTTAAATTACTGAAGTCAGAACTTTCAACTGGAGTGTCTAGAAATAATTTACCTTAATTTTTTTTTGTCTTTTTAGGGCCACACCTGTGGTATATGGGGGTTCCCAGGCTAGGGGTTGAATTGGAGCTATAGCTGCTGGACTACGCCACAGCCACAGTAATGCGGGATCTGAGGCACATCTGCAACCTATAGGAACACTGGATCCTTAACTCACTGAGTGAGGCCAGGGATCAAAATTTCATCCTCCTGGATACTAGTTGGGTTCGTTTACTGCTAGCCATGATGGGAACTCCAAAAGCTGGCTCTTTATTCAGACCACTCCCCAGGATCCCAATAACCTTAGTCCACAAACTCGATTTATATTCTAACTGGACCAAGGCCACACCTCCTAACTCTGGTTCCATGAGCTCCAGCACATCTAGTCTATTCAGTTTGGTCTCTGACACCATAGATACAACCCCTGACATCCCCTGATAAAACCAGCCATGGCATCTTCTTCTCCCAAACTTATTTCAATCCCCTTAAGAACAATGAGCACCCTCAGGTTAGAAATCTCCCTACAAGAGGGAGATTTGCCTTAATGATCCAGATCTTTATCTAGAATGCATGATTTTTTGGTTGCACTTCAAATAGCTCATTTTTAGGAGCCAAGAAAAAGTACAAACTTGGCATTCATTCATTCAACTCACATTTCCTGATTTCTTGTTGAATGTCATCTGTGATACTGAGAACAACTGAATCAAGAGAGCATCTCTCACTTCCTACAACATAATTCTCTACCACTCAGACCACTAGCTATTCTGCCAAAAGGTCTTGTACACAGCTCCATTATTTCTTTTATTTGAGTAAATGTAAGTTGCAGGTTGTCAAGAGTGAAGTTAGCTAAGCAGAAGAAAAGGAGGGAAAAAAGTTATTCCTTAAAATTCACCCACAGAAAGAAGATGCTTTAGAATGCGCATATATGTCTTAATAGTTTGGTTTAGAAGGTAGAGGAAGCAAATAAATAAATAAATAGTTCCAGAAAATAATAAGGAATTATTTCATCATTACAGAAAATAAATTTCATCACTTCCTTCCTCCCACTGTCCCTTCTCGCCCCCATTGATTCTGCAGTGTCTCTTGGTAAAAAGCACAGACAGAGAGAGCAGAAGTTAAGGACAGATAAACGGATTCTAAAGTCTGTGAGCTCAATAACTTATCTTCCTGCCATCTATCCTTTGATTTAGACAGGGACTCAGAAGTCGGCTTCCACTACTCCTACCACTGGCCTTCAGTCATATCAGATATAACCTTCCAATTATATCAAATCATCCTTTTATGGCCTGGCATTCTTACTCTTAAAAGCAATCTCTGATTAGTCTGATGGTTGTCTCTTCTCATAAGGAAAGTTTTTATAAAACCAGATGGAATTATGCGAAATCAAGCCTCAGACTCCACACTCCTTCCTAACTTCTAGTTCTGACAGTGCAGACTAAGCAATGCTCTCAGGCATGGGTAAGAGCCCCCCTACCCCCACTCACTGTTCCACTTTTGTTCTAAAATTTAAGCCCAGAAGTGAAGCCAGAAGTTCCTTCAAATGCTGTTATGAATGCAGTTAATTTTCGGATCTATAATAAGAGGTGATTTGTCTAAAAATCATGTCATGCCTCCACTGAGAACAGCCAAGATTCTTCAGAGGCTGACAAGTGTCACAAACAACATCCCCACCCCATTCCATCAACCTTCTAACTTCCTCTTCTACCACCTCACCTTTGCTCTCTCCACCAGTCACATGATCTTCTGGCTATTTGTCTAACGTCTCAATCTTGTATTCACCACAGGGCCTTTGCACTTGCTGTCCTCTCTGCCAAAAATGTTCTTCCCCCAGATACCCACAGGCTCGCTCACCTTCTTCCTTGAGGTCTCTGCTCAAATGTCACACTATTGAGACTTCCTTGACTACCTTCCCTAAAACAGCAGCAGCCCACTCTCATCTCCATACTTTCCATTATTTAAAAACAAAAAAGATTTATTGAGCTACAATTTACCTCCCATACAATTCACTCATGTAAAGTGCACAATTCAATGACTTTTAGTATATTCACAGAATTGGGTAACCATCGCTACCATCAATTCTAGAATGTTTTCCTTGTTCCCAAAAGAAATTCTGCACTCTTTAGCCATCACTTCCCAATCATCCCAAATCCTCAGTCCTAGCAGCCACTAATCTACTTTCCGTCCCTATATATTTGCTTATTCTGGACTTGTCATATAAATGGAGTTATACAATATGTAGTCCTTTGTGACTGGCTTTGCAATGTAATGTTTTCAAGTTTCATCCACATTATACTATGTATCAGCACGTCATTCCTTTTTTTGGCAGATAATATTCCATTTTATGGATATACCACATTTTTATTGTTCTCATCAGCTGATGGATAGCTGTATTATTTCTACTTCTTGGATATTGTGAGTAATACTGTAAAGAACAATTGTGTACTTTCTTGTGTGGACGTGTGTTATCATTTCTTTTTTTTTTTTTTGCTTTATTTTTAGGGCCGCATTTGTGGCATATGGAGTTTCCCAGGCTAGAGGTCTAATCGGAGCTACAGCTGCTGGACTACGCCATAGCCACAGCAACGAAGGATCTGAGCCACATCTGCAACTTACACCACAGCTCACAGCAACACTGGGTCCTTAACCCACTGAGCAAGGCCAGGGATCGAACCCGCAACCTCATGGTTCCTAGTCGGATTCGTTTCCGCTGAGCCACAACAGGAACTCCTTATCATTTCTTTTGAGTATACACGTAGGGGTGAATTTCATCATTTTTATACTGCTTTATTTGAGAATGTAGTACTATCTAAGATAATGTATATTTATTTATTTACTTTTTATTGTCTGTCCTCTCACTAGAATATTGCTCCCCAAAGGTAGGATTTTGGACGGTTTTGTTTACTGCTTAGAACAGTGCCTTGCAGAGTAGCATATAATAAATACATACTGTATGAATGCAAGAGTGCTAAATTATTAGGGCAAACCGAAGGGGGAAAACCTAGTAAGGTCAGTAAGCTGATTGTGTACACATTAAAAGTCAGTTTATGGGAAGAGATTTGGAATGACAACTTGCAGGAAAGTAAGAAAATTTCCAGAGTTCCTTAGTCAACTTGACCTTCCTTGAGGTCAGGTCCTCCCCTGTAAAGTGTCAGGACTGAACCAGTACTCCTGGCTCCTGCAAGCTCCATCTAACAT
This sequence comes from Phacochoerus africanus, assembly GCF_016906955.1. NCBI lineage: Eukaryota > Metazoa > Chordata > Mammalia > Artiodactyla > Suidae > Phacochoerus > Phacochoerus africanus. The sequence continues at coordinate 106,014,209 of NC_062558.1, forward strand.
AATGTTTCATAAAAATTAACAAATGATTTGATTTGCTCATACAAGTATTTATTTTTCATTCATTCAGCAAATATTTTTAAAGTATTAAGCCAACAAATATTTATTAAGTATTAAGCCTCCATGAGCCAGACACTATTCGAATGTCTCATTTGGCATATCAACATTTACAATCTATTTGGACAAAAATTACACCCTTTTTAATTTAAATTTCTTTTCTTTTCTCCCCCACTTGTTTCCAAATATACAGCTGAGGTTGGGCTTTAAAAAATGAAAATAATCTAATTATTTTCAGTTTCTAAGACACAGGCAGGAACTGAAAGACCAAAAAAATCAATATCAACATAAATTAATTAGTTCTTTCTTTTCTTTCTTTCTTTCTTTTTTCTTTTTTTTTTTTAGGGTGGCACTACGGCCCATGGAGGTTCCCAGGCTAGGGATCGAATCGGGGCTACATCTGCCGGCCTACACCACAGCCACAGCAACACAGGATCCAAGCCACATCTGTGACCTTCACCAGGGCTCACAGCAATGCCAGATCCTTAACCCACTGAATGAGGCCAGGAATCAAACCAGCAACCTCATGGTTCCTAGTCGGATTCATTTCTGCTACACCATGACAGGAACTCCCTACTATATAATTTCAAGAAAGCATTTTGGGAGAACAAAGTAGACCTGGGAAGTAATATACAAATGCTTCATTCAACACATTTGTTTGCCTGCGATGTGCCAGCCTGAAGGCTGTTCTCATCCAACCTGTGCTAGGTCTCCATGAAATAAACATTACTGGCATGTTCTGTTTTATAAGTGAGGAAACTGAGGCTCTGCTATAAAACAATTACCTTGGCTAGGATGATAAAAGTAATAGACAAAGTCTGTTGGCCTCAAAAGACTTAACACTCTTTTGACACTGTGAAAAACCAATTGCATATTTTGCATTCATGATGGATCTAGAATGCTGTATTTGCATCTGAACTATTCAATATATATTGGAGGTAACAGATGCTGATAATTACAACAATTCCTTTCAGGACCAAAAGAGAATGTTTTATCTTCCTATAACTGGAAATTTTGTGGAAAATTAAAAAAGAAAATCTGACCAAATTCCTGTATTTTCAATGATCAAATATAAACCATACGACATCTCTTTAAAAGAAAAAAAAAAAAAACTCTAGTGAACTTTGGAAGCTCTAAGATGCTGTTTTTAAGAAAATTTAGGTGAATCAATTATTCACATTTTGTATAGAAGGCTCTAAATGTTGAATAAATGTTCCTTCTCCCCATCCATTGGAAGTGCTTAATAGATATTCCCCCCTAATATAAATTCACTAAGTAGATGACCAGGGCACTGCACGTTACCCCAATTCCTCGTCTCATCTGCATATTGTGAGGACTATATGGGAAGATCTGTAATCAAATCTGATCTACATCCTTTTAGTGCAATCCTGGGATATAAATCACCCTTTCAAAATAATTCTGTGAAGTCATATGAAAAGAAAAAAAAAGCTGGCTGTAAATTAGTTTTATCTATTGGCCACAAACAATAGAACCAGTTCTTCCTACTGTAAAAAAATAATAACCATAAAGAAACTCTGGGAATTGAAGAAAAAGCTTTAGACTGAAGCTTAGAAAAGGGCAGGAATGAGAGACGTGAGAGGCTTTTGGTGGCAGAAACAAAAAAAATTACCTTCTAGATAAGTGGGTTTGACTGACTGGGACCATGGCAAAGCTTTTGCTGCTCTGTTCTATTCAAGTTTCAGAGAGAGTGCATCTAAATGATTTAGTTTGGGATTTCTGCCCACGCCTCAGACAAGGGAGGGATGCGTCACATGCATGACAGATCTATGTCATTGCTGACTGGAGATGAGCACAGATTCCCGCAAGACAAAGTTGGGAAGTTGGGTGCTGTTACCAGAAGAATGGAGTGGAGGCTGATTAGGCAAAAACAAGAGATATCCATGAACCTAATGTCAGGAATTTGGCCTCTCCATCCCCTTGGAGGTATCTATGACATGGGTTTGGGGCTAGAGACAGATACAAACCAGGAATAGACATGAGGATAAACCCTGGATCAAAGCTACAGCCCAGGCCAGGAAGGGGCAGGCTGGAGCCAGGGAAGGCGGATGACAGGAGAGGGCACTTGGAGTTCTGTGGGGCGAACAGCTGTATTTTCTGATACGCACTTCATCCAGCCGCCTGCACTGAGAATGCACCACATGGTCAGTGGAATGGAATTTGGGGCAGACACCAGTCCCTCCGAAGCACATGGAAACTTGATACAACGGCTTCAGCCTAATGCATGTCCGGGCATTTTCTCTTATTTAATTCCAGCTCTTTACAACATCCAAGAGAATAAAGATGGCCAGGCTGGGTCAGGGGGTCAAATCAGCTAAGTCAGAGTGGTCAGGCCCAAACTGCACATTCAGATGAGATCAGAGACATCAGCTGAGACAGGAGAAACTTCCCTATTCCATTTCTTGAGCTGAGGCTCACCCAGCTGCCAATAGGAGGGGTCCTGGTTTGGGTTTGAAGGTACTGGTATCAGAGAGGGGAGAGGAGACTATGTGACAGACCTATGGGCACAGTCCCATTTGGGATAAGGACTGGAGCCAAAGGGACAGAATCAGCTGCTAAATCCAAGAGGTCAGTTTGAGACTGTGGTCAAGAATGAGGCAAAAGGAGTTCCCATCGTGGCTCAGCGGAAATGAATCAGAGACTCAGGGGGAAGTAGGATGGCTTGAGAAAGTTCAGGATAAGACTGCACAGCTCCAGGGACCAAATCCTTTTCTCACTGGGTGCAGGCAGAGAACACAGCAACCAATTAGGTCATTAGGTTGGGCTGGCAGAAAATACCACAGGTGGATGTGGGTATCTGGTCCAGAGCAAGCAGTAACTGGGGGTTGAAAGGCTGGAATCCAGGGTCTCAGAGGTCAGACAGCCTCTCAGTACCAGCCAGTAAGATAGATCTCTGCTTCCAGTGATACCCTCCAAGTCCAGGTCCTTGGACTTGGCGGTAGTATTTATTAAATGTGAACATATTCTAATTGGGCAAGTATAGATGCTTAAGAGAGATGTGTGTAGTCTACAATAAAACTCAAGTCCAATATATTTTAGGAAAATAAGAGAGGTGCTACTTCGTAAGACAGTAGTTCTCAACCACGCTGCACCTTGTAATCACCTGAACTCTTGAACAGGCTGATGCCCGGGCTCGAGCAATAGAGAGTCTAATTTAGTTAGTCTGGGGTGCAGCCTGGACTTTAGGAGTGATTCCATTGTGCAATCAGACCTGAGAACTGTTATCCTACAGCACTGGGTCTCAACAGGCCTTCTTCAGAATGCTGGTGCAGCGGGTTTTTATTGAAAGCTGTGTTTCACATCCAAAAAAATATGGGAAATAATGCATAAAGTATACAACATTCTTTTGAAGATGTAACAAATTCCAAAAAATTTTTCAGTAAAATAGCTTTATTCTCCCTTTATAAGGTGAAACTTACATACAGTAGAAAGCACAGATATTAAGCATACAGTTCAGTGAGTTTCAATAAATGTATACATTCAACAATCTGGATAAAGGGAATACAGAAGTTCCTTTACCAGCCTTGCAACTTTTCTGTAAGTTGAAAATTATATCAAAATTAAAAGTTACTAAGAAATATACACTGGGGAGTTCCCTGTGGCTCAGAAGGTTACAAGTACAACTAGTATCCATGAGGAAGTGGGTTTGATCCCTGGCCTCACTCAGTGGGTTAAGTATCCAGAACTGCTGGGAGCTGTGGTGTAGGTTACAAATGTGGCTTAGATCTGACATAGCTGTGGCTGTGGTGTAGGCAGGCAGCTGCAGCTCTGATTTGACTCCTAGGCTGGGAACTGCCATATGCTGCAGGCGTGGCCTTAAAAAGAAGAAAAAAAAAGTATACACTTGTATTATTAGCACCCAAATCAAGACAGAGAACTTTTCCATCACTCCCAAAATTCTTGGGGCATTTTTCCAGTCACACCTAGACCCTCCTAAAATCATTATTTTAAATGATTTCTATTACCATAGCTTAGTTTTGCCTGATTTTTAAAAATTACTCAATGAATTTTATTACATTTATAGTAGTGCCTGATTTTGTATTTTACGTAAAGGTACCATATAGTGTGTCAGTGTTCATGTTGTGAGGTGCATAGATATGTTGTGTGAACCACTAGTTCTTTTTTATTATAAATAAAGATGTCATGAACATTCTTATAGCAGTATCCTTTTTTGGCTGACCTGAGGCATGCAGAAAGTCCTGAGCCAGAGATCGAAACCAAGCCACAGCACTGACAACAGCAGATCCTTAACCCACTGAGCTACCAAGGAACTCCCTTATAAGCTACTGGGGAACTCCCTTATATTGGTCTTTTGTAGATATATACTTTCATTCCTTTTGGGTGCAGCAATGGTTTTATTGGAAAAAGGACTTCATATGTAAATAAGTCTGGGAAGTAATACAATGCTGCGTGCGTGTATGTGTCAGTTGTTAACCCAGAGGTTGTAGGAGATTTTGACATACTTAGATAGCACTGTTTCCAATTATGCTTAAAGCCATAATATTGCTAACATGGAAGACCCTTCTACCAACAAACGAGCTCCTGGTCAATAACCTGAATGCCCTCGTGGTGAGTCCGTGGGGACAAGTATATACCCCATTCATCCTTTTCTCTCAACACCTAAAACAGTTCTGGGCATATATTAAATTATTAATAAATATGTTTTCAGTTGAAATATAATTTTTCTTAAAGGGTAAACGACAAATTGTAAGTTGTTCTTTTGGCAATGTGACTATAGGTGACTTATGTCTTCATTTTTTTTTAATCTCCATTTTTGTATTTTGTGAACATGAGTTACTTTTAAAATTAAAAAAATATATATATTTCCGTTCCCATCGTGGCGCAGCAGAAATGAATCTGACTAGGAACCACGAGGTTGCAGGTTCCATCCCTGGCCTTGCTCAGTGGATTAAGGATCTGGCGTTGCTGTGGCTGTGGTGTAGGACAGCACCTGTAGCTCCAATTGGAGTTCTAGCCTGGGAACCTCCATATGCCACAGGTGCAGCCCTAAAAAGCAAAAGCAAGTATGTATATATATATGTATGTATTTTAAGATACTCATTGTGAAAGACTATTAAGTCTCCACTGGGAGAAAAAAAATGAATGTTTAATCTCACCATTGCTTAAACATTTTCTAATTAAGTAATTTAACATTAATACTAAGACCTCAAAGATTCTATTGACCTTGAGAAATGACTAATTGATGAGACCAAGTGACCAGAAGCTATTGTGTACATTTCATTAATGTTTATAGGCAACAACAGCAAATAAGGAAATATATAACTGAATGCTTTACAAAATGGGCCTGGAGTACTGATTTCTGCTAGATGAGAACATCTGAACATTTAGTCTGCTGCTTTAGTATCTAATTTACCTTCAAACCTCAAATACACAGCTTTTAAGGTGACAGTTACAGAATACTAAGAGAGGTATCACAATGGGATATCTCCACTTCAAGGAATTCTTAAAAAAAAAAAATCTGGGGTTTTTGTTTGGTTTGGTTTTTATTTTTTTTATTTTTTAAATCATCTGCAATGGCTTGAACCAAGAATAACCAAATCTTTGGTCAGAATATTTACTGTGTTTAGTCTGTCACTGGAATAGTTGTTATCTTGTAAACGATTTCAAATATTATTATATTTGTGTTTGCCTTATTTTAAGGCATATCATACTCGCCTTGCATTAACTACAAAACCCTGCATTGTCAGACAGTGGAATCTAGAGAGGATATTCATGGTAAATCCTTGGATAAGGTTGTTATTATGCAGGACAACTCATCTCCATAAACGAAAATTTTACAGCCAAGTGTGAGATGTTTTCTTTTCCCCTCAGAATGTTAAACAGTTTTCCTTACTTTTTTTTTAATAACCAAAGCACACTTTTAAAACTAAAAAGAAAAAAAATCCAGAATGTAGTAAACTGACATGTATTTATCCCTTATTCTATTTTGCAGACTGTATGTGGTACAAGCATTGTTAAAACACTTAAGTGATTGCTATTTATTTTTTGATTAACATGAAAAGTGAAAAGAGAATAAATACTTCCAGTTTTGAAAGAACTATTGCAGATGATAGACTTCAGTAAGTGCTCCAGCAGACCACAAAAGATTAGCTTTACAGCAAGAAACTTGGGGTAACCTGGCTAAATATTTCATTCATGTGACTGAGCGGGTTGTGAGTGGGAGGGTTGGGATTTGCTTAGCAGTGTGGGTGACTGTGGCTTGGCTGGATTTGGGGTTAATTTCTCGCTCATGGCTTTAGACTGTACAGAACAGCCTGCTCATGCTCATGCTCCACTGTGGAATCTGTGGTCCTGTCCCTCAGGTTGGCTATCCTAATACAGCACAATGGCAGCAGTACCAGAGTCAGCAATTTCAAAGGAGGAGGGCTGGCTGGCTCAGGCTTCCAGGTGTGTGAGGGATGATGATGTTTGTCAAAAGCCCAGCCAGGATCCTTTCAAATTTCATTTTCATAAATACCCTGCATTTAGCCTGTGTTCCCTACTTTTACCCAATGGAGTATGTGCTGGGAAGCAGGGCGTCAGGAAGAAGTGAGAATGCTCAAGACCTGGAGAGTGAGAAGGGCTTCAACACAGGATACAATGTCTCTGGGTCCCAGATGAGTTCTCATTTGGATTCAACAAACTGACCTGAGGAATCAGAGCTTCTTCCACAATCATTCAAATGCTTTGTTAATGATGGAACATTTGTGCTTTCAGTGGTTACATCTGAGCTTTGGAAATAGCAAAGCCCATTCAGTTTTTATAAAGCTGGGCCAACAATAACGTACATTTGAAGAGTGGGTTTCATTTCACAAGGTGTTGTAACAATGCCTTGTTTCATTTTATCTTCAAGACAACCTCTTCTGTAGGCATTCTTATTCTCCAATTGCAGAGGAAGAAAATGAGGTTAAGAGAAGTTAGGAATATGCAAAGTTACAAAACAGAGGTTGGACTCAAATTCAGGTCTGATTTCAAATCCACTGCTTTTTACCCTACATCAGAGGTTCTATTCTTAATTTAAAACATATGAAGCAGTATAATAAGGCAACCTAATTAATTTTCATTCATACCTCACAATCTTGTGCCAAAGATATTTCAGAAAGAGGATTTCCAAAACACTTTGAGCAATGGCATTCTCAACAGAATGAGTGTGTGGTTTCCCTGGAAAATAAATTCATGGATTTCCTATCTTTCCAAACACACGGTTGGATTTTAAAAGTCCCATTATTTTATTGTCACTACTGTTAAGACTTTAAAATGCTTACTATATTTGTTTCTATAAAAATCACTATGCAGGAAAAAATACTGGAGGTATAAGCTATTTAACAGCTGTGTAAGGGAAAATTACAAAGAACTTTTAATGGCACATAAAACCAAACTTGTGAGCTATTTTATTTCTATCTGGGAAAAGAAAAAATGTTAGCATAATAATATTTATACTGTACATCTACAAAAGAATCTCATGATATTCAGAAGTTACATTCTAGAAATTCCAAGTTAATAAAGAAATATGAGAGGAATGTTCCCCTGATTCATTTTTTCCTCCCATTTTTGGCCTACAGTCATTTGCTCCATTTTACCTACCTTTCTTTTAGGTGCAGTGACCATATGCAGGAAATTAGACTTAAATGTCCTATTGGTGCCATAATTGATCATTGATTGGCTTGACACTCGGATGCTTTAGCAGCTCAGAGCTGATTGTTAATAATCAAAAAAAATTGTGAGTTCATTGTTAAACTGCTGATACTTGAAACCAGCCGCAGTGGGAGTATTTACACCATGGAAACTGGCAAAATATAAATCAGGGCTCCCTCTTCACCCCCTCCCAAAACCAGTTTACCAGCAGAGTGCTGACCAAAGGAATCAAGGAAGGAGGTTGCTATTTAGCATGTCACAAATGTTGGAAGCCACAAATTAAGTCTTTTCTGTACCAGCAGAAAAGAATAAAGGATGTACCATCTTGTTCAGTGACTTTGGATTTGACTTAAGTTTTACTAAAGCTGGTAGAGTAGGGCGGCATTTAAGGAAATGTCTATAATGCCAAACAAATATTTGCAGTTTTAAAAGCAATCCAAAGTGCTTACAGAAGGTTGTTTAATTTACCTTCTAGTTAAAATAATGTAAGATAGTCACTGGGTTATGTTAAACAGAAAAAAAGCAAGTTATAAACTATACGTACATGATCCATGCCAATAAAGAAAAATTGTTTTAGATATGGATATTCTAGAAAAAAAACATGCCCTAAACTGATTGCCTTTTATGTGAGTAGGGAGGGAGATTAGATGTTTACTCTTTTTATTTCTCTTTTTGGCTGCACCCACAGCATACGGAAATTCCCAGGCCAGGGATTAAATATGAGTTGCAGCTGCAACCTACACCACAGCTGCGGCAATACTGGATCCTTATCCCACTGCACCACAGTGGGAATTTCTACTCTTTTTATTTCTGAATTGTTCTCTGTTGCTTTCTTTTAAAAAATCATCATTAAATCTCCTTATAACTAAAAAGTAATTTTAAAAGAAAGAAAAGAACCAAACAGTGTCAGGTAAGTTTTGTCATGCTGACAATTTGACAATGGCCTGTTTAAAGCATCAAACTGATCCAATTGATCATTTCATCCCCATTCTACGGTCTCAATCTGTTTTCCTTTTTAACTGTCTTGACTTTTTAAATTATTATTTTCAAAGATAAATACATTCATAGCTTGTTGGACTCTGAATTTTCAGTTGTTATACCTGATTTTAAATTAGTACAAATTTAAAATTAGTTCCTATATTACACTGAAAAACACACTAATTCTACTCTAGGGATTGGTTAGGTCTTGCAAGCCCACCCCTGTATTCATTCATTTGCAAGTTCCAGGGAACCCCTAAATCCAACTGCTGGCTGCAGGCAGAGCTGACAAGATTTTGTTCCGACAAGATGCTTTGGTCTTATCAAGGAAAGCTTGTAAGTGAAAGTTTGTTAGTTGAGGAGATTCGCAAGAACTCTAGTGTCAGAGATGCTGGGTTGTATTTCTGGCTTGGCCACATAATCAACCATGTTACTTTGGGCTAGTCACTTAACCTCTTAAAATATCATCTGAAAATAGGGATTATAACAACCATGTTTCTATAACCCTAAGATAAATGTTTTCCCCCACATTTTATTATTTCTGAAATGGGTTGTTTCTAAATAAATTTGCCAGCTTCCAGGCCAAGTGTGGATGCCCCAATATGGGACATGACTGTCATTCGTGAATGCAGGAGAAGTTAGCAGTTTTCGCTGAAGGTATCTGTACATTTCCTATCACTTCAGATGAGTTAACTGCACTTGATAGGACCATATACATTTATCTGTATTTCATCTCAAGTAACTATACATTTACAAAGATAAGTAAAGCAAATCTTTGTCATTGGTATACTGATGAAGTTTCCATACTTTCTTGCTAGCTAACAACAGACACTCTCTGATAACGGTTATTAAGCTGATAGTCTTCAACTGATGACATGTTACAATCAAGGAAAACGGAAAATAACACTAGTAGGTTAATGCTGTTGAAGATTACATGAGATTATGCTTATAATATGCTGAACATAGTGCCTGGTACCTGGTGAGCACTCAAAAAATATCTTTCTCATTGTCATCATTCACTTTGTAACACATTAGTTGACAAGAACTTTCCATACCACGTCTCATTCACAACCTCTGTGTGAGGAAAGCAGTAAGATCTGAGTCACTGGTTCTCAAGCTTGAAGAGACCTCAGAATTACCTGGTAAGATCTTGAAAAATATCACTTCCCTGATGTATATATACATATGTGTCTAGATGGATAGATAGATAGATAGAGAGATAGATATAGATATATACATATGTACACACACACACAATGAAACACTACTCAGCCATTACAATGGATGGAATTTCACCATTTGCAGCAAAATGGATGGACCTGGAGGGTATTATACTAAGTGAAGTAAGTCATGCAGAGAAAAAACTAATACTGTAGGTTATCACTTATACGTAAAATCTAAAAAATGTTAAGTCACAACTGGTGAATATAACAAAAAAGAAACAGACTCACAGGTATAGAATATGAACTGGTGGTTAGCAGTGGGGAGAGGGAGGAGGGAAGGACAAGGTAGAGGTGGGGTAAGAGGTACACCCTACTATGTATAAAACAAATAAGCTACAAGGATATATTGTACAGCATATGGAATACAGTCAGTATTTTATGAAAACTTTAGAGTATAATCTAGAAGAATCACTATGTTGTATTCTTGAAACTAATATTGTAAATCAACTGTAGTTCAGTAATAAATAAATAATAAATAAACAAAATAATAAAGTCCCTTCTGACTTCACCATGGGGAGGCCTGGATTGTTGGTCTACTGTGGGATAGCTGTCTTTTTGTCTGCTGAAGGCAGCATTCTGTCCACCTCTTCTGGGGAAGTTCCCTGCTACCTGTGTGATTCTAATGGGACCTGCCAACTTTCTTACAGAAGGCATCTCCCATGCATCTCTAACTGGTCTGGGGTTGTATAATTTACCCAAACTGGGCCAACAAGAGTCACTCCACTGTAATTTTGCACTTTAGGCCAGAGAACCAAAGACTGACCTTTCTGGTGACAAAACAGAAGTTGTCTGTCTGGCTGCCAAGATACCTGTTCCCCTGCTACAAGAGAGGGAATGAAGGTGATGTTCAGAAAAGCCAGGATGAGAGGTGGACAGAATGTGGCCCACTTGGAATTCTAACTTCAGGGCTCATGGCATCCTGTGGTTTGCTGATGTAAATCAGTAACGTCTCAAGTTAGGTTTCTAGGACTTGCAACCAAAACACAAAGAACAACCACCACCTCCCTATTAATAAAACTGATCCTCACTAAAAATGACACTTTTTGTTTTACAAAGGTTTTATGTATACTTCCTCTCTACCTCCTAATGATAGTCCTGTTAAGTAGCACATGTATGTTCTTTAAAAACAAAGACAAAATTCAGACACTATATAATTCACCACTTTAAGGTGAACAATTCAGTGGTTCTTAGTATACTCACAAGGTGTGTAACAATCACAACCAACTAATTCCAGAACATTTCATCATCCCAAAAGGGCAGCCCCATCCCTGCAAGAAATCACCCCTCATCCTTCTCCCCCTACTAATCTTTCAGCAAAGGTACTTTTGTGCCCCATCTAAAGGCAAAGAAAAGGAGACCTGAATATTCTAGCAGTTTTCTTAAGAGGCTAGAGCCAGGATTAGAACCTGTGAAGTTATCCTCCCTCCCTTTTGTGAATATATTATGCTCAGGTCATTATATTTGTTTGCTCCTGTAAAATAGAAGGTTAAAAAAATCACTTGTAAATTGCTGCAGTCACTTATAAATACTGTTGGTTTTTTCTGACAGGTCAATTTTGCGACTTCCTTTACTTTTGTTAATGTTGAGCATTCCTATGAAAGAGATTACTTTTGTTTACTTCTCTGCAACTGAAAGTCACTTGATCCCCTCAGGAAAGAAAAAAATGGCTATTAAAGTTAAGTCAATTGCGCTAAAATTGACTTTCTTGTAAATCTAACGAAGAAAACAAGTTTTAGTCCTCTTCAGAGCCATATATCTTAAGCACAGTAATTACATTTTAGTCTATTAAGCTTCTGATCAGGATAAATAAACCTTCTACAAAATTCAGACTGAGTTCAACAGGATTAGAAAAGGGAGGTCAGAGAGACGATGTGGATGTTATATTTGAATTATTTGGAGTTCATACCAACTTGGAGCCTTTCTTTTTGGCAGATATTACTTTAATGAGAGTCATTGCCTGCAGACTGCTTTAATCTAATTCTAGAAACCAATAAATTGCAATCTAATTGTGAAATGATGAAAGACAGTGATTTGAAGAAACGAATGTGTTTACATGTATTTTAATCCCAGTTCGGTTTTGTAGAAGAGTCAGAAATATCCAATCTCTACTTTAGGGGTAAACATGCATCTAGGGGTACACACCCACACAGCTGGGTATGTATCTCCCTTTGTGTGCCTTGTCTTCCATGCCTGGGAGTCTATTTCTGTTAAGTTGGATAATACCAGGCCTGCACATCCCAGCCTCCAAGACCCCTCAGGGTAAAGGGCTGGGGAACAGCAAGTCCCCAGAACAATTGGGGAGCCTGTTTACAGTTTTGGCTGACTGAATTGCTTCTCTGCCAGGCTGTCTGAAGCATCTGGGGAACACCCAGTCTTTGCAGAAGCTTGAACTTGGCGCTAGAGAACAAAAATGAATGAAGAATAAATTTTTTTCCCAAAGCTGAAAACAGGGGCCTTCACTCGCCAGTCTAATTTTCCTGCCACTCCATCATATCTGTATCTGAAGAACCAGCACATATATGTGCTCAGAGGAGGGACAACACAGACTCCTCCCCAGCCCACCTGGACATGCTGGGTCTAACAGTCTCTCCAATGACCAACGGTTAAAACATATTCAGCTTCTGTTTATTTCACAGAGCAATGATGGTCTTCACGCCTCTGTCCTTGGTCCATACCATCACTCTACTGGAATGTCCACACCTCCCTTTTCTCAAGACTGAGTCTTGTCTTTCTAGACTCAATTGTGCTGTCCTGTGAAGCCTTACCTAACCACTCATCTGCAATCTCAGTTAAGTTCTTCCTTGGTGCTCTGCCAGTGCCCACCCAAACCATTATGCATGCTCCTGTTATGACTATTGTACTCTACTACTATCTTTTCTTTAAAATCCACCTCTTCTATTAGATTGTTTATATAGGGTCTGGCCTATCATGTTTATATCTATAGCCTCAAAACTAGATCTCATACATGGCTTGTACCATGGATTTCATTCATTTAAAAATATGTGTTGGGATTCTACTGTGCGCCAGGTGCTACAGCTAATCAGCATATAGTGCTTACTGAATGAATAGTTTCCCATCATTTGGTTCTTTGCCATCTTCTTCAGTGCAGTGGGAAAGAAATCTTGCCAAGTGCGTTTGGTACCAAGGCCTGAATGCAAAAGATAAGAGTAGTCTCCCTCCTTATTCTTATTTACTTGTATTTGCTCACCAAGCACTGTGCTTAGGGCTTTATGTGCATTCACACATTTAATCCTTTTGTCCTTATACCATCTTTATCTCCAACTTATAAATAAGGAAACTAGAGTGTAGAGGATGCTTTTTGCCCAAGGTTACAAGGATAGTAAGTCCACCTTAGGACTCAAAGTCAGGACTTTGTCACTATGTTATACTATACTATTGGCGGGAGATGGATAAGAGGTTGTCTTTTTCTGATCTCCATGAACAGAACTTCTTTCCAACCCCAAGTGGAGTATTCTTCAGATGGAGAAAGACTCGCTGCAGCCTGGACTCTGAGAAGCCAGCTACAGCTGACCACCAAATTGCCATGGAGCAGTGAGCAGCTAGGGGTTCTCATCCATTTGTTAGGTGATGCAGCATGATGGATAAAAGTCCACTCTGAACTAAACATTCTGCATGTAAATCTTACCTCTACAGTGTCCTAGCTCTTGGACTTTCATTAGTCCCTTAATCTCTGTTCATCTGTAAAACAGGGAGAGAAAAACTGGAAGAAGGTGATCAACCCATCGCTGCTTGCCAGGGTCCACCCTAGTTTTGGCTGAAAGGCCTGAATCCTAGAAAACCAGGACAGTTGGTCACTGGAAGCTAAGTTTTTTTGCTTTAAGAATAATGGTCTGTAAGAAGTCCATGTGAGTTGAGTATTATGAAGCACAGCTATAATAGAGCGTCTCCTACCTCAGCTCTTACACTTTAACCTACATCAGAATCACCTACAGAGCTGGTTAAAAAACAGATTGAACACCAGAGTTTCTGATTTAATAGGTTAGAGGTAGGGCCTGAGAATTTGCATTGTAACAAGTTTCCAAATGCTGCTGCTATTGATCATACTTTGAGAACTACTGGTCTTTGTATTTAAAAATCAATTATGTTGAGAATTCTCTTGTGCAGCAGTGGGTTAAGGATCTGGCATTGTCACTGCAGTGGCTTGGGTTTCATCTCTGGCCTGGGCATATCCACATGTTGGAGGCACTGCCAAAAAGAAAAAGATACAAAATTAAAAAATTTTAGGAGTTCCCGTCATGGCTCAGCAGAAATGAATGCAACCAGGAACCCTGAGGTTGCGGGTTCAATCCCTGGCCTCGCTCAGTGGGTTAAAGATCCTGCACTGCTGTGAGCTGTGGTGTAGGTTACAGACGTGGCTTGGATCTGATGTTGCCGTGGCTGTGACATAGGCCAGCAGCTGTAGCTTCAATTAGACCCCCAGCCTGGGAACCCCCATATACTACGAGTGCGGCCCTAAAAAAAAAAAAAATCGATATGTTATCAGCAAAGAAACAAAATTGTACTTGAACAGAATTTAAATTTCAGCTACCGTGATGAGGAAAGGTGAAATTCCATAAATATTTCAGTTTATCTGTGCTCTGCCTTAGAGCTGCCCAAATTGGTATTAAAATATTACAGAGAAAGATATGTTAATAGTTGTGCTAAGAAAGCAGATTTGTTGGTTTAACCAGTAAGAAGTAAAAGAATTTATTCCCAGCTAATCTTTAATATGCTAATATAATATGTAAATTTCTGAGACATGTTACATTCCCCAACTTTTGATTTCAGAAATCTTTATTCTTCAGTATCTGGAAACTATAGTTTAACTCACAGTAGAGTAATAAATCATTCTATCAGTTTTAAAGCAACAGTTAAGCTCCAATTTCTTACTTCATAATTGCCTAAACAGTTGTTAAGTCAAATTATATCGTATTGAAGATAGTAAAAACATTCTTTTTCCTACGGATTTTCATGGATCACCGTACATGTCAAATTTGGGTTAGTCATGCACATTTTTTCATTACCAAAGAAAGTCTCTAAAGCAATATTTATTCTTGCAGTGGACACTTCTTGGGATGGCTGTATGGCTCAAACAAATCCTTTTCTCTAAGAGTGGTACACAGTGGCCATGTCTGTGCCACCAGATCCTCTCAGTAGCCATAGTCCAGGGTAAGTCTCCTGACCTATGATAGCTGATTTGTCCCAGAAATTTGAATTGTAAGCTAAAAGACAGAGGCTTTAAAGGCTTTGAAGTTTCTTTTTTCTTTTTCTTTTTTTTAAATCAATGGCATAGCTCTAGTGAGAAGGTGTTTGCGTCTCAATTTCCCAAGTAGGGTATCTACCTCATACATCTCATGTAAATATCGAATGAGTTAATACAAGTGGAGTTCTTATGGAAGTGAGTGGTGCACAGTAAGAGCTTTCTTATTGTGATTTTTAAAATGCTGTTATTAATTCCTACTGCTCAAGTTCCTAGAGATGATGAGGCTTCCGCCCTCCCTAAATCTATGTGGTCCAACTTCTCCTTAGCTTTCATGATATAATGTCCTTCCAAAATATTCCTCTGTGACATGTGGTAGGAAGAATAATGGCCTCCCAAATGTATCCATGTTTTAATTCCTGGAACCTATAAATCTGTTGTTACCTTACACGGTAGAGACTTTATCAATGTGATTAAGTTAAAGATTTTAACATAAGGAGATATCTGGGTGGAACCAATGAAATCACATAGATCCTTAGAGAGGAAAGGAGACAGGAAGGTCAGAGAAGAGAGGTGATAATGGGAGCAGACTCAGAGAGAGAGATTTGAAGACGTAATACTGTTGGATTTGAAGATGGAGGAAGGGGGCAATAAGCAAAGGAATGTAGGCAGCTTCCCAAACTTGGGATAAGGGAATGGATTCCCCTCCACACACACTTCCAATGCCATGTTATTAGCCTAGGGAGACCTGTTTTGTACTCTGACCTTCAGAACTGTAAGGTAATAAAATTGCGTTTTAAGCCACTAAGTTAGTGGTAATTTGTTACAGCATCAATAGGAAACTAATATATGGCATAAGCTAACCAAAGCTAAATTCTGTTAAACAAACAAATAGTTGAAGAACACTACAATCACTGGGAATCTAAAGAATGAGCAGGTCTCTGCTGGGCAATTCTTCAGGTCCTTATGGCATCTATGGGGACCACCAGGGGCATTCTACCTGTAGCTGAATTGGTCTGGCAGGGACTCAGTTTCTAAGATGATTTTACTCATTTGTCTGGCACCTTAGCAGGGACAGTTGGGGGGGGGGGCTAAGTCTTTCTCTTTCTCCATGTAGTTTCAGGGAATCTCCACATGACCTTTCCAGCAGAACTGCTGGACTTCATACATGGTAGCTCTGAGCTCTAAGAGTGAGTGTTCCAAGAGAACCAGGCAAAGGCCCTAAGGCTTCTTATGAGCTAGTTTTATTTCTTAAGGAGAAGTGTATAAAGTTACCTCCATACACAAACAAAAAGCACATGGCTAAGAACTGGGGAGGGGTAGTGCCCCTAGAGCTAGACTGCAGGGGCTAATACCAGTGGAGGGAGAAAGGATGCTAGAACCAAAATAACAGGAGTCTCCTAATGAAGGTACAGAAGCCAGCCACTTGAGAGACAGAAGAAAAGCAACCTCCACAGTCAACCTACTTTAAAGCCCCTATTTTATTTTTAAAGAGGTGGTCTATAGCTTAAAAGAGATAAAATATGTAAAATGTTTTTCATTCTTTTTTTCTTAAATTACTTTTTAATGTACTTATAAAATATTATCAAGAGAAATGAAAATGTTCAGGATCCCACCACACTGGCACATAGCTTTGAGTTTTCTTTTTTTCTTCCTAGTCCATACCCCTGGCATACGTATTTTCGAAGGTTAACTACTCTGTCATTTGATCTTTAGAATATCTACCGAACCAAGATACACTGAAATATGGTGCCTTTATCTACCACTCCATGAAAGTTTATATAGAAATAAATTTAACTTTATTGAGATCATGCTTTCTTTACTACATAAACTGCAATTGTTTTAAATGACATTAAAGAAAAAAAAAGATCCATAATTCTGACACAATAATACAGTGAATTTAATGTTTGCATATTATCTGGTAGTTTTGGTTCATATGCATCTACACTTTTTTTTCAAAGTTGGAATTCCCCAATTCTGCATTCCCTTTTTTAAAGAACAAAATGCTAACCATAATCTCTTGTTTTTCATTTTAGAAGGTCTTAAAACTGATGTTTATTATTTGCATAATATTTCCTCTAGTGGTGGAGTATAATTTCTTAAAGCTAACCTTTATTGTTAGACATCTGGGTTGTTTCCATTTCCAATTTGCAGGCATAGCATTTTACTTTTGTCAACTTAATTCCTAGGGAAAAATCTTCAGGGCAATGGCCATCTCGACCAGGTTGGATGAATTCCTGCACTTAGTAAGCGTTGCTGCCTTCTAGTTCATGTAGGTTGAGCCTATGGTCATAGTACTAGCAATTCCACTGTATAAGCTTCCCACAACCTTGGCAGTGCTGGATGTTATTTTAAAGAACAAAGAATAGTGAGGTGGGAGGAACTCATTTAATAGGCATAAAATGGTATTTGTTTTTCCTTAATTGTTTTTCTATTTTTTCCCAAATTTTTACTTAAAAATTTTTAAACTTACACAAAAGTTGAAAGAATAATATATGCCCCAAATCTAGATTCAGTAATTGCCAATATTTTGCCACATTTGCTTTTTTTTCTCTCTCCACACACACATTTCCTTCTGCTGAACCATCTCAAAGTTCCAGATATCACAAATGCCTTAGGCCTAAATAACCAATCATGTGTTTCCTACATAACCAAAACACCATTGCCATACACAAGAAATTTAATACTGACACAAAACAGTTTCTACTATCCAGTACCTAAGTATATTCCCCCAATAATCCCAGTATGTCTTCTAAAGCTGCTTTTTAAAATTTAGAATTCAACCAAGGTTCACATGTTGCATTTGTCACTTCTCTAAGGTTTCTTTTGGTCTAGAAAAACTTCCCACCATATTTTTTTAACTTTTTCAGTGACTGACTTTTATTTGAAGAGTCCTGGCCAATCATTTCGTAGTATATCTCACATTGTGCATTTGCCCCATGGTATTCTCATGCTTAAATTCAGGTCAAACATTTTGGTCAAAAGCACCATATCTGTGATGATGTATGTGTGCTCCCCACTGCATCCTATCAGGAAGCACATGATGTCACGGTGTCCAACTACGGTGTCCAGCTACTCGTTATGCTGTTTCATCATTGGGTTAAAGTACTGTCTGCTGTAAATGCACCTTTTCCCTTTGTAATTAAACAATAATTTGAAAAGATACATGCACCGCAATGTTCATTGCTGCACTATTTACATAGCCAAGACATGGAAGCAGCCTAAATGTCCACTGACAGAGGAATGAATAAAGAAGATGTGGTACATATATACAATCAAATGTTACTCAGCCATAAAAAAGAATGGACTAATGTCATTTGGATGGGCCTAGAGATTATCATACTGAGTGAAGTAAGTCAGCAGAGAAAGACAAATATCATAAGATAACACTTATTTGTGGAATCAAATAACAATGATACAAAAGAACTTATTTATAAAAGAGAAACAAACTTACAGAGTTCAAAAGCAATCTTATGGTTACCGTAGCTAAAACTGTTGTGGGGGAGGGAAGAATTGGGAGGGTGGAATAACACACTTTTGTATAAAATAGATGACTAACAAGAACCTACTGTATAGCACAGGGAAATCCACTCAATAGTTTGTTATAGACTATACGGGAAAAAAAGAATGGATATATTTATTTATATGTGTAACTGATTCATTTTGCTGTACACACCTGAAACTAATACAACATTGGTAAGTCAACTATACTGCAATAAAATTTTAAAAAATAAATTACAAAATAAAAAAATACATAGTATCATTTTTTAAATTATAGTTAATTTACAATGTTTCTTCAATTTCTGTTGTACAGCAAAGTGACCCAATCACACTATAGCATCTTACAGTTTAAAAAAAAAAAAGAGAGAGAGAATCATCTGTGGAGATGATACTCAAAGACAGTGTGAATATCATGTTCCCCAACAACCAAGGAGGATTGGGATCCCCTGACCATGCTTCCTAATTAGTTACTACATTGGTGGCTACAAACAGTATTGCTAATCCAATTATTATTCCTTTTTATATATTAGCTGATATTCTCCTGTATAAATGAATTATATCCCCCCTTTAAAATATCCGTATGAACTCAAGGATTTTTTGTTGTTGTTGTTGCCTTTTTGCTTTTTCTTTTAAGGGCCGCACCTGTGGCATATGGAAGTTCCTAGGCTAGGGGTCAAATCAGAGCTGTAGCCACCAGCCTACACCATAGCTGCAGCCACGCCAAATCCAAGCCACATCTTTGACCTACATCACAGCTCATGGCAACACCAGATCCTTAACCCCCTGAGCGAAGCTAGGGATCCTCATGGATACTAGTCAGGTTCGTTAAGGCTGAGCCACGACAGGAACTCCTCAAGGATTCTTTTCACAATACAGTGTTATAACCCATTAGTATTGCTGGTCTTTTTGAAACACAAACTGTCCCAAATTTGATTGGTAAGAGCCTCTTAAAGCTAATGCCTGTGACCTTTGGACATGTCCCCACTAGTCTCTCAGCACATCTTTGCTTTTTGGCACAAAAAGATATTATAGGCTCACCTTGTGCTTTGACTGTCCCAGACTTGGAATGAGCAGTTTCTCTAAGGAAACCTGGTTCCTTTTAGTGGGGAATGGTGTGTAGTAACTAAGCCCTGGATAATAGCTATGCTCATTACTACTAGGCATCATTGCTTCCAGGCCCAATCCATGGAAAGACTAAGATGTGTGCCTGTATCTATACAGGAAATCAAGAGTTCACACTGACACTTCCAATTCAAACATAACATCACAAGGTTCTTCCTCCTCTTCCCCTGCTCCACGTTTGTATTTCCCTTTAACTACAGTGAACCTCGAAATATAAATGTATTTACTTTACCGTACAATATACGCAAGAATGCTTTCAGAGTTACAATGCCAATATCTCTACCAAAGTAAAACTTACTAAATAAAACTCATTTTCTTTTTTTAATTATAGTTGATTTACAATGTTCTGTCAATTTCTGCTATACAGCAAAGTGACCCTGTTATACATATATATACATTCTTTTTCTCCTATCTTCTATCATGTTCTATCACAAGTGATTGGATAAAGTCCCCTGGACTATACAGCAGGACCTCATTTCTTGTCTGTCCTAAATGTAACAGTTTGCATCTACTAACCCCAAACTCCCAGTCCAGCCCACTCCATCTCTCTCCCCCCTGGCAACCATAAGTCTATTCTCTATGTCCAAGAGTTTCTTTCTGTTCTGTAGATAGGTTCGTTTTTGACATATTTTAGATTCCACACGCAAGTGATATCATATGGTATTTGTTTTTCTCTTTCTGACTTATTTCACTTAGTATGAGAATCTCTAGTTTCATCCATGTTGCTGCAAAAGGCATTATTTTGTTCTTTTTTATGGCTGAGTAGTATTCTATGGTGTATACATACCACATCTTCTTAATCCAGTCATCTGTCAGTGGACATTTAGGTCGTTTCCATGTCTTGGCTATTGTGAATAGTGCTGCAATGATCATGCAGGTGCATGTGCCTTTTTGAATGAAATTTCTGTCTGGATATACACCCAGGAGTGGGACTGCTGAATCATATGGTAGTTCTATATTTAGCTTTCTGAGGTACCTCCATACTGTTTTCCATAGCGGTTGTACCAATTTACATTCCCGCCAACAGTCTAGGAAGGTTCCCTTTTCTCCACACCCTCTCTAGGATTTGTTATTTATAGACTTAACTAATGATAGCCATTCTGAGTGGTGTGAGGTGGTACCTCATTGTAGTTTTGATTTGCATATCTTTAATATTAGTGATGTTGAACATTTTTTTCATATGCCTGTTGGCCATCTGTATGACTTCTTTGGAGAAATGTCTATTTATGACTTCTGCTTAAAGCTCATTTTCTTGAAGGATTTGTCTTTGTCCTTAGACTATATCCCACTAAGGGTACATGATTAGAGTATTCTGCTAGAAAGTTTCTTGGATTCCTTTTTTGCATGGGTATATTGTCAATTTGATAAGTGTTAGTATTCAGTTTTAGAGTTTGGTTTTTTTTCACCATTTTAATTTCATTTTACTTTTTGAAAAAGTAGAACATTTATGTGTTTCAAAGGTGAAAACTATACATACACTATGATAGACTGTTGTTATATTGGTACCCCTCAATGAACTATGCCTTCTGGTTTTCATGCCTAAATAGTCTTCTATCGCACTGACACTATACTTGGCCAAATAGTTTACTTTGGTTACTGGGACCCTAGCAAGCTTGATTAGCTCTTGAATTGGGACTTGTCTCCTAGGAACACTCCTTAGAATCCAGCCATCAAGCTGTAACAAATTCCAGGTTATCCTGCTGGAAATAGAGGCCACAGAGAAAGATCTGGGAGAGTGAGACACCGCGTGAAGTATGAGGCCAAGTGGAGGAACACAGAGTGTTCAGCTCAAGGCAGTCATAGGAGTGGTTCCAACTGACACCACATGGAGCAAATGAACCACCCCAGAACTGTGAGAAATTATAAAACTGTCACTTTTTTCAGCCACTAAGTTTGGGGCATTACATTGTATTAGATAACTACAATAAGACATATACTTAGAGAAATCAAAGTCATATTATTTCATTAAAAACTACCCCAAAACTTAAAGGCTTAAAACAATACTTTATTATTATATCTCATGATTTAGTGGGTGAAAAATTCAGAAAAGCACAGCAGGGAAGCCTTGACACTACTCTACAATGTCTGAGACCTCAGCGAGGATGGACTGAATGCTGCAGATTAGAAGAGCTGGGAGCTGTCTGGGCACCTCTCCCACATAGATATGATTTATCCACATGACTAGCTCACTCTTTCTAGCAATATGGCAACCTTACTGTAGTTGTTTCTTACATGGCATTCAGGGTTCCAATAGCCAGGAAGAAGAAGCTCTGTCTTAAGACCCAAGCTCGTATCCTGGCACAGTGTTACTTCCACTGAATTCTATTGGTCAAAGCAGTCCTCAAACTTGCCTACCTTCAAGGATCAGGAACATAGACTCTAATTCTTGATGGAAAGAAGTTAAAAATATGTGGCATCTTTAATCTGCCACACATCTTTTTTCCATTCTTTTCTCTCCTTCCCCAACAGGAAACCATTTTAGTTGTGTGTGTGTTTTTCAAAAAAAGTGAAAAGCCCACAAGTTTTATTCCTTCTTTTTTCCAATACAATGAGTAGCAATATTTAAATGTTCTTTTGTACACTACTTTCTTCCTAAACAGCTTTATTAGGTATTAACACTATATAGTAAACTTCACATTTCCAAAGTGTACAATTTCATAAATTTTGACCTGTGTATATACCTATGAATCATTAATACAATCAAGATAATGAACAGGTCCATCACCCCCAAAGTTTCCTCTTGTCTTTATAATCCTTCCCTCCTGCCTTTCTCTCCCATCCTGTCCTCAGCAACCATTGATTTGCTTTCTATCATTACATATTAGCTTCTATTTTATAGAATTATATATAAATGGAATAATAAAAAATAGCCTCCTTATGATATTCTCTTTTAAATTTAACTTCTTTCACTAGGTTTAATTATTTTGAGTTTCATCCACATTATTACATGTATCAATAGTTTTTTATTTTAATTTTTAAATTTTATTTTATTTTTTCAGCTGCACTTGTGGCTGCTGATATTTCCTGGGCGAGGAATTGAATTCATGCCATATGGGCAACAACACTGATCCTTAACCTGCTAAGCCACCAGAGAACTTCAACAGTTTTTTTTTAAATTGCTGAATAGTATTTAATCGTAAGGGTATATCACAATTTCTTTATTTATTCATCTATTGGTGGGTATTTAGATTGTTTCTAGTTTGGGGCTTGTCTTATTCTGCTCAGGCTGCTGTAACAAACACCGTAGAGTGGGTGGCTCAAACGACAGACAATTGTTTCTCATAGTTCTGCGGAGTGGGAAGTTCAAGACCAAGGTCTGATTCAGTTCCTGAGGAGGGCCCTTCTCACGGCTTACAGACCACCACCTTCTTACTGTATTTTCACATGGTAGAGAGCGAGCTCTGGTCTCTCTTCCTCTTCTTATAAGGACACTAATCTCATAATGAGGGTCCTGCCCTCATGCCCCCATATAAACCTAATTACCTCCCAAAGCCTCCACCTCTTAATATCATCATATTGAGGGTTATGCTCTAACACATGAATTGAGGTGTGGGAGGAGGAGAAACAAATGTTCAGTCCATAACAAGACTACTACAAATAAAGCTGTTATGGCAGTTAATGTACAAGTCTTTTTATGGACATATGCTTTCATTTCTCTTGGGACATACCTAGGAGTGAATTTCTAAGTCATGAGGTAGGCGTATACGTAACTTTTTAAGAAACCGCTATTTTCCCCCCAAAGTTTGCACATCATTTTTCATTTTTACTGTGAGAGTTCCAACTTTATATTCCACCAACACTTGTATTATCAATCTTTCTAATTTTAGCCATTCTACTAGACGAGTATCGATATTTCATTGTGATTTTAGTTAACAAATATGATTGATGATGTTCATGCAATAATTTGCCACTTGTATATCTTTTCTGAGCAGTGTCCACACAAATCTCTCGCTCATTTTTAATATTGCATTGTTTTCTTATTATAGCGTTTTGAGAGTTCTTCATATATTCTAGATTCAAGTCCTTTACTAGATACATAATTTGCAAATACTTTCTCCTAGTCTCTGGCTTATCTTTTCATTTCTTAACAATGTCTTTCAAAAAGCAGAATTTCTTAGAGTTTCCTCATGGCTTAGTGGGTGAAGGATATGGTATTGTCACTCCTGTGGCTCTGGTAACAGCTGTGGCATGGGTTTGATCCCTGGCCTGGGAATTTCCACATGCTGCAGGCAGAGCCAAAACAAAAGGCAGAATTTCCTAATTTTCTGGAGGTCACAGACATTCTTAATTTTGTTGAAGTCCAGGTATCAGTTTTTTCTTATGAGTCATGTGTTGAGTGCTGTATCTAAAAAATCTTTGACTAATCCAAAGTTACAACTTTTTCTCCTGGAAGTTTTATAGTTTCAGGTTTTGAATTTAGACCTATGATCCACTTTGAGTAAACAATAGCTATGCTCTGAGCTTTCCCTTCCTTTCTCATCCCTTGGAGGTCTTGTTTTTTTTGTTTGTTTGTTTTTTTGTCTTGCCTTTTAGAGCTGTACCCATAGCATATGGAGGGTCCCTTGCTAGGGGTCTAATGGGTGCTACAGGTGCTGGCCTACACCGCAGCTACAGCAACTCAGGATCTGAGCTGAGCCTGCAACCTACACTACAGCACCGGGCAATGCTGGATCCCCAACCCACTGTGCCACAAAAGAACTCCGTATTTTTCTAATACACAAAATCAGCAAAGAAAATAGGGGACATGGCCCTTATTTGTCTCTGAGAAAGCAACTGTAGAAACTACAATGGGGGCTGGGCTTGAGGAAATGTCCCAGCTACAACTAATCAATCAAAAGTATTTGATGCCAACCACTCAAGCTGGATCTCACTGACAAGTCCTGACCATCTGATTCCCTCACAATATTTATAGTCCACAGACACAAGGCTTTGATGCCAACAGTGTTGAATTAACTGCCAGAATTCTAATATTCTGACACAGGCGTTAGGGGGAACTTTTCAGAACTATACCCCCCACACAGACACATCGACTCATTTAACAAATAACATTAATTAAGGAGTTTCCTTCATGGCTCAGTGCTTAAGGAACCGAATAGGATCCATGAGGATGTGGGTTCAATCCCTGGCCTTGCTCAGTGGGTTAAGGATCCAGCGTTGCCATGGTGTAGGTCTCAGATGTGGCTCAGATCTAGCATTGCTGTGGCTGCAGTGTAGGCTGGTATCTGTAGCTCCAATGTGACCCCTAGCCTGGCAACTTCCATGTGCCACAGGTATGGCCCTAAAAAAAAAAAAAAGAAGAAGCAAGATAATAATAATAATAATAATAATAATAATAATGTTAAAGTTTATCAAGTACCTACTATATCTCATGTTCTTTTCCTGGCATTTAACTATCAATTCATTTAATTCTCACTGTCACATTAGGATGTGAATACTATTATTACCTGCATTTTACAGATAATGAAACTGAGCTACTGGTAAATGAACTTGACTAAGTTCTCACAGCAATTAAGAGCAGAGTTAGGATTCAAACCAAGGTAGTCTAGGTCCAGGCTACACGTTAACCATGATTCTATATCTACTTACTAAGAATCTACTATGTACCTGACACTATTTAAGTACTATGGATACTAGTTAACAAGCAAAGCCACCGACTTTGTGGAGCATTCAAAGGAGACAGAAATTAACCAAATCAACAAATCAATTTACGACATTGCTGCTGGAGATAAATGCCATGGAGAAAAATAGAAAGGGGTAAAGAGGATAAAGAATGCCAGGGAGTGGGAACTGCTATTTTCTTATTTAGATTTGTCAGGGAGGAGTACACTGATTAGGCCACATTTGCACCAGGGCCTGAAGAGAGCAAGGATGAATGCATGGAAACATTTGGGGGAAATAAGTACAAAGTCCCTGAAGTAGAAAAATATTCATCATGTTCAAAAACAGCAAGAAGGTAAATATGATGAAAAGGGAGAGTGAAAGGGAAAAGGTGAGAGATGTCAGGGATACCAGATCATGCAGGGCCTCAAAGTCAAAGAAGGATATCGGAATGAGATGGGAGCCCCTGGAGGGTTTTGAGTAGAAGAGCCATGTGATTCAATCACAGAATGTGACTGACTCATACTTTGAAATAATTATTCTGGCTGTGGTATGGAAAGTACATGCAGGAGGCAAGAGCAGAAGCAGACACAACCAGACAGCGGGCTGTTGGCAGGTGGGCAGGTAAAAGGCAATGGTGGCTCTGGCCACTACCACGGGTAGTGCTATCTATGCATTTCCTAGGTGTCTAAGGTTTCCTGGGCTAAGAAAAGTGTCTAATATGAACAGCAGCTCTGTGTATGACATACCAGAATGTGTTTAGCTTAATCTACATGAATAATGAAAAACTTTAATGAACTGTAGCAGAGCCTCCAGCCTCTAATAAATCTGAGTGTGGCTGCTCTTCCGACAGTGAAATTATGCTCAGAATTCAGACCAAATTGCATTAACTGTTGCTTCTATGTACTCAATAAAAAACAGAAGCATGAGTCACATTCCCCGTTCTAAAAGTAATAATTGTTTTTTTTTTTTTTTTTAGGGCCACATGTGCGGCACATGGAAGTTCCCAGGCCAGGGGTCGAAACGAAGCCACAGCTGCTGGCCTACACCACAGCCACGGCAATGCAGGATCTGAGCCATGTCTGCGACCCACACCAGAGCTCACTGCAATGCTGGATCCCCGACCAACTGAGTGAGACCAGGGATCGAACCTACATCCTCATGGATACTAGTTGGATTTGTTTCTGCTGCACCACAATGGGAACTCCTAAAAGTAATACTTTTGAATATTGTAGTAAAGGCTACAGAAAAGCATCTGGCTGGACTTCAAGGACTAATCCTCTGTAGAGTTACCATGGTCAAGAGCTGGTCCCCGGCTTTGAGGGATCAGAGATTTAATTTGATTACTGACTCAAAGCTTCTCAGAGGCTGAAGGCGGCTTCTGTCTTGATTGAAGGTGCCTGTTGCCCAAAGCAGAGGCCATGTTGGTGTGTCCTGTGGGAGCGAGAGACTGAGGAAGCTGTTGTAAGATGTCAAGTGGCTTAACTAAGATGTCACACTCAGCACCAGGATGCTTAGGAGGAGGCTGGGTCATCACGAATCAGGACAATATACTTATTAAATCTAGGGGACAACTGCCTAGGTTCAAATCTTGATTCTGCCACTTAAACTGCTCGATCTTCCTGTACCTACACTAGATGAGTTAGTATGTCTGAGGTATAAAAATAGTACCTGGCAATATTGTGTTATGACATGATAATATCATAGTTAAGGGAAGAACAAAGATAAAATAAATCAGAATAGCTACAAGGGATCAGTTTGGAAGAGAAGCTGTATTTTACAAGGTGAAGCCCTAAGACTCATTCTCCCTGGTTATGATCTGCCTGAACACTGGACCCCCACCTCCTAATCCCTAGAACCTGTAAATATGTTACCTAAATATAGCAACAGGATTTGCAGACGTCATTAAGTGAAGGATCTTGAGATGAAATATCATCCTGGATTTTCCAGCCCAACATCATCACAAGGGGCCTGATAGGAGGGAGACAAGAGGATTGGAGGAACATATGTGACAACAGAAGCGAAGATCAATTGGAGTGATGGCGGCCACAAACAAGGAATACAGGCAGCCTTCACAAGCTGGAAAAGGCAAGAAGCATTCTCCCCCAGAGCCCCCTGAAGCAACCAGCCCTGCTGATATCTTGGCTTTGGTCCAGAGAGACTGAATTTGGATATCTAACCTCTAGAACTGTAAGATAACAAATTTCTGCATTTTAAGCCACTAACCCGGTGGTAATTTGTTATACCAGGAATAGGAAACTAATAGTTTTCACAACTCAGTGAGATATCAGTACTTGCATTTTACTTATCTCTGGGGTGATACTTCCTGAGAACACAGAGTGAGTCTCTGAAATCTCTCCAATAAGCCATGTGCAAACAACACGGTCAGATGCCTAGTTCTGGTAGTTTTTTACAAGCACCATGCTTGGTGCATGTTTCTGGCTACTTTAGTCACAGAGGGTTGTACTTGTTTTACTTTACTCATTGATTGAATCATATAGTGAGGGATCTATACTCTGGAGCCATGGTCCATAAATGTCATGGATTAAACAAAGAAAATTATGTATTCATAATATATTCAAGTGTGTTGTAGTTTATGGCTATATTCCATGGAAAAGAAAGTATACACCAATATTTTGTAAAATGTCTATTTTTTTGTACTTATATATTTTTAGGTATTGCTGGGACAACTTTTTTCAATTTAGCATAAACCATTTATTTAGTGTATGAAGATCAGTTGTCAGATAAGTTTTATTTTGTTTAAATGAATACCTCTACCTCTAATTGAGTTAGTCATGTCTTCTTCTTATTAAGCAATATTACTCTTATTTCAAATACAAAGGTATTTATAAATATATTGTACATCACTACACCTCACATTAAATGTTCTCAGGTACCAAAGATTAGCATGCATTTCTTTCCATTGCTAAATGTGGTGCTGCTAACTATTAAAAAATATCCTACAATGACACTTTTTGAAATGATTTTGTTTAATTGGAAGCATATTTAGATTGAGCCTTATGTTTTTGTTTTTGTTTTTGTTTTTGTTTCTTTTTAGGGCCGCGCCTGCGGCATATGAAGGTTTCCAGGCTAGGGGTCCAATCAGAACTACAGCTGCTGGCCTACACCACAGCCACAGCAACGCAGGATCTGAGCTGCATCTGCAACCTACACCACAGCTCACGGCAACGCCAGATCCTTAACCCACTGAGCCAGGCCAGGGATCGAACCTGAAACTTCGTGGTTCCTAGTTGGATTTGTTTCTGCTGCACCGCGACAAGTAGTCTGAGCCCTACGTTTAAATTATAGATTTCACTTATGGTCTTTGCTCATTTATGCACTCATCCTTTCAGCATTTGTTGAGATGATGTTTAGTCTGTATCACATCTAAGCTGGGGAAACAGCATGGTAAGGAATGGAGCCAGACAATAAACAAATAAATAGGAAAATACATCAGGCTGTTAAAAAAAAAAAAAAAACAAAACGCTGTAGGAGAGTTGGATGGCAGATTTTGGAGAATGCCACTGAAAGGAAAGGAAGAGTAGGCTCTGGGAATGACAGTTCTGACAAGAAGGCCCAGCGTCCAAAAGCAGGTGGCAAGGCTGTGTAAAGGGTAACTTGGGTTGGATGATCAGAGGGTGAAACCATTTCAAGAAGCAACATTCACCTGCCTATACATGTGCTGGATAAGCCTTTGTTTACAGATCATCCAGTTAAAACAAAATTTGGGTATCATTTTTAATGGTTGAGAAAATAAAATTGTATTAAAGACTGGAAAAAAAAACCACCTATAAAGAAACAAAATGGAATGATGTGGGATGTGGTATTACTGGAATAAGCTTTAAAACTCACTACAGATGGTCCTGTAGAATGATCACTTTCCATGCACGGGAGGGAGTCTTGAGAAACTCCTTTTCATCTGAAGGGGAAGCATTTTCAATCTGAAGCATTGGCATAGCTCAAAGAGAGAACCAAGACAGGCTGAGTGCTTTTCCCTCTATAACTCTGAAGGTTACGTTGTTTGTTCCTCCTCAGGCAAATGAGGAGAATACGGTAAAGACTTTCACACAGCAGACAATGTCTAGTTCGCTGTGGTTCCAAGTTCACCAGACCAGTGAAGTTACAAATACACAGCAACTGGTCTCACTAAGACAATGGTCTGCTTGAAATATTTATGGTTTAGAGGACAGGTGATAGAAAGGTCACGGAGTCCTATGTCGAGGTCTACAATGATAAATGGCAGCTCCCTCTTCAAAGGAATACGGGTGTACACCATTATCTTCCCGGCCCCAGGGTGAGTGCTTGGCACATGTGAGCTGCTTGGCAGAAAAGGCATCCCATGTTTCCCTAGCAAGGCACATGGGAGACACTGCCCCATGACTGCCGATGACCTTCAAGTCCCTTGTCCCTAAGTACAAGCCAAGGAGCTTCCCATACATGAGCTTGCTGTTTGCTGCCTTAGTTCTGAACCGTTGTCTCCTGGCTACTCATGTTTCCACTTTGATTCTTCAGGATCACTTTACCATAAATGACCCTGGATCTTCCAACAAAAATTCTTGTTCTCCATCCCAGCTGTGCTGCTGCCTCAGATCAGATCTCATAACAACTCCTCCAAGTTCACTGCAACCCTCCAAAGTAGCTTTTTCCCCAGGCACTACCTCTGTGAACAGCCCCCAGCTCTCAGGCTTTCCCTACCACATATCATGAACTTGAAACTAAGTATTCAGAGTGCTTTTTAGAGAAATTAGCCTAAAGACAGCACAGTAATGGGAGTAAACCAAGTAGGTTCTGGAAAAACACAGCCGGACTTTGAAAATAGATCTTCCACTTACTAGTTATGCAAACGTGGGCTAATTACATCGCTTCTAAGTCTCAACTTTCTTATCTATGAAATAGGGCTAATGATTCAATTAGTTCAATGAATCAATGATTCTGTAAAGAATTAGTCCAGGGCCTGTCACAAAGTAAATAAATGTTAGCTACCACTGGTACCACTCTTGGTCCTTTATCACAGATTTACTCAATGACATCATAATGACCTTAAAGCATCGAAGAGTACTTATCTTTATACTAGAGTATAATGCAACATAAAAGCATGTACTTTATCAAATTTCTTTTTTGTCTTTTCTAGGGCCGCACCATGGCATATGGAGGTTCCCAGGATAGGGGTCTAGTCAGAGCTATAGCTGCCAGCCTATGCCACAGCCACAGCAACACCAGATCCATCTGTGACCTACACCACAGCTCACTGCAACGCCGGATCCTTAACCCACTGAGCAAGGCCAGGGATGGAACCTACAACCTCATGGTTCCTAGTCGGATTCATTAACCACTGAGCCACAACGGGAACTCCCCATATCAATCTTAATTATAAGAATGGATCCTCCTTCTCTAAAATCAAAATGGGGAAGTCTTTGATTGTATGCTTCATATAAAAGATGACATGGTGATTTTCTGGAGGTTTTTGTCCTAGTAGATATGATGGGAGACCAGGGGCAGAAACAGTCTGATCTGAGGCTTAACCTCAGAAGACCTTGAGAAAATATTGTGGAAAGATGATAGTCCATGGCTGGGGTGAAAGAAGTAGAGAATAAGGCTGAAAAGACAGGAAGGGGATGGTGATGGAGAGGATGGAATGCCAGGCTGATTAGTAAACAGTGAAGTAGTAACGCTTTAGAGACCCACATCCTGGATTTGAATCCTTCATCTCATACTAAGTAAGACAGTGCATTTAAATTTTTCTAAATATGACATGCAGTAAGAAAAATGTTTTATGTTGTATTCTAGGACACACACACACACATCCCTAGATCAAAGGTTAATGAAACAGTTCTTACTCTTAATATGCATGATGTATTCCGATGTTTTATATTTTGTTTCTTGCAGCTGCTGGCCATGGCAACCAAATTGATCTCCTGACCCATTAATGAGCTACATACCACAGCTGAACTAGAGAAAAATTACTTCATATCTCTCAACTTTAGATTCCTATTTATGAATAGGAGATAATGTCAATATTATAGAGTTGGGGATGAAATAAGACTTAGTAAGTAGAGCAACAAACACAGTGCTTGATACATAGCATATACTCAATAAGCAGCAGTTGAAAATATTTTTGTCAATTTATTGATGGAGGTGAAGACAAAGATTTTGAGAAGTTAAAGATTCCTGGGAATTTAAAGCCTGGTGACTAGGAAAATTGTGCAGTGACATGAATTGGGTAAATAGATGGGGTAAGGCTGACTGGGAGACACTTTAGGTTTTGTTGCTGGGCTGCAGTTTTGCTTATATTTTCAGATGATAAAAATCACACCCACTTTTTCTGCATCTATTGAGATGATCATCTTTTCTTTGTTGATGTGGTGTAGCACATTGATTGCTTTGCATCATGTTGAACCAATCTTGTGACCCCAGGATGAATCCAACTTGGTCATGGTACATTCTTTTTGATGTGTTGTTGGAAGCATCTGATAAAATTCAACATCCACTCATGATACAAAAACACTTACAAAAGTGGGAATAGAGGGAACATATCTCAACATAATAAAAGCTATTTATGACAAACTTACAGCCAGTATAATGCTCAATGGTGAGATGCTGAAAGCCCTCCCCCTAAAATCTGGAACAAGATCAGGATGCCCACACCCACCAATTCTATTCAACATAATATTGAAAATCCTAGTCATAGCAATCAGACAAGAAAAAGAAAAGTATCCAATTGGAAGGGAAGGGGTAAAATTGTCATTATAAGCAGATGACATGATACTATATATAGAAAACCCTAAGGACTCCACACAAAAACTGCTAGAACTGATCAAAACAAATTCAGCAAGGCAGCAGAATACAAGTGTAACATACAGAAATAGATTTTGTTCTTTGTACTGACAATGAAATATCAGAAAGGGAATATAAAAATAAAATAACCTTTAAAATTGCATCTCCCCACCAAAAATACTTAGCAATAAACCTGACCAAGGAAGACCTATATACTGAGAACTGTAAAAACATTAATCAAGGAAACTAAAGATTATTTAAATAAATGGAATGATATCTCATACTCTTGGATTGGAAGAATTAATAGTAAAAATGGCCATAACACCCAGAGCAATCTATAGATTTAATGAAATCCCTATCAAATTACCTGTGACATTTTTCACAGAACTAGAACAAATAATCCTAAAATTTATATAAAATTTAAAAGACCCAGAACTGCCAAAGCAATTCTTGAGGAGAAAGAACAAAGCAGGAGGCATAACACTCCCAGACTTCAGATAGTACTACAAAGCCACAGTAATTAAAACAGCATGGTATTGGCA
Source organism: Phacochoerus africanus (assembly GCF_016906955.1). Classification (NCBI taxonomy): domain Eukaryota; kingdom Metazoa; phylum Chordata; class Mammalia; order Artiodactyla; family Suidae; genus Phacochoerus; species Phacochoerus africanus. The sequence continues at coordinate 106,046,854 of NC_062558.1, forward strand.
TAAAAATAGACATGGATCAGTGGAACAGAACAGAGAGCCCAGAAATAAACCACACATCTATGGTCAATTAATCTTTGACAAAGGAGGCAAGAATATACAGCAGGAAAAAAATCTCTTCAGTAAGTAGTGTTAGGAAAGTTGGACAGCCACATGCAAATCAATGAAGTTAGAAGACCCTCTCACACCATGCACAAAAATAAACTCAAAAGGCTTAACAACTTAAATATAAAAATGACACTATAAAACTCCTAGAAGAGAACTTAGGCAAAACATTCTCTGACATCAACTGTTTTCTTGGATCATTATCCCAAGGCAATAGAAATAAAAGCAAAACCAAACAAATGGGACCAAATCAAACTTAGAAGCTTTTGCACAGGAAAAAAAATCATAAACAAAATGAAAAGTTAACCTACAGACTGGGAGAAGATATTTGCAAATGACGCAACCAATAAGGGCCTATTTCCAAAGTATACAAATAGCTCATACAAATCTATAACAACAACAACAAAAAACACAAATAGCCCAATTGAAAAATGGGCAGAAAATCTAAATAGACATTTCTACAAAGAATACAAACACATGGACAATAGGCACATGAAAAGATGCTCATCATCGCTCATTATTAGAGAAACGCAAATCAAAACTACAATGAGGTACCAACTCACACTGGTCAGAATGGCCATCGTTTAAAAGTCTCTAAGTAACAAATGCTGGAGAGGGTTTGGAGAAAAGGGAACCCTCCCACACTGTTGGTGGGAATGTAAATTGGTGCAGCCACTATGGAAAACAGTATGGAGGTTCCTCAAAAAACTAAAAATAGAGTTTCCATGTGATCCAGCAACCTCACTCCTAGGCATATACCTGGACAAAACTACAATTCTAAAAGACACATGCACCCCTATGGTCACAGCAGCACTATTTACAACAGCCAAGAAATGGAAAAAACCTAAATGTCCATCAAAAGATGAATGGATAAAGAAGATGTGGTCTATATACACAATGGACTATTACCCACAATAAGAAGGAAGTAATGCCACTTGCAGCAACATGAATGGACCTAGAGATGATCACATTGAGTGAAATCAGTCAGAAAGAGAAAGACAAATAATACCTTATGATATCACTTATATGTGGAATCTAAAATCTGACACAAATGAACTTAACTATGAAACATAAACAGACTCACAGACACAGAGAGCAGACGTGTGGTTGCCAAGGAGGAGGGGGGTGGAGGAGGAAAGGATTAGGAGTTTGGGACTAGCAGATGCAAACTATTATATACAGGATGGATAAATAACAAGGTCCTACTCTATAGCACAGGGAACTATATTCAATACCCTGTAATACGCTATAATAGAAAAAAATCTATTACAGCTTTGTAATTCAACATCTACAATATAAAGTCACCACCACCACAAGTCTAGTTACCACCCATCACCATACAGTTAACCTCCTTCACCCATTCTGTCCCTTCCCTCTGGTAACCAGTACCTAATTTCCATTTTGCAATGCTTTTGTTGCTATTGTAAATGAGGTCACCCCAATATATCTCTAAGTAGATATTAGTGTTTTATAGAAAAGCTATTTTTTTTTAAATATTTGTCTTTATTCAGCCACACTAGTAAGCCCTCATTAATTCTAAGTATTTTGTAGTTGACTGTCTTGGGTTATCTAGTACATAATCGTATTTACTGAGGGCAATCATAATTTTATCTCCCCCTTTTCAGGAAGTATATTTCTATTTTATGTTTTTTATCTTACCATATTAAATAAAACATCCAGACTATATTTAATAATAAGAACTATAAGTAGGCATTTTTTGGTATTAATTTTTTTCCCCTTGTTTTAGGGCCACACCTGTGGCATATGGAAGTTCCCTGGGCTAGAGATCAAATCAGAGCTGCAGCTGCTGGTCTATGCCACAGCCTCACAAATGCCAGATTCTAGGCATATATGCAACCTACACCACAGCTTGCAGCAATGACTGATCCTTAACCCACTGAGTGAGGCCAGGTATGGAAATTGCATCCTCATGGATTCTTAATCCACTGAACCACAGTGGGAACTCCTTTTGGTATTAAGAACATGCATTTATTTTTTTATTTTTATTTTTATTTTTTTGTCTTTTTTAGGGCTACACCCATGGCATATGGAGGTTTCCAGGCTAGGGGTCAAATCGGAGCTGTAACCGCTGGCCTATGCCACAGCCACAGCAACAACAGATCCGAACCATGTCTGTGATCTACACCACAGCTCACAGCAACACTGGATCCTTAACCCACTGAGCGAGGCCAGGAATTGAACCTGCATCCTCATGGATACTAGTCAGATTCATTTCTGCTGATCCACGACAGGAACTCCAGAATATGCATTTATATTATTTGTTTAAAAAGATTTTTACATCAGGCAGAAAGTGGTGTTTAATTTTATGAAATGTCTTCTGGTTATTTATTGATAGGATAATTTGTTTCCTTTGACTTATTTATATGCATTTTTATTAATCAATTATCAAATATTCAAGTATATTTAAACTCAAGATAAATCTTGACTGGCACAGAGTGAACGATTTTAAACTATGCTATCGAATTTGATCTAATTATGTTACATTTAGGATTTTTCATGTCTAGACTTCTTAGAGATAGTTCATGATATTTTCTTTGCTTTGGAAAATATTTAGGAGCACTTGATTAAGTCTACTGAAAGTTTGGAAGAACCAATAGTAAAAATTATCTGGCCCATGAGCAGCATTTCACAGCAAGAGTTCTGTGCAATGTTTTGTAAATTAGGGAATCTCCAGGTTAAATAGAGTTCAATCATTATTTATCTGGAACTTCTCATAATCTTTTGTATATCAATGTGCATTGTAAGCCTCCAGCATTTTAAAATGTATTTGGCCACAGAGCCCCTATATACTGATGAACTAGTGTTGGGTGAAAATACTTTGAAAGTACCATGCTAAAACATTTTTTGGTGAAGATTCATTGATAAGTACTCCATTAAATTATAAACTATTTGAAGGCAGGGATTATATCAGTCCCTCCCAGGCACTGTTGTTTTCCTAGTACCTTACACAATTCCTACCCTAAAAAGTCACTAATTTTTTTTTGTTTTGTTTTGTTTTACTTTTTAGGGCCACACTCATGGCATATGGAGGTTCCCAGGCTAGGGGTTGAATTGCAGCGACAGCTGCCAGCCTATGCCTGAGCCACAGCACTGCAGGATCTGAGCCGAGTCTGCAGCCTACACCACAGCTCACGGCAACACCAGATCCTTAACCCACTGAGCAATGCCAGGGATTGAACCTGCAACCTCATGGTTCTTAGTCAGATTTGTTTCTGCTGTGCCACAATGGGAACTCCCCAGTAAATATTTATGCAATGAATTAAATACTTTCATTTTTTTCATTGGTTATTGGGTCAGAATTCTCAGTTATAAGTAACAGAAACTAACTTAGGCAGGAAAGCAATTTACCCAAAGGAATTCGAGTAGCTCACAGAATTATTGAGAGCTGGAGAGTCAGCCTCAAAGCTAGGCTTCCAAGAATAATGCCTCAAATAATTCTCCAAGCCTTGGAGGCCATAAGTTAGCACTATTGCCAGAAACTCAACTTTTCTGGAATTCCATCTCCTACCAACACTAAAGCCACCTTGGCATCAAGAATCCAGCTTTGCAGATGCCCCCAAAAGCTGAGTTTCTCTGCTCTCATTCGCACCAGCAAAACGTACTCTGTACAGAGCTTCCTTCTTCAAATTGTTCACTTTCAAATCTATGTCTCACACATATACGCCTGGCTGATGATGCTGGGTAACCTGTCACTGCCCCAGCAGCAAAGGAGACTGAGCAAAGGTCGTTTATGGCTAATATCTCGGGAAAACAAGAGTTGTAAGGAAGGAGTTCCTGTTGTGGCTCAGTGGGTTAAGAACCCGACTAGTATCCATGAGGATGCAGGTTCAACCTCTGGCCTTGCTCAGTGGGTTAAGGATCTGGCATTGCTGCAAGCTGTGGTGTAGGTCACAGATGTGGCTCGGGTCCCCGCTGTGCTATGGCTGTTATGTAGGCTGGCAGCTGCAGCTCCAATTCAACTCATGACTCCAGGAATTTCCATATGCCTCAGGTTCGGCCCTAAAAAGGAATAGAAAAAGAAAAAAAGAGTTGTAATAAAGAAAAAAATTCCCTGAACTCAGTAATAGTGATCCAAAGGAAATACAGACTTTTCTACTTCTTGGATCAACTGTGGTAATACAATTTCTCAGAATATTATCAATTTCACTCATATTTTAACAATTGATTAGCTTAAATTTTATCATAGTATTCTTTTATAGTTAAAAGTGTCACATATCTATTAGAGTGTTCTCTTTCCCTTTTATAATTTTGTTAGTATTCTTATTCTTGATTATGTTTTCCAGAAGTGTTATTCCTTTTCAATGCTCCTTTCCTGAGGGCACTTTATGTTTTTCAAAGAACCAGCTTTAAGATTTACCTTCTAGTTGATTAGGCTTTCATCTTTACTATTTTTCTAGTTTCATTTTTCTTGGAATTTGGTATTTTTTTAAAATTTGAATTCTCAGTTCATGTATTTTTACTCTTTCTTGTTTAATGATAAAAACATTTAAAGATGCACATTTGCCTTTAATTACTGCTTTAGCCATATCTCATAAATTAGATTATGTAGTAATATTCTCATTTATGTTATGTTCCAAGAAATCTATAATTACCATTTGGATTTCTTTTGTGACCAAGTCATTATCTAGAAGAACATGTTTTAATTGTTGAGAGGTTGATGCTTTTTGGTTTTAAAATACTTAATATTCATTTCTAGCTTTCTTGCATTTTAGTCAGAGACTATAGCCTGTATATGTCCTACAATTTCTCGAGATGTTCCTGACCCCTTCTTGTAAATATCCATGGAACTCAGAAGATACGTTCTCTATGTGCAGATAATAACTGTTATAAAAAGTAAATTAGACTTTGTTTTTTAGTTTTCATTATTTTAGTAAAATCTCTACTAAAGTAAAGAATAAAATCAGGCTTAGAGAATTGTTGTTAAAACCAAGTCACATGAATAAGCCATGTTAATGAGAGAGATAAACAGTGATTCCGAGAAAAGAGAAGAGATCAAAAGGACCACAGAAGGCCTGGGAAAGTAGTAGGAAAGGTTAGCAAAGGGGAGAGAAAGAAGAGCATTACAGACCTCAAAGTACGGCTGCTCAGGAGGGCAGGTTTGGAACACATTTTAGATAGGCAGAGCTGTGGTTAATGGAGACTTTCTTTTATACACTGCTTGCAAGGTCTTGTCAGGGTGAGATAGATACCAAAGGGTGAGAAGCTGCTTCTGGAAAATGAGAATGAAGAAAAGGAAGTGTCAACCTAATAACAGAAGAGGAAGAAAATAAATCTGTGATCAGAGAAGGGAATTTCATAGATGAAACTTTGGAGGTGTGGCCTTGCTTGAGAACAGCTGAGTTTGAGCAGTGCTGGAAAGCACTGAGGCGGCAAGGTTCCTGGATTTGCTGGGAACCTACCATTTTTTCAGCTATGGTTTTCCATGCTGGGATGCAGTGTGCACATGGCCCAGCTCTCATGGAGGGCACTACATATTCTCAATATTGGAAGGGAGTGTGGATATGGACTCCTTTAGGATAATGTTAGAAATAGGCTGGAGAGGAAGGCAGACAGAAGGCTTTGTTGAAGATAGGAAGAAACCAGAACAGGCCAGTTGCATAAAACTGGGGAGTTCCTGCTGTGGCACAGCAGGTTAAGAGACCATGTGCTGTGGCTAAGGTTGCTGCTGAGGCACAGATTCCACCCCTAGCCCGGTGCAGTGGGTTAAGGTTCCAGCGTTTGCCACAGATGGAGCATAGGTCACAGCTGTGGCTTGGATTCAATCCCTGGCCCAGGAACTTGCATGTGTGGTGGGTGCAGCCATAAAAAAAATTTTTTTTTTTAATTGGAAAGACTGTCAAGGGAAGGTAGTGGGAAAAGTGGGAGTGGGACAAGTGATGAAAAGGAGGGTGGTAGAAATTAGCTAGCCCTTCCTCTTTCTGCCCCAATAACTGGGGAAGAAAATGTAGCTTTCATTGCAGAGGAGTTCAGGGATGATGGGATGTTGGGGTAAGGTGACCTCAGTGTGGAAGGAACAAATTCAGATGTCTTGGGAAGGCTGGGGTAAGAGTGTGGCTTAGGAAGCAGACTGCATGAGTTCAAATCTGTGTGACCTTGAGCAAACTGCTTAACCTTTCTGAGCTTCAGTTTTCCTTGTCTCTAAAATGGAAACAATAATAGTTTCTCCTCCAGGTTTTTTGTGAAGACCAATACAAGATACAACGTATATAAAGTACTGAGCACAGCACATAGTAAGCCTTCAACCTCACTGATTTTCACTTGCCTCATGTCTTCACTTTCCTCCTTTCCTGGCTGAATTTGATAGGTGATCATTATAAACATTCCCTTGCATGTATCCTAAATACTTGCTCCTTTCTTATTGGGGTAATAACCCTAGTTAAATCCAATTCTCCATTTTTTCTTCTAACTATACCCATAAATCTGTCTGAAGAAAAATGTACAATAATAACTACTGGGCTCACAGGACATGTGTGACCACAGTTGGACACTTACTACCTGGCAATATATTTCCCCATTTCATTCACTCTCCCACTTTCCCTTAATAAGTATTTCATACATTCTCGCTCAAACTTTTTGTATCTCCTACCCTATCTTTACCCTCACCTGATAATGTTGTTTATCACTTCATTGAGAACACAGAAGCAAGAAGAAGAACACTTTCACAAGTTTCTACCACTGGGATGGCTTGAAGGCTGAGGCCTACAATTCCCTGAAAGCATGCTCACGCTCACGTCTGGGGGCTTATAGAACTAGTCAGCACCAAGTTTCCAGTTGGAGAATCAGTGAACACACTAGCCTGTGCAAAACTGCCTCCATGTCCTTGGTGGCCAGTCCAATCTATCAACAATTCATAGCAACTGGGGTCACCCAGGAGCCATGGCCATTTTCCTAGCAGACTTACTCCAGCCAAGTTTGGACAGACAATGATGATTTTCAAGCAAATATTATTTTCCTTTGAGTTTCATCATCGTATCAGAGTTCCCTTCCTCTTCAGAACATTTTGGCCACTTCGAACAACATGAAACATTAAAATTACGTATAGAGAAGTCTCTATCTAGCTCCGTTGCCTATTCTTGGAGATTCTTGCCTATTTAAAACCTTTTTAAAAATTGTGCTTTTATAATTTTTAGTTACAGCTCCTTGAAATGATTTGATCTGGACCTGCCTTTTGCTGATAGCAACTGAACTAGAAATTAGAGTGAGATTCCAGAATGTTTCAAGAGGGAAAAAGGATAGACTTTCCGTCAAAACACTAACAAGGTATTTGCAATATTGAAAGGAGAGCACGATTTTTAAATACCAAAAACATAAATTAAAATAAAGTTCTGAGTTTATTTCTTAAGTGTTTCACATAGGTTAACTCATTTAGTCCCTCACAACCACCCTAAGGATAGGTACAGTTTACAGAAGTGGAAAATGAGGCACGGAGAGGTAAATAAATTGCCTGATTGAGGATATCAACTCAAGCGGACCCACATCAACTCAAGTAGCCCCTAATACCAGCTACACTGAGAGACAGGTCTCCTTCCTCATTCCTAACACCTCACACAAGTAGAGCTACCTATTGCTTTAACATGTTGGTGTTTTTCACCAACCTCAAAGTGCCTTAGTTCTTCTTTTTTTTTTCTTTTTTCTTTTTTTTTTTCTTTTTAGGGCTGCAGCTGCAGCATATAGAAGTTCCAGGCTAGGGGTCGAATCAGAGCTACAGCTGCTGGCCTACACCATAGCAATGCAGGATATGAGCCGTGTCTGCCACCTACATCACAGCTCACAGCAACGCCGGAACCTCAACCCACTGCCAGGGATTGAACCTGCAACCTCATGGGTCCTAGTCGGGTTCGTTAACCACTGAGCCACGAAGGGACCCCGCCTTAGTACTTCTACCCTCACACGAGACAAACTCTGGAAAACTTATTTTGTCCCCACTGTCTGAATTCATTAGCTTATTTGCAGACAGCTGGTAACCCCTGTACACTCTGAAGCAGTGACTTTGAAGAGGAGGAAATGGCAACTCCTAAACTTTTGCCTTGTTCCTCCAGTTCTTCCTTGGCTTTCAAGGCTACCCAGAAGTCTGTTAGCAAATTCCTCTGCTTAGCAATTCACTTCTATTGAACAAAGATCAGTACATCTGTCAATGGTGCCTGTGCTGACTGCTCAGTTCCCAACCTTAAGTTTTGTTTATAAATGGGTTAACTGATGGCTGGCTTGTTGAGTGTGGCAAAGAGCCAATCATTTTTTTTTTTCTTTCTGTAATATGTGCAGTAGGGGGTGTGGGGCCTCCCACTGGCAGCGACAACCATGAAGTCAGAGACATCCCCCCCAATCATAAAAATTACGGGATGAGAGAGTAAGAAAGTAAGGAGATGATTCCATTTCTTATAATGATTTTACAAATGAAATTCCCTAGTCCCAACGTTTATAACTTACTTAAATTGATTTTCATCAAATGGAGACCATTATGTAACAAGTTCAAAAGAGATGTGTGCGTTCTTTGGAAATTTCAAACATTGAGGCACTACATTTAGATAGTTTTCCATGGCATTATTTCTTGGTCCTTTTGTCTTTGTTGTTGTTTTTGACCATGCAAAATGGTCTTGTATACAAAGATGCATAACTTAGTTTACTGAAGCTGAATTTTCCATGGAAATTGTCCAGTGCTCCCCCAGTTCACAAGCATTTTATCTGACCGTCTTTCTTCTTCCAGATAATGGCTGGCGGCAACCCACAGTGTGGAGGTTATATGCTGTACTTTTGAAAAAGTTTTGAATGGAGCCATTGTTCCCCTGAGATGGTCTGTGTGTTTCTCTGAACAGAGAGCAGGGTGTAAAAAAGGCACCTTGTGTGCAACCGTTGGCGAGGCTGAGGAGTGAATTAAAATCTCCAGAAAGTCTGGGCAGTGCTGTGCAGAGGAGCAATGAACCCTCTGGAAGCACTGTTAGCTCAGACATTCCAATGCGGTGAGGCAGCCTCAGGGACATGGCTCCCTTCAGTCTCATTCAGAGAAGGAGCAAGGGGGCCGAAAAAAGGACATTGATCTGGACCTGCTCTCTTTGTAAAGATTTGGGGGAGGCGCCCTTTTCTAAGGATGGGGTGATATTGATTATCACACTCAGATAACTTCCCTGCTTAATGGGCCTAGACTTTCCTTGGTTACTAATGGTGCAATGACTCATATGGAGGATTCGATGTTAACTGCTTGCGCAGTCACCAGTTTGCAACAATCTAATTCCCTTGTGCCTATTTTTTTTTCTTAATAGAAATCTTTGGGGGCTCCAGGTGATTGATGATGTTGGATATTACTAGCTTCATTCAATGCATTATAAAGTCATAATATAAAATTGTATATTAAATAAAGAGCCTACCTTGTGTACAGTTAGTGATGCTTCCTTTTTCCTGGCTTCTTCATTCACCTGTCCAGCACCATGCAGTCTCAGAGGTTGGAGTAAATGGACTACTCACTATTTTCTTTTAGGGCTAAGATCTTGGGCTTTTCATAAACAGTTTCCTCAGAGGCTTCTGCAGAGATCTTTCTGAAGCCAGATCTCAAGGGAGGAGGGAATGTTGAATTTCATTTAAATCCTAGTGGTGGGAAAACAGCAAAACAATTTAAGGACTAGGCTAGCATATTTTTTCTATAGGCAGAATTTTTGGTGCCCTCCTGTGCATTCTCCTTCCAACCCCTCCTGTGCTCTGGAGGCTCAAAGGAGAGGAAGTCACTCTTAAAAGTGACCTGAAAGGGTCAAAACTGAGCAGGAGGAAAGTGTGTAGGAGGAGGCAGTAATGCTCCAGGTAGATGCTCAGCCTAAGGAGGAGTACAGAGTTGGGGTGGGAGAAACATCATGTTGGGTGGTCCACATTAACCAGAACTTATTGGGTTCCTACAGTCATGGGAAGTTATTTTGGAAGGAGCCAATGAAGGTTTCTGTGCAGATAAAAGTTGTAGAAGAGGAAGAGTAATAACGGCTGTGGTGTGAGGGATGATTCTATCAAGGAGAGGACAAATGGGAGGAGTAGGGGCCATAGGAATTGGTCCTGACTGAATGTAGGAGAATGGGTCAGGCCTATGGAATGGTTTGTCCATTAGAAGGTTTGTCAATTAGGGGGACGATTTAGGGGAAAGGGAGAGGGATGAAAGCTCGATTTTTCTCCAGGTCCCTGGCTCTCCTGACTGTCAGTTGGGTGTAAAAATCACCTCAGTGATTAGGGAAGACTCCATGAAGAGCCTGCATTTCTGGCAGCGGTGAACATTCCCATATTTGCTTCAGCAATGGAAGACACTAGATTTGGAGTTCACAGACCTGGATGTCATCATTTGGCTGGTCACTATCAGGAGTCAAAGAGTATCTCCTGAGCCTGGCGCTGGGCTCACTGTGGTACTCAATAAACATTTGTGAGATGAACGACCGGACACATTGGGGCTCTGGTGCTGCCCTTCCCAGAGAAACCTTGGTCAAGTAATTCAGCCTCCAAGAGCCTAAGTTTCCCTGAGTATCAAAGAGGGACGGCCCCTGACCGAAGGTGCGAGACTGAATTCCCGTGACCGAAGGTACCGAGTTCCCGCCCTCCCCGGAACCGGGCGACCCCGCCGCGCTCTTGTCATCTCCCGCCCGGGGCCCGGGCCCCGGGCCGACCCGGAGGCCGAGGCCGGGCTGGGGTCGCGCGGCCCGCGGCCAGGACTGGGATGGCGGCGGGGTCCGCCCCTCGCGCCCGCCTTCTCCGCGCTGCCCGTGACCGGGGGCGGGTCCGTCTCTGGCCGCTCCCCCGGCCGCCAGGCAGCCCGCGGCGGCGCTCTCGGCCTCTCACCCGGGGCGGGCAAGTTCTGGGAAAGCCCGGCCCAGGGCGGGGGCCCCGCTGCTGCCCACGCCGCCGTCCGGGCAGCGCGCAGAGCTCGGCGGGCGCGGAGCGAGGGAGCGGCGCCGGGCGGGGGCGCACACGGCGACGCGGACCGGGAGGTCGGCGGACGGCGGGGGCGGCGGACCCCGGGCGGGAGCGGCGGCGGGCGGGCGGCGCTCACCGCGCTCTGCCTCCCGGGCGCTTGCCTGGCTCTGCGCGCTGCTGGCACCCGCTCCGCCGCTGACACACAGTAGCGGGGACACCCGACGCCGCTAGGGACAGGGGCGTTCCAGAGGGACATTGCGCTTGGGGACTCCGGCGTGACCGCCAGAAGAGGAAAGGTGAGGAGGCTTACTCTGTAGCTCTGGTTCCTGAGGCTTGGAGAAGGGCGAGGTGGGCTTTTAGTCACCAAATCCAGTAGACCCGCCGAGGGCAGCAGCCTGACTCCTGGTACCTGGCGGGAGAGTGTCTCCTCCCCTCCCCCCGCCCCCGGGGGAGACCGGAGGCAGGCGACTCCCGAGGGGATGCAGGCCAGCCTTCACAGGGGCTGGGGGACACATTGTTAAGTGTTCCCTTCGCCGCTTCCGATGTTTCCCTCAGGTCTCCACTGCATTTTGTGTGTGCAGTACCAAGAAGAAAATATAAGCTCTTTCTGAGGGCGGTACCTAGCAACAGTATTTCAAGGAAAGTGATCAAGAGATTGTTCCTGGAGAGATGAGCTGCATCAAGTCCTAGAAAATACAATATTGGATCTGGTCTCACTTTAACTGGTAACTAAAAGAATGGCTGCGTCGTCTCTCAAAGTCCTCCAATGCTGTGATAATGAATAACCGAGAAGGAAAAGTCCTCCGTTGTGGCTCATGTTCAATGCACAGTGTAGATTTGTGGTCCTTCCCCCCACCCCCGCCCTTGTTTTGTGTTTAAGCCATGAGACACTTGGTTCAACTGACTCAACTAATTATTCAGTGTAAGAGTGATCCGTCATTCAAAGATTCAAAAAGCGTCATTTTAAAAAGCGAGATCCCTGACTAGATGTTAAGTAGGATTCACTTGGAAAAGTTTTATTTCCACATGGTTCTTAATTTTAGTTGCATCATGCACAATTTGCCAGTAGGTCATTTAGATCCCTGCAGGATTAGTGTGTTTCCTTGTGTTTCTTGTAGAAACCCCTGGTAGGGATAGGGTGGAGCTGCTGCCACAGAATGGGCATAGCTGAGGCCAAGTAGTGCTGCACTCTACCAGGGAGAATTTTTGAGAACCTATTTGGGGAAGTGGATGCAGGTGATCCCATAGATGCAGGGAGAGGGCCTCGTTGGTATTGGGGGAGAAGGGGTGGGAGGTGGACTGTCTCTGGATGCTGGATGCAGCCATGACTTCCTAAATACTTTCTGAAGTATGCCTGACAATATTGTCACCTAGAACATCCTTTGCTCTTCCTAAGTGCCTTTCCTGCTCCATTTCACCACTCCAGAACTTAACCATCCTTCAGTCTGAGTTTTGTTGCTTTGAAACCTTCCTTGATACTCCAGCCCCAAACAATCAGCCTTCCCCAGCTCTGCTGCCTGCAGCGTTTCACCTTTGAGGGCTTTCTCCTTTTGTTCTTTGAGTTATTTGTGTAGATGTTTCTTTTTTTCTGATTGAAGGCATTAAGAGAGGCTTTCTTGGCACAATCTTTGCACCTAGAAGCCCCTCTAGAAATAATGTTGTGACTTTGCCTCTTCAGTACACATCTCTACTTTGGAGAAGGGGATGATATAATAATTGAAAGGATTCAGAGAAGAGCGTAATGTTTACCGTGTAAATTGTCCTCCATTTACAGCCCCACAAGGGAAATATTCCTTTTACTCAGGAGCCATGTATAATAATCGTCTTTGGGTCAAGCCTTGGGACCAAATAAGTGCTGGAGGGACAGTCTTCCAGTCCTTCTAGTAACATAAGCTCCTTGGATGTGCTCCAAGGTTGACCTGTGTCATTAAAAATTCCATGCTCAAGTGGGCTGTGGGGAAGCTAGATTCCAGTGAAGGTGGTTGGTTTTCTTTTTCTACTTGCAACTAATCTTAGTCACAGTCTTCTCTGGGCTTCTGTTATATACTTTAAACAATTTATTTGATGTGCAGTTTGTTACCTACAAGTTTCTAAATGACTAAAGGAAAATTGAAAAGAGCTGTGCTTAATGTCTTCTAAAACAGAGAGCAGGGACTATTTCCTATGCCTGAGCATGAGAAGTTATTTGCACCGAGGCTGCTCTGCACGTGTGTGTGGGGGTGTGTGTGTGTGTGTGTTGGCAGGCCCTGCCTTTCACACACCTGGCTGACAATCAGGCTGCATAGGACAAGAACTGCTTCAGTCAGGGGTCTTCTTTCTCTTCCGGGGCTCCCTCTACTTCAGGGAAGAGAGGATCTGGGGGAATACAATAATTTAGAGTTTCGATTGTAGAGGGAGAAGCAGGTAAGAAGCCAGAAAAAGCAGTAACAGCTTGGAGTGTGAATTTGTTTGATCAGGTTGCTTTTCTCTGGATATTTGGTTGAGATCTTGGCATTGAGCAAGTGGGGAATTGGTTGGGGAGAGGAAAGGCAGATGATGAGAAGCATGATACTCCTATAGAAGAACTAGGATGTATTAATGGGGGCTTAGAGAAGCATGTGGTGCAGGTAAGTGGGGCCTCCAGGAGGAGAGTTGGAGATGGGGAAGTGGGGAGTAGAGAAAGAAGCTATCAAAGATGCACTTTGTTGTTGACTAACTATAGGGACTAGAAAGGAAGTGAAACTGTGTTCAGCCTCATGTGGTTCTCTCTGCCCCCCAGGGTGCAGAAGTCAGGCTTGTTTTTATTGATGCTGTAACTCATCTGTATTATGGTTTAAATAGGTTTTCAGGAGCCAGATTGGAACCCAGCCCTCTACAGCTGTACTGTCCAGTATGGTAGCCACAAGCCACATGTGGTTATTTACACTTAAAATTTTTTTTTTCTGTCTTTTGTCTTTTTTTAGGGCCGCACCCGCAGCATGTGGAGGTTCCCAGGCTAGGGGTCTAATCAGAGCTGTAGCTGCCGGCCTATGCCACAGCAACGCGGGATCCAAGCCATGTCTGTGACCTACACCATAGCTCGCGGCAACACTGGATCCCCAACCCACTGAGTGAAGCCAGGGATCGAACCTCATGGTTGCTAGTTGGGTTCATTAACCAGTGATCCATGAAGGGAACTCCAGCACTTAAATTAATTAGATTTAAATGAAATTAGCCACATTTCAAGTGTTTAATAGTTACATATTGTGAGTTGCTGCCCATACTAGAGGTAGAACTTGTTCATCGTTTCAGAAATTCTGCTCTGGAATATTGTTCTAAAGGATTAATGACTGTTCATCCCCAAGGTACTGATTTCCAAACCAAATTTAGTCATAATTGTAAAATTTCCTGCTTATAGTCCCCTACTAAATCTATTTTGATGAAGATAATAGTAGTAGTTGTTGCTGGTAACATTATTTAAATAATACTGTTTACAGGCCAGACAGTATTCTAAAGCACCTTATATCTGTTAATTCATTAATCCCTAATAACAATGTGAGGAGGTAAATGCCAGAGATCTGTTATCCCATACCTGCAATTCTAAAATCTAAAAACTCTCAAAACTGTGGTTTTCATAATTTTGGCTACAGAATTCGGTCTGAGTTGATATGAGTATAGTCTTTATTTTTCTCACCTGGTAAGAACTAGTTACACCTTTTCATCTCAGAGATAATGGACATATTTGCTGCAGATTCCACCTACAGCAGTATTTATTGTATGGCATGTGTACTGTTTTAACCATTACAAAAGCCAAAAGAACTTCTAATTTTGAATAAGGGCATATGGACCGCTATTGTTATGCCCCTTTTGAAAATGAGGAACCAAAAGGTTATGTAACTTGCATGAAGTCCCAGCAGTAAAGTGTCAGGTCCAGGATCCAATCAGAGCAGGCCGGCTCCAGACTCCATTCCCTTGATCATTTTGCTTTCCTGCACTGGACTCTGGGCTCATCACCCAAAACGAATGACTGGCTCTCTTGACTGGGTGAAACCAAATAGCTTTAACTTACCTCTTTAGAAAGTGTAAGATAGGGCTATGGCTAAGTTGCTTAGCAGGTGAGGTTTTGAAATGCTTCGGATAGTTAAACCACTGTAATTGGCATGCTTAGCAACTGTTTAGCTTGCCCTTTTCCACCTTGTGCTCATCACAGTTGGTTTTGAGCTTTTTACTGTGTAAGAATTGGTATGAAAAGGGGTTGTTCATTGTGGCTGTTGGTAAAAACCACTGGACACTTAATTGAAACCTGGGGCACCTGGGAGCTTGTATACTCCTAACTGTTGTGGGGCAGAAGGCAAGGGATGGTTTGGTCCTGGTGGATACTGACACTTGTGCTATGGGTGGAGCCATTCTGGTGGCCAGCTGGGGTTCTGAAACATCCTGGTGAAACATCCCAGGGCTCTGAAACATCAAAGGATCTGGATCAATCTGTCTCATTTGGAAGTCTTTCCAGGGGAGACTGAGTTTCTACATTTTTTCAGGAGGTTGATTAGAACTGCAGGGATGGTAGTGAGTGGGGTGGGTTAAGAACATGCTTTGAACTTTACCTCTCCAGCTGGTCTCTTGGCTTTTTGTTCTAAACCTGCTTTTGAAGAAATTATTGAGTAATCATAAGCTTTCTGCTTTGAGTGTAAGAAAATGTTCTGAAGGCTCTGCCATCTGGGCCTTATAGCACAGGCTGTGCAGGACCCCTGACTCTGTGTCCCAGAAGCATGTATACCTCTGGTGGCATAATCTCCAAGGCCCCTAGTGGTCATTGCCTCTACCTATAATAGCTTAAGGCATAGGAACATAGCACTTTTTCAAACACAAGGGCTCTAGGATCAAATTTACCTGAGTTTACATAGGTTTGCCACCTGCTAGCTGTTCAACCTTAGACAAGAAATTATTGTTTCTATAAGAGAGTACTTTTATGGGGTTGCTATGAGACTTAAGTAAGGTAATGCACCTACAGCAGTTTGCATAATAGAAAGGTACCTAGTCAGCACTCAAAAAGATAGCCACTAATATTGTTGTCTTTTCTCTCTGGGCCTACCTAAGTGTTGCCAGTCTACAACTTTAGGCTTTGGAAAGGCAAGTGTGGTGGTTTGAATGATGTCAGGGGCCCTCCCAAAGTTGTCGAACTCTTAATCCTGGGAACATGTAAACATGTTACTTAACATGACGAAAGAGGAGTTCCTGTAGTGGCTCAGCAGAAATGAATCCGACTAGTAACCATGAGGTTGAGGGTTCAATCCCTGGCCTTGCTCAGTGGGTTAAGGATCTGGCATTCCTGTGAGCTGTGGTGTAGGTTGCAGACACAGCTCAGATCTGGCGTTGCTGTGGCTCTGGCGTAGGCAGGAGGCTACACCTCTGATTGGACCCATAGCCTGGGAACTTCCATATGCCATGGGTTCAGCCCTAAAAAGCAAAATAAATAAATAAATTTTAAAAAATGACAAAATAAACTTTGCAGATGTGATTAAATTAAAGATTTTGAGATGAGAGGGCTATCCTGGATTATCTAGGTAGGTTCAGTCTAATCAAGAGGTTCTTATAAGAGAGAGGCCAGAGGAGCCGAGTCCCCCGTAGGAGGTAGGGGTAATGTGAGGAAGGGCTGAGAAGCCAAGGAATGCAGGCTGCCTCTGGAGGCTGGAAAAGGCAAGAAAAAGGATTCTTCCCTAGAGCCTCCAGAAGGAAGTCAGCGCTGCCAACCCATTTTAGACTTCTGGCCTCCAGAACTGTAAGATAACAAATTTGTATTGTTTAAGCCACCACATTTGTGGCAATTTGTCACAGCAGCAATAGGAAACTAATAGCATGTGGAAGAGGAAAAAGAAAGTGGTCAGGAGGGAAATGAAAGCTGTCAAAATAAGAGAATGATAATAGCCAGCATTTGGTTGAAACACTGCTAGGTACTGTTCTAAGTACTTTATGTGTATTTATCTGTCCTCCTCACAACAACCTTCTGAGGTAGGTACTTTTCTTATCTCCCTATCATAGAAGAGGAAACTCAGGCACCGAGAGGTTAGGTAACTTGCCCAAAGTTAGACAGTTAGAACAGGGTAGAGCTGAGATGTGAAATCTACACAGTCTGGCTCACTTAGCTGTTACCCACAGAACTCCCCAAAGCAGGCATTTCTGTCTGCTCATGCTGACAGGATCGATCGTGAGTGGTTGTAACTGTAAGGAAGGGAAAGGTGCTCTTTGAATCAGCGAGAAGGAAGGTGGTATGGTATCCCCACCCGAAGGAAGGAAGAAAGGAAACAAAGAAAAAGAGGAAAAAAGGAAGGAAGAAAGAAAGGTAGCTAGGTGAGTGTTGAGATGCTTGGTAAGTTTTTGCCATTCCTATCTCACATAATATGTGTGGACTACTTGAAGCCGAGGACTCTGGCTCTGGGAGCAGTTCCTGTGCTGGCTCCCTCTCAGATTCCCACCTCTGTTCCTACAGCAGCCCCGCTCACTCACCACAGACCGCTGGCCCCGGCGCCCTCTTGGCTCTCCTTCCCACCTCTGCCTGTTTATTGGATTTGCCTCATTCCTGACTCTCTGCTCCAGCCCTGAATTCCACCTCCTTCTGGCCCCTCAAATACTCAAACTTGAGATGATTGGTGTCAGGGCCTGGATGGCGAGCTACCTCTGTAACTGCTGGAAGGTGGGTGGTGGTTATTTTTGCCTTTCCTTTGGTTTAGCTGGCTGTTGCTGGTTTTTGAGTGAGTTGTGCTTCTTTTGTCTTTCAAGCACATAATTCAGAGTGGTATTGGTTTGGATTCGTGGTTTTCCAACTGTGTGTTGGGGCCTCTGCCAGGTAAGGGAGATGGCAGGAGATGAAGATCTCAGCCTTCATCCAGCTTCTGCTGAGCTGCCTGGCTCTTACTCATTTTATTTATATAGTGAGGTCCTGCCTTAGATTTGGCATGAAAGGGCAGTGCTATAGCTAGAGAGACAGAAGTTTGAGAAGACCTAAACCCAAAGTTAAGGCACATTATGTGTGACCTTTAGCCCAGGGATTTTAATGTACAAAAAAACAGAATGCACTGTATTTTCTCTAATTGCATTTTGCAAGTTGGGGATCTGGAACCAACTTGCTTGGATTTGTTTACCGGGCTCAACTATTTGTATGCAATCTGTATGACCTTGTGCAAAGTACTTGTTCTACCAGGGCATAAAGTTCCTCATTCACATGATGGGAGGGGTAATAGTAGCACCTGATAAATGAGATTGTTTATCTCATATGGAAGGCTTAGAACAGTGCCAGAAATGCAATAAGAATTAACAAAATTCTATTGATGTTTTTTATTCTGAGTTTCCCAAAGGAATGTCAGAAAAAGAATCTAGCTTCATCTCTTCATGGGGATTTGTTCTCAGGTGGTGCTGCAGCCAGGGATCTTATTTCTGTTACTCCTTTCTCTGCCTGGTTGCCCCTGAGATGTCCATTGTCCCTGACCACAGGTGACTTCAGGTGCAGTGGCACAAGGCTGCTTATCATGGGTGCAAAGGCACATCTCACCTCCTCGAGGTCTCTTTGCCTCTGTCCAGAAGAAGGTCCCCTTTGCTTTCAGGAGTTGCAGGATATTTATTCTTTCCTTCCTGGCCACTAGCTGTGGGGGCTGGGACCACAGGGGTGGAGTGGAACTGCAGTCTCTTCCCTGCTTATTCTCTAGGAAGTTGGGTCCATAATGCAGACTTAATACTCTTGCATCCTTTCCCCTCCACCCTTAAGATTTAAGAAAATAAACAAACAGGGTAGCTAGGCTTGATGGGGTTATTGGTCAAACAGTGCTGGCCAGTGCCATTATCTACGTAGTGGTGGCATTGTTGCTGACTGTGGAGTAATCTGCTCTGTGGTGGCCTCAGTGAAATGTGCTACAGTTATAAAAATACTGCAAGGTCTCCTTCAGAGGGGCTGATTACACATGTAAACAACTTCAGAGCTGTAACAAAATGTGGTTAGCATTTATGTATTTTATTGCCTTGTAGGAACAGCTACATATTAATAATAAAACAGTAAGACTACTATATTCAGAATTAAGGAAGAGGCAGAAGCAAGGAGAAACTCTGTTTTGATGACTTCATTTTTAGGTTTAAACTATATAATATCACTGGCTATGGAAAATCCAGAGAATGGAAAAAAAAAATCATTGGGAAAAACACATGTGACCAAGTGCATACTAGACACATCTGGGATTAAAATATCATATAACACAGTTTAATTTGGATATCACTGGAGTTAGTTCAAGTTACTGTCATTTCTAAAGAAAGTTTCAATTCATTTGTTATTATTAACAACACGAACTCAGATTTCATTGATGAACGTATTTTCACCTGTGATATATTTGCCTGGAGGAAGGAAGCATTCTCTAAGTCTGGTTTGTCAGTCTCAGAGGTAGATAAAATTCACAGAAGTTAAATGCTTTTGGCATGAAATTATATTCCTTTTCCCCTCCAAAGGCGGAATGAATTTGGATGACAGGGTAGAGTGTGAGCCTCACTTGGTCTGCAGTTTTGTTAACTGCTGGGGTCTGAGAAAATTCAGATTCCCTTCTCTTCTACTCAGCAGGCTAATTAGTCCCTAACTCAGCCTGGTCTTCTGTGCCTGAGGTTGTTCTTTCATCATGCCTCTGGCAGGGTCTTCAAATTCATAGTCAGAGGGATTGGTAAAGTTCCAAGCATTTGTGAAAGAAGTATGCTCAATTATTTTATGAGTCTAAGAGAGGACCACAGGAACTTCTGAGCTGTTCACAGAAATTACATAAGTTTATAAATATAAAAGAACTCCAAAAAATGACTTTCTTCTACTATCGGTGCAACAGCAGTCGGACAGCCTTGCAGATTCTCCTGGGGCATCTCCTGGATTTGGAATTTTGACTAACAACCCTTTGCTGACTGAGGATGGGCGGGGCCTCACCAGTGCCAAGTCATGGGATGGCTGACAACAGGTGAAGTGTGTTCCTGACTCAGGCAGGCAAGCCCAGATCAAATTAGTTACAGAGGATAAGAGAGCGTGCTTATTTCTAGCCCTGTCACGTATTTCTAATGAACTATCACTAGCTAAGCAGTCAGGTCTAAAAGATGTCACTTTTTTAGATGATTAGTTTAAAAATAAAGAAATTTTAGACAAATATTATATGTTTTCATTTATATGTGGAATATAGAACACGAAACAAATGAACATATATAATGAAGCAGAAAGAGACTCACAGATACAGAGAATAAACTAGTGGCTACCACAGGGGAGAGGGGTAGGGGTTGGGGTGAAATAGGTGAAGGGATTAAGGGGATTAAGAGGTACAAACTAGCAGTTTTAAAATAAATAAGTCACAGGGGTGTAATATACAGCACAGGGAATATAGTCAATATTTTATAATAGCTTTTTATGGTGTATAATCTATGAAAATATTGAATCACTATGTTGTACATCTGAAATTAGTATATTGTATGTCAACTATACGTCAGTAAAAATGAAGTAATTAAAAAGCTTAATCCAAAATAATTTTAACAAAATTCTTTTAATTATTAATGCAGACATTATGCATCTGTTTATGATTATTTACTACCTTTTTTTTTTTTTTTGTCTTTTGTCTTTTCAGGGCCGAACCCGTGGCACATGGAGGTTCCCAGGCTAGGGGTCTAATCGGAGCTACAGCTGCCGGCCTACACCAGAGCCACAGCAACGCCAGATCCAAGCCGAGTCTCCGACCTACACCACAGCTCACGGCAACGCCAAATCCCCAACCCACTGAGCGAGGCCAGGGATCAAACCTGCAACCTCATGGTTCCTAGTTGGATTCGTTTCCTCTGTGCCATGATGGGAACTCCCATTTGTTACTTTTATTATAAGCTAAGTCATGCAACAGTGAAAAATGAGGAATCCAGTTGTTCCCCTGTCACTTTCAGAGTTAAGGAAACTAGTCTTCTGAGAGACTAAGATTTGACCAAAGCCTCCTGGCTGGGGAGCAGCAGAACTGGGACTTTTGTTTGTTTCAAAGAAAATTAAGAGCATATTGTAGATAAATAATACATTTTTCAATCTTGGATTCTTTGCCTAACATTCCATCATTAAGATACTCCCACACCATTAGCTGTTTCCAAACCTTGATTTCAGTGGCTGGGTCTCGTTTTCTCATGTTGTGGTCCCAAGGAGGGCATACCTATTTCCCTCTTACTGGACATGCAGTTGTTGATCCCTGTTTTTCTTCTATTTAAGTAACTCTCCGTTGCCTCAGTCTCTGAGTCTTCCTCTAGTGCAGAGTCCTAGAAGTGAAATAACTAGATCAAGTGGAGAACTTTTTTAAAGGCTCAAGATATGTACTGCCAAGGTGCTCTCTAAAAGGGTTGTGCCAATTTGCATTTCTACTAATGATCTCCTAGAGTGGTCTTTTCAGTGGTGTGTCAGTGAGAGAAACCAAACTTGACTTCATAGTTTGTGCATTTTTGTGATTATGAAAAATAAATGATATTGTGCTTTCTATTGGTTAATTACTTAATTGTGTTCTTTGTCCATTTGTCTTTCTTTATTTGAGACTTCTTAATGAATTAAGAAAAAAATTTATCGTATTTTCAAGTATTTCCTATCACTGTTATTTGATGCTGTTTTTCTCAACTAGCGCTTTTTTCTGTTTACAAAATAATGCAAGTTAAGTTGGGATGATTTGGAAAATAGAGAAAACCAGAATAAAAAAATACATAAAATCTCTATTTCTACCACCTAGAGTTATAACTAATGCTTGAGTCATAGCTTTCCAGGGTTCTTTTTTTCTGCTTTTTTCCAAATTGGATCGTACTTTCATGTTTTATAATTTTTCACCTAACTTTGTTAATCATAATTAAGTGAATTATGTTCATCCTACTATGGGATACTATATATAAATATTAATGAGATATATTTTGAAATGTTTATCATGTTTCTAATGAATATAAAATTTTTTTTGTCTTTTTTGTTGTTGTTGCTATTTCTTGGGCCGGTCCCTCGGCATATGGAGGTTCCCAGGCTAGGGGTCGAATCGGAGCTGTAGCCACCGGCCTACGCCAGAGCCACAGCAACGCGGGATCCGAGCCGCGTCTGCAACCTACACCACAGCTCATGGCAACGCCAGATGGTTAACCCACTGAGCAAGGGCAGGGACCGAACCCGCAACCTCATGGTTCCTAGTCGGATTCGTTAACCACTGCGCCACGACGGGAACTCCCTGGAATTTTTTTTTTTTTTTTGTCTTTTTGCCTTTTCTAGGGCCCCTCCTGTGGCATATGGAGGTTCCCAAGCTAGGGGTCTAATCAGAGCTGTAGCTGGCAGCCTACACGACAGCCACAGCAATGTGGGATCCGAGCCTCGTGTGCAACCTACACCACAGCTCACAGTAATGCCGGGTCCTTAACCCACTGAGCAAAGCCAGGGATCGAACCCACAACCTCAGGGTTCCTAGTCGGATTCGCTAACCACTGCGCCAGGATTAATGAATATAAAATTTTAATTTCCATTTGGCCAGATACGTGTATGTCCTCCCTGCTGATTACTTCCATGGCTTTTAAATTTATATACTTTCTGTGATTAACTATATTTTAGTTTTTTAAACTTTTAGTTATAGTCAGCTATTCATTTGGAATCACTTTTTTTTTTGCTGCATATTATAACCGGCTTTCTAAATAATTAATTTTCCTTCATAATATATTTATTTCCTCATATATATTATATAATTTCCTTAAATAATATATTTATTGGATAATCTTAGATAATTCCTAAGCTTATTTTGTATATTCTAAAGTCAATTTTAGGCCTAATCTTTCTATCTGTAAATTACTGCATGGGTACCACCCTGTTTTAATTATTTTAACCTTATAATATATATTAATATCACATAAAGCAAGTTCTCTCTCACTGTAATTATTGTTTCCTTCTTTTTCTCAAAATATTATAAATTAAATTTTGAGACATTTTGTCAGCATCTAAAAAAACCTGTTGATATTTTAATTGGGATTGTAATAAATGTATATATTAATTTGGGAAGAATTAATATGTTTACATATGTAGTCTTTCCAGATGGGTATATTTCTTAGTTTACTTATTTTTAATCTCTTAGTGAAGTTTTATAGTAATCCTTATATTAATTGTGTGTGTATATATTTTAATTGGCTGCACCTGCAGCATGTAGAAGTTCCCAGGCCAGGGCTCAAACCTGAGCCACAGCTGTCATCTGAGCCACAGCAGTGACAATGCTGAGTCCTTAACCACTAGGCCATCAGGGAGCCTGTATTTCTTATTTTTAAATATATTTTATGTTTTTTATTTAATCAACTTAATTTTTTAGCTTATTCTCCTGAGCTTTCTAGGTTGAGAATTGTATTATATGCAAATAATCATTATTTCTTTTTTAACTCAGAAATTTAAACTTTAATGACTAAGAGGAAGGATAGTACACATTTAAATTTTATTCTGGATTTTAATGGAGATGCTTTTCATATTTACTAATAAGTTGATGGTGGCTTTTAGTTGAAAATAGTTTAAATCACTTTGAGGAAGTAGTTTTATACTCTTAGATTATTTTCTTTATGAAAGGGATTGAATTTTGTTAAAAGCCAAAAAGGTAGTCTTTGAGATGATCATATGCTTTTTTTCACATTTGAACTACTGGTGTGCTATATTAACAAGTTTCCCATCATTAAGCTGTGTTTGCAATCTTGTGTCAGTTTGTTTTTATTGTGTTAACGAACTCTGTCTGTAAAAGAGAGATTAATCTAGAACCCATTTAGATTTCACTTCATTTTTATTTTTAGAGTAGCTTTATGTTAGCCATGGTCATCAAAGACTTGTATTAAAATTAGCTTGCTGCTCCTGAGTGTGCATGGATTGAATTCCAGGAGACCCCTGTGCTTTCCTGAGAGTGACAGGGGCAGCTTCAGAGGTGGTGAGGGGCTGGGGACACTATTCCTGTGGGAGAGAGTAAGGAGGATAAAGTGTAGATTGGTTAATTGGGGCTCTTCATCTGAGATGAACATGTAACATCTTTTTAAAAATTTTTAAACTGGGATGCTCTCCTTTCTTTGCACTGCTCATAAGATAGGAAGATTGGAACTCTACTATTAAAGAGTTAGGCACCATCTGTGAGGATTCCAGAAACTGAATGTGGACCTCAGCCCCCTTTTCTGGACTGATGGGATGTTACATATCAAAGCAGCAAACCTGAAAGACAAGCTTAGAGTCTAGTAATGGTCATATTCAGTGTCAAATCTTAGTCTAGTGAAAGGTTGAAAAACAAAAAGTCTTCCTAAGGCATATAGAAAGGAAGAGAGAAACAGTTAAAAAACAAAAATATTGACTGGTCAGTTCTATAAGTGTGCACATGACAGCTACAGGACTGAGAAAACTGACCCAAAGATTTAGCTCCTGTGTCAGTGTCTTTGTGAAGAAATTGAGGAGAATCTGAGCCTACGATATGAGGAGGTGGTTGGTTGTCTCTGCCTCAGGCTTCTTCACATTCTTGCTACTTACATATTGTCCTTCATTCCCTGTCTCCTTGTTTTCCCCCACAATTTTGTTTTTTTCCCAGACTTCTTTTCTCATCCGTTCAGCATCCGTACATTTAGCTGTCCTTTTGACTCACTCCCACGTGTCAGGCACTCTGCTGGCTGATGGGGGATGCTGGTGAGCAAGATTCCCATGGCCACTGCCCAGCTGAGTTCACCTGAGCCAGGTGATGATGCAGTTGAAAAACCCGAGAATTTCTGTAATTTGTGAAACAAGATGTTACTCTTTCCCTTTCTCAGTATTTCCAACATTGCCTATTTATGGGAGGGTAATTTAAACACCACGGATGTGCACTCGTTTATAAATTGTAAAATTAGACAATATTTTGCTAAAGGGGTTTGGTTAAAACTCTGACTTAACTGACAGGAAAGTGGATTCTATGGCTACTGCTTGGTGTTTTCTCAAGTAAAACATTTTCAGCCTCATGTCTTCTCTTCTGAAGAAATTTCAACTTGAAGAGTTCTGGAAGTAAGGGCTGCTGGAACTAAAGAAGAAATAGACCAGAAGACCCAAGGAAAGGCAAGAAATGCTTACCTTCACTGGCTCTATTCAGTGCAGAGGCTCAGGGGGAATCTTGGGACAGTGCCCAGGACATTGTTGCTGTTGTATTGAAAAAGGCATTTGGGTTCATCTGGAGTAACTAGTTCACATGAATGCTCTGCTATTTCTTTTTCACACTTTTGAAATTGAATACTATTGGTTGGTTCTTTAAAGAGGAAATTCACTGCATTCCTAATGTTATACCCAGATTTCCCATCAAAGATCTTTTAGTCCACTTAGGGAGACAGGGCACAAATACCTGAAATTTTCAGTATCCCTGGTCAGCTGTTAAATGGCTTGAGTCCAGGAGAGGGAGCTCTGGGCTGGAGTTTTCTGGAGCAGAGCAAGGGCTTAAAGGAGTCAGGGTACAGCTTGATGGAAAGGATGGAACGTTATTTCTGCTTGGGAAGAGGTGAAAACAGTCCTTAGAGGGCTTGTTCTCAGGAGTGGATTAGTCAGCCAGGTGGAGAGGGTCTTCTCTGAGGCCTTCTCTTTTTTGGTTTTCCCCAGATATGTTGTGGATCCTTAGAGTAAATCCATCTCCATGAGTTGTTTCACCTTTACCTCAATGATTCCAGATCTTGCAAGGCCCATGCCTCACTCCTGAGCTCCAGACCTAGGTATCCAGCTGCCTGTGAGACATCTCCCCCAAAACGCGTCTCAAATCGAACACAGTCTTTTCCCAAACCTGTTTCTCCTGCATTCCCCATTGCACTGAAGAGAATCTTTGTAGACCCAGTTACTGAGGGCAGAAAGCTCAACTCTCTGAGGCTAAACTTCTGAGCTTCTCCCTCCTTACTACACTCTGCTACCTTCCACTTCTGTGTCTGTCTTTCCTAATAAAGCAGATGCTCCATGAAGCCCGCAGCGGGTTCACTCCTAATATCTCCAACCCCAGCACAATATTGATCCTGTGACAAAGGTGCTCCATAAATTTATGTTGATTGACTCTGTAAATCGAACTTCCCATCTGTTCTTCCTTCTAAATATATCCCTAGTCAGGCAAACCCCAGTTTGAAATCCACTTTTGCTGTTTACTACCTGGATAACCTTTTTTTTTTTTCCTTTTTAGGGCCACATCTATGGCTTATGGAAGTTCCCAGGCTATGGATTGAATGGGAGCTGTAGCCGCCAGCTTATGCCACAGCAACTCAGGACTCAGGATCCGAGCCATGTCTGCCACCTATACCACAGCTTGAAGCCATGAAGGGAACTTCTGGGGCTAATTTTTGAAACTTTATTTGAGTTAGTTGCTTAATTTACAGATTAAGCTTTTTTTTTTTTTTTTTTTTGGCTGTACCCTTGCCTTGTGGAAGTTCCCAGGCAAGGGATTGAGGCCAAGCCACAGCAGTGACAATGCCAGATCTTTAACATCCTGGGCCACCAGGGAACTCCCAGATTAAGCTATTTTTAATCTCACTGTGCATCAGTTTCTGAATCTTTAAAATGAACATAGGTTCGGTTCAGATTAAATGAAACAAAGTATGTAAAATATTACTGTTTGATACATGATATAGTCCTTACTGTACCAAAGGTACGTTTGAAGCTGGACTGTGAAAGTCCCTGGATGCAGATTAAGAGGTGTGTGCAGTATCTATTAGAACGTGAGGATCCAGCTGTGTGGCAGAGAAACCATGAGCTATGGAACAAACACAAACTTGTGGTACAAATCAAAACTCCACCACTTCAATGGCTGTAGGCTTTTCACAAGTTACTCAGCCATTCTCAACCTCAGCTTTAAACCTCTAAAATTAAGATAGCAATATTTGGTACCCAGAATTGTAAGAGTAAATGAGATGGTTTATGAAAAGTGTCTGACACTAATTGTTTTTTTTTTTTTTTTTGAAGTTTCTTTCCTCCGGTGATAAGCACTGGGTTCCCTTGGAAAGAGATCTCTAGTCCAGAGGCTTGTCTTTGGCTCAGCCCAGTTTAATATTTTTGTCAGATACTTGGCTGAAGGCAAAAAGACTTATTTCCCAAATTTTCAGATGACTCAAAGTTAGGAAAATAGCTAATACAATAGGTGATGGAATGGAGGCTCAAAATGACCTCAGCAGGCTGGAATGTTGGGTCTTCACCAGATGGGAAGTCAGGCATCTAGCAGATGGATCAAAGCAGGCAGTCAGGGGCACAAACCTCATTTAGAAGGTGATTCTACTAGTCCAGGTGAAAAGGACTGGAAAGAGTCTAAACCGGGGTGGTGTCAGTGGCTAATAGCTGGGAAGAACTTTTTAGAAAAATCAGAATATGATAAATAACTGGGTAGATGTGTGGATTAAAGGGGCTAGAGATGACTGGGAAATTTCCAATGTCCTGGGAAAAAAAGAGATGCCAGTTAATAGGAAGGAGGAAGTTAGGTGGAAGAATTGAAAGAGGGAGAAAAGGGAGGACAGGAGTCTGGTTTTCTACATAGGGTGTTGGCTCCATCCAACAGGAAGCTGGGAAGTCAGGACTGTAGCTCGTGGGAGTGGCTGTGTCTGGAAAGAGGCATTTGGGAGTCATCCACATAGAGGTGATAGTTGAGGCCGTGGGTGGGAGGGGATGGGATGGCCAAGGAGTGGCCAGTGCTATTCAGAATCATTAGCATTGTTGGCTCTAACTAGAGATAAGCAGGATAAACAAACCCTTGCCCAAGTGGGAACTAGTTCTACTGCCTTCCACGGGCACTTTAATGCGTTAAAGCAAACTTTTACCGAATGAAATCTCATATAGTAATTTCAGATTTTAAAAAATTGTATTTTTGATTTATTTTTAATGATGCAAGTCATATGTGAACACATTCTTGGTTGTAAAAAATGTAAACATTGAAGATAAAGTAAAAGCCCCCATTAATCCCTATCCACTTCTACATTTTCTTTTTCAGAAGTGATCACTGTTCCTAGTCGGGCGGGTGCGCTTACAAACGTTTTTCTATGCATTTAAATACTTGTACATACACACACACATAAAGATATACTTTTGTTTTTGTGTGTGTGGTTTTGTTTTGTTTTATGTAAGTGAGTTCCCAACATGTTTGCTCTTTATTTTTACCTTAAAAAAATGAAGCAGCATAGCCTGGAGCTCTTTCTAGGTAAATGTGTCTCAATCTAAGTCATAAAAACAAACCAAAAAAACCCCCTGTTTTTCCTGGGTATGAATTAATATGTTTTATTGAATATTTTGTTGTTGGAATATTCTTTGTTTCCAGTTTTTGTATCGGTCCCTCTCGCAGGTATTCATTGCTTGCAGTGTGTAGAAGACTGCTCCCCAGAAACTGGGGTCTGTTGGTAATGGTAGGCTAGGCAAGTTGGCAGGCTATCAGGGGCAGTGAGAAGCGCATAAGGAAGAAGGCAGGCAGAAAATGCTACTTCTTAAAGTTGCCATCCTCTATGGTGGCTTAGAGGAAGGAGACATTTGTTGTGGGGATGCAGAAGTAGGTAAGAGAGACTTACTTCTTTGGGTTTTGCAGGGTGGAAACACAGATGGATGATTAAGGTATTGTTTACTGCCCCTTGGTGCCCTAGGCCCCCCTCCACCCCCACCGCCAAGGTATCAACTTCAAATATGCTATTGACCTTAGGGCAGGGAATTTCTGTGTCAGGCTCAGCCACTGTTTATTCAACTTTGCCAGAATCCTCTCTGCCTTAAGCTGGAGGAGCTAGAAGTAGTGGGGGAAAAAGGGGAAAGGTGAGTCTGTGCTAATAAGGTGGGGCCTTTCACCTCTACCCCCAGGTCCAAGCCAGTGTTGACTGATTGATTGCGGTGGGGGTGGGGTGGAGAACATTTTTCTTTTTACAAATGTTGATATGAATATACAGAGTTCTAAATCCTCACTGGGAGCCTCTGAAAATATATGCCCACTGAGGCACTGTACATTGTTCCCCTTTTTTCTTGAGTACATGGGATTTCTTAAGTATAAGGACAGCTATGAAAGGAAAGGAAGGGGAACCCTTTTCTATACCTGCTTTATCCCAAGTCAACCATTCTCCCCCACCCCACCCGCCCCCAACTTCCTCTCTCCCTTTCCTTCTCCCTCTCCCTCTCTGGTTTTCCTGCCTTTAATGCTTTAAATCATAGCATGTCTTGTGAGCAGATTTGGGGCATATGTATTTTATGCAAAATACCAGGGCTCTAATTTTCCTTTTCTTCATTTCTCTTGCCCTCACTCAGGCTCAGAGGAGATTCTACTTGGGCTCAAATACAGAGTTTCAACAGTAGTTCTTTCTCCACTTCCCTCTGTTCAGCACTGACTCAGCAGGTATGAAACTCTCCTAGGCTCTTAGGAAACTGCATCATCCTAGGGTGAGACGCCTGGAGCAGGGCTTCGCAGCCAACTCCAAATCAATGACATTGGCAGCCGATGTCCTCCAGCACATGTGACACCTCTGGCTGGGAAGAAATTTCCCTTGGAATCTCTCTCCAGTTCCCCAAGCCTGGCCCTGCCCAACTCAAGTCCTCCTTGCTTGTAGCACAGTGAAGTTTGGTTGACCATTTGTGTTTCACCTTTTTCTACTCCCAGTCAAGCCAGACTGGCCCTCTGGGCTGCTGGACCAGTGACGGGGCTCATCACAAGGCTTCCAGGGGCAAGTGTCTGGAATGGCTCTGATCTACTCCATGTGGGGGAGCGGCCGCCACCCACTTCTGTGGATACATCTCCCAGCCCCTCTGCCCCAACTTGTCACCTGACACACCAGACACTCCAGCATTCAATACCCAGTGCTTTCACTAGTTGGAGCTCCCTAAACACAACACAGAGTCTTTCCATTCTTTGCCTCACATCAGACTGTCCACTCTTCCCCATTCCTCTTCCCTCTGTTCTTTAAATTCACTTTAGGTGTCAGTCACTCTGCAAAGCCTTCTCTACTCCCCCCATTCCAGATTCCTCTTACTGACTTTGAGTTTTCAACTCAGTATCTATCTCCCACTCCACCGGGATAGTCTCTGTCACCTCTCTGTCCATGGGGCTGAGTCCAGGACCTGGAATATGGCAGATACTCAGTTCATGCTTCTTAAACCTGACTGGCTTAGGGCAGGCAGGATCTCTGTGGTTCTTCTAGGTTTGCCTTTCTGGAAGATCACCGACGTCCTAAGTAGCATCTTGTTCTTTGAGCCTCACTGGTGAGGAAACTCATTGAGAGGCCTCACCTTGTTTGTATTGTGTATGGTTGCATCATGTATAGCTGGTCTGCAGGGTAGAGCATCATCATTTTTAGATTCCAGACAAATCTCTGTCTAGGAGGAGTAGAGAAGAGAGGAGGGAGACTCAGTGTGCCAGGGTCGTGGAGGAACTGCTTCCCGCCCCCGTCCTATACACGATAACCCTACCTTGTGTGTGGAGTCTTTCATTTTAAAGCACTTTGGCTGACTTGATCTCATTTGCCCTTTCCTACAAATCACCTTGGGAGGTAGAAGGAACTGATTATACGCAATGAAACAAATAAGGCTGACTCACTTATTTATTCTACAAATATATATTAAGTTCCAGTTATGTCTCCAGCAAGGGACCATGGTGAACAAAACCAGCACATTCCCAGTCAGGAAGTTCTGGGTCTAGTTAGGCGATGTCAACAAGTAACTTGTATCCAATAAGTGGTAAACAGAATTTCCAGTGATGGTGAGCGCTCAGAAGACAGGCAGGGTAATATTACAGAAAGTGGTGAGTGGGAAGGAGAAGGGGCTGCTTTAGAGTAGGGGAAACTTTTCTGAGGAGATGACATCTGAGCTGAAATCTGAAAAGTGAGAAGGAATGGGCCAGGTGCCACCTGAGGGGGGTGGGGTAACTTGCCAAGAGTCCCAGGGTGAAGCTGGTGCTGGCGCCCCGAAGCAGACGTTTTCCCCAACGTGAACACCCCTCTTCCCTTTCTACTCTGTCCATGTACACTCATAAGTATGTCAGGGATAAACCATGGGCAGGCAGGGCATGGGGTGTGCTCAGGTGTGCTGGGAACTCTCACCAGACCCCCTGTTGCCCCGACTTTGAGTGGGCACAGCCAGCCCAAACCTGGGGACAGCCCTCCCCCACCTCCCCGAGGGCCATTTTTTCCTATCTTTTGTCTCTCAGTTATCCCTTTCCCAAGAGATCCCTTCGGAGTGAACCTCACCTCTTCCCACATGGAGAGGATGTCAGAAACACCTTCTATAAGATAGCGGAGAGTTGGGCATCCTGTCATTTGTGTGTGTGGTAGAATACACGTACCATGACCTTTACCTTTCCAGCCATTTTTAGGTGTACAGTTCCGTGGCATTAAATATGTCCATGCTGTTGTGCAGCCACCAGCACCATCTGTCTCAGGAACTTTTTCATCATGCCAAGCTGACACTCTGTTCCTATGTACCCATAACTCCTGCAACTTTTTAAAAAGCCTTGATAGATCGTGAGTAATGAGGAATGAATGCCATTTTCCAAAAGCCTTTCTACCTGATGGGTTAGTCCCCACAGTGTTTCTCTCAGTGTGGTTGGAAGACCGCTGGCCCTAGAATTGCCTGGTATGGGGAGGAGGAGGACATGCCTGTTAAAATGCAGATCTCCTCCTTCTTCCTGAACCAGAATCTCTTTCTCTTGACTAGCACCCAAGCAAGTGTGTTTTTACTAAGTCTCTCGCGTGATTCTGATGCTGATGAGAATCACTGTTTTCAGCCTCACGGGAAGAACAGGTGAGGAGGAATATTAGCCAGGGCAGAAAAACATTCCTCTGGGGGAAGAAGCTGCATGGATTTGAATATCTGCTTCACCAGCCACTAGCTTAATGACTCTGGGCAATTTGCTTAATCTCTAACCTCAGTACCTCAGTTTTCTTATCTCTGAATTGGACATTGTGTTTGTAACATGTACCTCCCCGAAGTTGCTGTGAAGACTAAGATTATACACGTGGCGCTTAGATTGGTGCTCTGTGTGGAAGATCTGAGGTCTTGATGTGGCATGGAGTGGTGAAGTGACCCAGGTAGTTATGTTTTCTTAAGGAGTTATGGCTAAAGTGAATCAAACTTTACTATTTCAAAAGTGCTTTCTCTTTAGCTGTGCTCCTACTGCAGGAAGGCAACTGAGAATATCATTCAGGATACGAAGAAAAAAAATGTGTATGGCCTGCAGCAATTGAGAGGGTAGAATGTTTTTCCTGGCAGGTATTTTCAGGAGTTCCCACTGTGGTGCAAGGGGATGGGCAACATCTCTGCGGTGTCAGGACTGCACGTTCAATCCCCAGCCTGGCACAGTGGGCTAAAGGATCTGGCATTGCTGCAGCTGTGACGTAGGTCGCAACTGTGGCTGGGGTCTGATCCCTGGCCTGGGAACTCCATGTGCCAAGGGGTGGCCGAAAAAGAAGACAAAAAAGGATCTTTTCAGTGATGGATTGATGTGGAGAACTTCCTGAGCGGAATGGTTAGGTGGTTAATAGGGATGCGTGTAGTGTGTAGCTGTGGGAAATAAAACAGAAAATGAGACTCTGATGTCTGTACCAGATGCTCATCTCTTCCCCCCCCCTCCCCCCCCGCTAGGGAACAAGGGATGTTAAGAATGGATGGATGATTCTAGAAGGTTGGTGCAGCAATAGTTTGAGAGTGAGGCTTGTGGTCACTGTTCAGAAAAGTTCCTGAAGAGAATGTGACTCTGTGGAAAGGAAGCTACATAGGGAGTCTTGGAAGTGATGAGAAGAACACAGAAGAGGGTGAATAAGCAGGTTCGGGGAACAGGAGACCAGAGCACCCTGGCTGCAGTGGATGTCAAATTGGTAGATTGGAGAGGCCAGCTTTGTCAGATCATCTCAGACCTGGCTCTGTTTGGCTTAGTTTAAAAGCATAAAATATCTCTTAAACATGGTAAATATCCCTTTGATAAGTTTCAGTTCGATCCAGTGGTTTTATGGACCATCTGTACTCAGTACCTCGCATAGGATCTGGCACATAGTAGGTGTTCAGAAAATATTTGTTGACTAAGTGAATGAATGAATCACACTTTTTGGTTGACCAGCCCTTGGTAGAAAGATCGAGCAATCTGGAAGTTGTTGTATTCCAAGAATAGGGCAGTGTTTACAAATATATCAAACAGGTGAGGTGATGCATGATTTCAGTGAAGCACAGCCTATGATTTTCCGTGATTTTCTCCTTTTTGCAATTAGATTTGGAACGTTGGGAAAGAGATGGCTGTTTATATAGATTTCATTATGTCCCAAAGTTATTCTTTTAGACAATGTAATATTAAATGAGAAACAGAATCAAAATAGTATAAACAGTATAATTTCAGTTCCATAAAAGATCTATGTTCATGGGGGAAAAAACTGAAAAGAAGTTATTACAGAATTAGTACTTACCTAATGATCTGATCTTTTCTACCTCATACTTATTAGACTTTCCAAATTTTCTGCAATAAATGTGTATTACCTTTATAATCAGAAGGATATAATGTGTTATTTGTTAAACAGTATGGAATGTTGCACAACGTTCTTGTCAAAACTTGCCATTTTAAAAGATCCCTGGCATTCATCATAAAAATCACAACTGATGTTTTAAATAATGACATATGATAACAAAAATGAACTCCACCTTACCAAGTATAGTATTACCTGTGACACAGTTGATCTGCTGAGGACCCCATACCATCCAGATGTGAGATTGGCTGTATCACGGCTCCTTGCCCCCACCTGCACGTCCCTTGGCCTCCTTGGGTATCCCCCACCCCCATGTCAAAGGCTCAGGAATGGCCGGAGGGCTGGTAGTACAGGTCAGAGCAGCCCTGCTTGCTTCAGATTGTGGACTCAGCAAACATGTCTGTAATTTGGGTTACACTGCCCTGAAAAATAACAGAAGTGCCAAGGTATCAGCCTATAGATTAAACAAATTTAAAAAACAACAGCAGGAGTTCCCATGGTGGCACAGCAGAAACAAATCCAACTAGGAACCATGAGGTTGCAGGTTCTATCCCTGGTCTTGCTCAGTGGGTTAAGGATCTGGCCTTTAGCTGTAGTATAGGTCGCAGATGTGGCTCGGATATGGCGTGGCTGTGGCTGTAGCATAGGCTGGTGGCTACAGCTCCGATTAGACCCCTAACCTGGGAACCTCCATAGGCCACGGGTGCAGCCCTAAAAAAGGACAAAAAGACCAAAAAAAAAAAAAACAAAAACCCACAACAGTAGCATAACTCTGAAAACTTGTTCGTTTCATCTTTTTTTTTTTTTTCCCCCTCAATCAGGTAAAAGTATGAATAATGTTGCTTCTCCCTTTTGGATGATGACTTCTCAGTGGTAGGTCAGAGGCAGAGCTAAAGTGAACTTTGAGTTTTAATGAGGTGTTCTATTTGCATTTTTAACTCTACTGAAAACAAGCACTGTTAGAATGATATCAACTATTTGAGTCAGTTGTTGGCTTGGGCCTCCACCCAGAACTTGCTCTCATTGGTGGGAATCCATGAGGAACAGGAATAA
Source organism: Phacochoerus africanus (assembly GCF_016906955.1). Taxonomy (NCBI): domain Eukaryota; kingdom Metazoa; phylum Chordata; class Mammalia; order Artiodactyla; family Suidae; genus Phacochoerus; species Phacochoerus africanus. The sequence continues at coordinate 106,081,306 of NC_062558.1, forward strand.
TTTTGAAGCTTGTTGACCAGAGGACCTCTGAAAACCGTTATCGGTGCTGGTGGTAATATAATATAAATATAAAAATGAAAATAGCCATCTTAGTCATTAAGTGTATGATTTAAAATGCTTTCCATCTGCTGGGGTTTTGTGAGAAAACTTCTATGAAACTGGAGACTTATTTAGTCTGGAAAATGTTTCACTTGGTGTGGTGATGAAATGTAGGCTAGGTATCAAATGCAGGGCACCCAGCAAGGAGGCAGAGCAGGAAGCACAGCCATGAAGAGAAGAGTCAGCAGGAGCGGAATTGTATCTTATTTTGATTGAATCAGGATTGTCTTACTGAGGGGCTGTAATATGAGAATGTGTTAGGGTAGTAGAGGGGTTCTGTTATGTTTATCTCCTTCAGAGTGAGTTAGTTTTCATCACATGTATTTTTAATTCGTTGGAAAGGCAATTACGTTAATTGAATGACTTGTAGAATACCAGTTTGGGAAAAAAAAAAAAAAAACGTTTAGTGAAGGGGTATGTTGATGTTGCCTAATTGCCAATTAGATAAAAATTGTTTGTAACATGAGCTCTAGGTATCCCAACTAAATGGTGGCAATTGGCTGCTTGGAGAGGTCTGTTGTATTTTTGATGCATTGGATGGGTAATACAAGGCCTTCAAGGCATCAGCTCTGGGAAGCATCCACTTTTTGCCTCCTCTTCATTGCATGATTCCCTAAAATGTGTTGTGTTGACCTGGTATGAGAACTTTCCAACCCCTGTCTAGGAAGGTTTCTTCTGCAATTAGCCTTAGTGAGGCCAGAGTAGCCCCATGTGCCAGCCAACCCACGGCCTTCCATCCCATCTCCAAGACAAGACTCCCTCTCCCTCTCTCCTTCCCAGGGCAGAGTCCTCTTTTAAAGACTATGATATTCTGTAGAAACTCTTCACACATGGCTTCAGTTCTTGCTGATTTCTGCCATCTCTATTTTCATTTTTGATCTGTTGCACAGTTAGTCCACACTATTGACTGATTCGCCCACTTTTTAGCTGGCTGTATTATACGCTTCAGTATTTTATGATAATAGCTCATATCCTAAGTTTCTCCTTTATAGCTCCGTAATAACAAATGATTTCCTTGTAGGGGGAGATTGTGCCTTTCACTTCCTGTGAAGTCATGTGCTTACACATGTGCTGAGCACCCAGTAAATTTGTACAACTTAAAAATCATTTAGTTGCATGCACTTGATGAGATAAGGAAAATCATCACATACTGACATACAAATAATATTCTACACAAAGCAGTAAGTGAGTACATATTTATTAAGTGTCCGTTATTATTATTTTTTTCTTGCTGTTTAAGGCTGCACCTGCTGCATATGGAAGTTCCCATGCCAGGGGTAAAATCAGAACTGCAGCTACCAGGCTACACCAAAGCCACAGCAACACCAGATCCGAACTGCATCTGTGACCTACACCACAGCTCATGGCAATGCTATGATTCTTAACCCACTGAGCGAGGCCAGGGATCGAACCCGTGTCGTCATGTGGGTTCGTTAACCACTGGGCCATGACAGGAACTCCATGAGCCTCTATTATTATAGTCCTGGGAAGTGATTTAAAAGAAATACACATGGTCCTACATTAAGAAGTTATATGTGAAGATTCCGGAGAGATTTTTATACTGTTAAGTATAAAGGTACTATTTTTGAGGGATTTCTACTTCATAGGATTATTATGTGTTACATGGGAAACTATTATTTCACCCCATTTTACAACTATAGAAGCTAAGCCCTACCAAGGTTAAATAGAGCTAGAATCCAGACTCAGATTGAATGTTTCCACTATCCTTGTGCTCTCTCAGCATCATATTGTACAGTGGAGTAGGTTGTTCAGTGCTCAGAGGTGCCTGACTGAGAGTGGAAGTGGGAATGAAATAATGCATCCTATAGTCCACTTGAAAGCTGATATGGGGTAAAATATATAGTTGAATGAGATATACCTGTGTAGCCATCATCCCAGTCAAGATAGAGAGCATTTCCATCATTCTCAGAAAGAAAATGCCTTTATGCCATTTTATAGTCTTTCCACTTCTTCCTGCCCCGCCCCCAGCCCAGCAACAAATGATCTGCTTCTCCTGCATATCATAATTTTGCATATTTTATAATAGCACTGTTCTATAGAACTTTGTGCCTTGATGGAAATGTTCTATCTGTGCTATCTAATATAGTTCCCACCAGCCATGTGTGACACTTGATATGTGGATAATAGAGCTGAGGAACTGAAATTTTAATTCTACTTGATTTAAATTGTTTTTACTTATACTTAAATAGTTACATACGGCTAGTGGCTACTATATTGAACAGCAGTGGTCTAGAAGTCCAAATAGATGAAATCAGTCACTGTCTGGCTTCTTTCATACAACCTAATGCTTTGGGGATTCATGTTTTGAATCCCAAATTATTGAGATTATGTTTGTTAAATCATCACAAGATCATTTCTTCAAAGAAATTACTGATCTCCGTTCTATTGTATGATGAGACCTCAGATTGTTTATCTGTTAATAGACAAATAGTTTGGGGCTGTTATAAAGCTTCTGTAAACATTTGCATATAAGTCTGTGAATGTATGCTTTTATTTTTCTTCTATGAGTAGAATATGGGTGTCATATGGTAAATGTATATTTAACTTCATAAAAACGCCAAACCATTTTCCAAAATGATTGTACCATTTTACATTCCCATTTTACATTCCAGTTGCTTCATATTCTTACCAACCTTGGCATGGCCAGTTAGTTTAATTTCAGCCATTCTAATGGGCATAACGTGTTATCTCATTGGGATTTTAGTTGGTATTTCCCTGATGACTAATGATGTTGAACATCTTTTCACGTGTTTGTACTTCTTCTTTTGAAAAGAGCTTATTCAAAATTTTGTCCACTTTTAAAACTTGGCTTGTCTTCTTATTGAGTTGTAGGAGTTCTTTATGTATTCTGGATACAGATCCCCTGCTAGATATTTATATTAAAAAGTGTTTTCTACCATGCTATGACTCGCCTTTTGAAGAACAGATGTTGTTAATTGTGGTACACTTCACTTTATCAATTGCTTTTCTTTCGTGGTTGTGTTTTTATGTTCAGTCTAAGAAATTTCTGCTTACTCCAGTAGTTGTAAAGATTTTCTCCTATGTTTTCTTTTAGAAGCTTTATAATTTTAACATTTACATTTAGGACTGTGATCCACTGAGTTAATAACTTTTGTATGTGATATGAAGAAGGGATCAAAGTTGGTTTTTTTCCATACAGAAATGATGTTGATCTGTCACAATTTGTTAACAGACTGTTCACTTGATTATTTTCTGGTTGTGTGTCTGTTCAAGTCTTTTTCCCATTTAAAAAATTGTGTTTTATGCTTATTATTGAGTTATAAGAGGTTTAAAATATATATTCTGGATATTAGAATTTATTTTCAGGTAAAGTATTGTGGCTATTTTCTCCCAATCTATAGCTTGCTTATTTGTTTCTTAATGGCATTTTTTTTTTTGAAAAGTGGAAGTTTTCAATTTTGATTAAGTTTGTTTTACCTTATTTTTCTTGTATGGTTAGTGCTTTTTGCATTCTAAGAAAAATTTTTTTTTTTTTTATCCGAAGATCATAAAGCTTTCTACTACAACTTTTAAAGATTTCTTCTAAGTGTTTTATACTTATAGCTTTTATGTTTACTTGTGTAATACATTTTGAATTACTTACTGTGTGCGGTATGATTTAGGGGTTGATGTTCGTTACTTTTCTAGTTGAATCCAGCACCATTTATTGATTATCCTTTCCCCATTGAACTACCTTTACATAAAACTTGTTGGAAAGCCAATGGACTAAATGTGTTGTTCTATTTTTAGACTCTACTCCATTGATCTACATTTCTATCCTTATGTTGATAACACACCATCAAGAGTACCATAGCTTTGAGATAGATAGATTATGTAAGTCCTCCAATTTGTTCTCCCTTTGTTGCTTTGGTTACTCTAGGTTTTTTACATTTTTCATGAATTCGTAAAATTCTTTTCAATACTTGAAAATCAATCAATATAGTTTATGAGTTAACTTATTAGGGGAGAAAATGATGCAGTTACCTCAATAAATGCAGAAAAATCATCAGACAAAACTCATTTGTGATTAAAATATTGCCACAAACTATGAATAAAAGGAAACATGACTTATATAACTTTAATACTTATATAGAGATGTGTGTGTACACATGCATACATATATTCATACATATTGGGGGGGCACTATAGTGGCTAGGTACATCATGTGTTTGGATTAATAAGCCTCGATATGGTTAGCATGTTATTCCTCTCCAAAATGACATAGTGATTAAGATGAATCCCAATAAAGTCCCTGCAGGATTTTTTACAGATTTTTTTAAAAAATTAAAACATAGTTGATTTACAGTGTTGTGCTGTTCCTATTGTACAGCATAGTGACCCTGTCATATACATACATTCTTTTTCTCATACTAACTTCCATCTTCTATTCTCTAGAGATTGGATATAGTTCCTTGTGCTATGTAGTATGATTTTTTTTTAAAAAGAAATTGATGATATTCTTGAGGATTAGGGTCAGATTTGGATTTACTACACTAAACAATGTGGCACTCTGTTCCTTCCCAAGTGATATGGGGTGAAAGGAGTCATGTCGTGAGAATAGTGTTTGGGGAAGATTTTTCAGAAAACTGTATGGGATGGATTGAAAGAGGAGAAGGTTAGAGCTTGGAAGGCTGGAAGCTCTTAGGTAATCCTGGTCCTAATGGGCAAGGTTTGAACTGAAATATCCATGAAAAGGAAGGAAAAAGTCAAATGCCTTTTGAGTCCAAGATATATGCCTAGGTATATGCCAGGAATGTGGGGTGCAGGGTCTCTATAAAACTCCTTGCGTTTGAAGATACAAGGTCTTTGTTCTTCAGAAGCTCTCAATCCACTCAGGGGTCTTACACTATCAATAGCAGCAGTGCAGTGAGTGGTGATATGCTATGGTGGTAAAATGTAGGAAGAACTACAGGAAACACAGATGTGAGCAATTAATGCTAAAAGGTGTGCATCAGGGAGGACTGCAGAGGGGAGATGCTGTTTAACCTGGGTGATGGAGTCTTAGTAGAGTTAGAAGACAATGGGAAGGGGAATGCAAGAGGTAGTAAGTTCTAGGCCGGTTCCATAAATGGCAAAAAGACCAGTGCGACAGGATGTCTTTTCCTTGGGGTATTGATTAGAGGTGAAGTTGGAAAAAATCAACTGGAACTAAACTATGGAGGATCTGATGTCATCTTCTACTGCCTGCTCTCCTTCCTTCTCATTGAATCAAAAATATGAATCATTGTGTGAATGCATCCTGTGCATGTCAGCACCTTAATCCTGCTCACCTCCACTCTTGGCTTAAAATTACATTCTGCTAATGTCTATATCCTCATATTTCTGGAAGAGCAATAGGGAGAGAAGGGGTGATTGGCAGGCTGATTAGAGACTATGTTTGCAGTGAGGATTTCCTTTCCTTGTGAGTTTTACAATCAAGAATTAACCTGTTTGAATAAATTTTTTTGAGATCCTCCAAAGTACTGTACTGGCAGCCTTATCAAGGTATAGTTCAAAAATATTTACTCATCAGGAAATTCCTGATATCTCATATACACAGAATATAAAGATTAAGGTATCACTAGATTTTCTGGGTCACAAGTCTAGCATCAGACTCTGAAACTTTTCTGATAAAGAGAGTAGAAGTCACAAAGGTTTAATTAAGTCTTTGGGGTCTGGGAAAAGGAACTAGATTGGTACACCAGTGTCTTTTGGGAATTTAAAAAATTTTTTTCTTTGTGAGTTATGCAATTTCCATCATAATAGTTCAGAGAAAAAAGGTCGGGAGGGAGTGGAACATTCAGTGGAGGAGAAAAAGTGAAGACTGACTCGTATCGTGTAGAGTGTTTGGTGTGGGTATGTGCATACAATCGTGTACTCCATGTGCCTGTGGTAGGCAGAAAGGGAGGAAAGGGTTGTGCAGACTAAATATTTTCTTTAATCTCTTTGCAGAGTGGACTTTAGAGAGAAGAGCATGCATAAGAAAATAACTAGCATGTTATTTGTCATATCCATGATACTCGAAGGGATGCTATGAAATCCTTTAAGTTAATAGGCACATAGAACTATTAAATTCTGTTACCAGCTTTGACAGTTACCCTCGTATTTCTTTTCCATGAGGGTGTATCACTGAGAAATTTTCACTTTCTTTGATTAGATGACGTGTTTTCCTACGAGCTTCAGTTGAATTCATGGTTGTGCATTGTGTTTTCTTCTTCATATTTCTTTATACTGTTCCTTCTATCCAAATATGGATAAAAATAATTGCTACCTCTTTGCAAAGTTCCAGTTTAAATCTCCCTCATTCAGAGATTTACTGATATTCTGATCCATGGCCATCTTGCCTTCTGAACTCTGTGGAACATAACAAGGGCTTAATAAATCATTGACAATTGTCTGATCAGTTTTTGTTGTTGTTAAGCCCCACCTCCTTCCAATACCTACAGTTGGAAAAGACAGTATGCTCATATTTAGTATTTTTTAAATTTTATTATTCTTTATGATGCAAAAGATTCCACCTGGTTAAAGAGCGTAATGTTGGAAACATAGTAGGAATTAGAGACTGTAACTTTCCCTCCGATGCAGGAATTTTCTGTATAGCTTCCTTGTTATATCACATCTCTGTACTCTTAGATACTCTGACCCTCATCCATAAAATGAGGATGACAATAGCCCTAAACTTTTTGGGAAAAGATTTGGATGCCAGTGACAAAAAACCTAAAATAGTGGTAACTTAAAATAGAATTTTGTTTTTCTCTCCCCAGGAAGCAGGCACAGAGGCTTCTATCTTGGTTCTTTGCTGTGCGAGGCATCTTTTCTCATGTTCTCCTCTCAGTCCAGTATGGCTGCTTCAGCTCCAGCTATCATGCCTTCCCTGCAGCCAGCAAAAAGGAGAAAGAGGGAGAAGAGAAAGCATACCCTTTCCCTTCAAAGACACTTTCCATATGTAGCAAACCATTCTGCTTATATCTAATTACTACACATTCGTAGTCTCATTGCTACATCTAGCTGTTAAGGAGGCTGATAAGGGGACGGCCATTTGCTTGGCCAAAATCCAGATGTTCTATTATTGAGGAAAATGAGATTGAGGGGAGCAATTAGCAGTTTCTGCCATCCTGTTAATTTTATCATGAAGATGAAGTGAGAAAACATGTACACTGTGCTTAGAACATATCTGAAACACAGTACATTCTCAACGAGTATTAGCCATTGTTTTTATGATTAAACATTCTAGGCAATCATTCATTCCCTCTATTATTACCTACTTTGCTGAACACTAGGCCTCTCTGTTTAAATCCCTCTACAACAATCAGGAGAAGACTGGCATCCAAGATAGCTTGTCCTTTGTAGAAAAACTCTAAAAGTTAGGGAATTATTGGAGTTCCTGCAATGGCATGGTGAGTTAATGATCCAGCTTGTCTTGTGGAGGCACTGGTTTGATCCCCTGCCTGGTGCCAGTTAAGGATTCAGCATTGCTGCTGCTGTGGTGCAGGTCACAGCTCCAGCTTGGAATCGAGCCCTGGCCTGGAAACTTCCATATGCTGCAGGGGCAGCCAAGAAAGAAAATAAATGTATGTATGTATGTATGTATGTATGTTAAGGAATTATTTATCAGACTAAGCCAAAGCATGTTTACCCAGTAATTTATTTGTCTTGGCCCTAATCTCACCTTTTGAAACTATAAAACAAGCCTGTTGCCTCATCTCAGTTTCTTCAAATATATGAAGATGGCTAATAAGCCTCCCACTTAGTTTTCTGGCTCTAAACAGGCATTATTTTAACTCATTTATTTAGCGAGTGGTTTGGCAAACTTTTTCTCTAAAGGGCTAGACAGTAAGTATTTCTGGCTTTGAGATCATATAGTCTCCATCACAATTTCTCAACTCTACCATTATAACATGAAAGCAGCCATGGGCAGTACAGAAACGAATGGTCATGACTGTGTTCCTGTAAACATTTTTTTACAAAAACGATAGCAGACCAGATTTTGGCCTCATGGGTAGTTTGCCAGCCCCCTGATTTATCCTGTGGAAACTTATCAACAGATTGTTTGTGACTGATATTCCCCTACCCTGAGGCTGAAAACCCCAAAATGTTTAAAATATTTGCTTCAAGTGCCAGGCACCAATGTCTTACTATTTCTCTCTAGACGAGTCCACATTTGCTCTTCTGTGAAAAGTTCACCCCACCTCTTTTCTAGCTAACTCCTTGTCTTTCAGACCTCAGCTATGGTCATCATCTTCTCCAGGAGACCCTCCCTGCAATCACCCCCACCTGTCTCCATCATCAGATTTAGATGCTTTTCCTCTGTGTTAACCTGGATCATCTCCTTGTTTGCACTATACCTTAACTGATGATGTGTTAGCTTTTAAGGAAATCAGGGCGGATCCCTGTCTCATTTAATTTTGCACTCAAAAAAGATTAGTCAGATTAAGGAATGACCTGAGATGGAGCTAGATCAGTGCTCCAGGCAGTCAGCTACCTGTGATGTTGCTCAGACCTGATTAACCTAGAGGCAAAGCAGAAACCTCAGCCTTCCAGAGACAGATACAAATAAGAGAGGATTCTCCCAGAGGCCATAAATCTCTGTCGCTAGGGTACATCAGAAATCCAAACTTGTGGGGTTTCACACTAGATAGCAAAGAAAGCAGCAGAACTATGGTGAAGAGCAGAGATTGGATTGGATTGGAATCCTGACTTCACCATTTTACAGCTGTGTGATCTTTGGCAAGTAACTTAACTTTTCTATGCTTGGTTTTTAATCTGTCAAATGTGGGTAATGATAGAACTTACCTGTATTAGTCATCTGTTGCTGTGCAACAAATGATTCGCAAAACCTAGTGCCTCAAAATTAGTGAGCATGTGTTATCTCACAGTTTCTATGGGTCAAGAATTTGGCAAGGGCTCAGCTGGGTACTTCTGTCTCAGGGTGGCTTCTGAGGTTACAGTCAAGATGTTGACTGAGGCCGCTGTCGTGTGGAGCCTTGACTGAGCTTGGGGGAGCACTTTCCAAGATGGTTCCCTCAAGTAGCTGTTGTCAGGAGGCTTCAGTTCCTGCCACAGGGAACTCTCCTCATGACATGGTAGCTGATTTTCCTCCAGAGAAAGCAAGAGAGGAATAGCAGACAAGAAATCTGAATGGTTTTTATGACCTATTCTCAGAATATGTTACTTCCATCACATTCTCTAAGTACAGCCCACATTCAAGGAGAGGGTAGTTAGGCTCTAACTTTTTTTTGGCTATGCCCAAGCTACGGCAATGACAATACCAAATCCTTAACTGGTACGCCACCAGGGAACTCCAAGTCTCTACCTTTTGAAGGGAGGAATACCAAAGAATTTGTGGATAAATTTTAAAACCATCACACTATCTTTAGGGTTGAGTGAGAATTACATGAGGTAATAATTGCAAAGTGCTTAGAGTAGGACTTAAGCAGCACCTCCCTTGAATTACCTTCCTCATGGATGAGAAAAGACAAATGAACTGTTCATCTGAAGGCTTTGGCCTGAAAAATTACTCAAAAAAAATAGTGCAAAGATACTGAAACACGTTAGTGCCGTAAACCATCACAGTTACCAAGTATAGTTCCTGACATGAAAAGTTGTTCAATTTTGAATTTTCAAAAGTGGGTATGAAAACAGCATGTACAGTATTATCTGGCATTTGTGTAATTATATACTTATATCTCTGTATGTTACTACATAGAGAACATTCTGGAAGGAGAGTCCTCATAGTATTCATTGTGGTTATCTCTGGGTGGTGGAATTTGTGTTAAGGTAAAAAAAAATTGTGTGTTTTTCTGCATTGTTTGAATTGTTTTACACTGAGCATATGTCTATGAAAATAAGAGAGGCATTTTCCAAGGAAAAGAAAAAATAAACCAAATTGGAAGGAAGACACTAAAGGTAGAAGGGGTTAAGAGGTTGAACCAGGACATTGATGCTCTGGGTGGGCTGGATTGTTCCCTGTGAAGTATCTGATGGAGAGAGTGTCCTTGGATCCTTCAGGGTAGTTGTGAGGATCTGCATGTGCTGGGAGCAGGGTAGTTGTGAAAGTTTGTGACTGCTTGCTTGAGGGGGCATATATGTAAGAGAAGGGAAAAGTGGAAAAGGGGGAAGCAAAGAGAAGAGGGGACATCTGTATGGCAAAGAACAAAGATAAGGTGAATCTGGTGTTGACAGAAGAGACTGAATGCTCATCATTTGCCTTGGGAAGAACAGCTTTACCTAAAGGAACTGGTGATGAGGCTAAGTGCCCAGAGTGCCTTGTATGTCCTTTACAACTTGAAACATTGGATTGAAATCTGTTCAGTTCTCTGTCTCTCTCAATAGACTCACAAGCTGATCCTGGCTCTCTAGCTTGTTACACAGTTCCCACCATAGAGCAGGGTTCAGTAATTTGGAGAATAAAATAGGCTAGATTATTTTTTAACATAATGCCTTTCACAAATCGAAAATATTTATGTCTGCATACATTCAACTGAATAATTTATTCAAATAAAATAGGGAATTAAAATGTATATATTTTATGGGGGAAAAGTTGGAAACACTGCCCAAAGATACTTTTTTGAAAATTTTAAATCTACCATTTGTCTCCCATCTGTCACATCTGTTCTTTGTTCATCCTTTCCTTTATTCTGCCTTTTTTATTATTTGAAAAATGTTTAAAGATTGTAATATTTGGACTTCCTGTATTTTTTCTTAAAGTATTTGCATTGGGGCTTTACTATACATTTTTAGCTTATAACAGCCTATCTTTAAGTAATTTTATCCCAGTTCATGTAGAAAATAACCTTATAACAATATACTTTTAATTTCCCCCCTCTCAACGCTTGTGCTATTATTATTATTATTATTATTATTATTTTGTCTTTTTTTGCTATTTCCTGGGCCGCTCCCATGGCATATGGAGGTTCCCAGGCTAGGGGTCCAATCGGAGCTGTAGCCACCGGCCTACGCCAGAGCCACAGCAATGCAGGATCTGAGCCGCATCTGCAACCTACGCTACAGCTCATGGCAATGCTGGATCATTAACCCACTGAGCAAGGCCAGGGACTGAACCCTCAACCTCATGATTCCTAGTCGGATTCGTTAACCACTGCGCCACCATGGGAACTCCACTTGTGCTATTATTGTCATGTATTTTATTTCTTCATTTGTTAGTAACTGCATAATATATTGTTATTATTTTTGCCTTAAATGGTCAATTATCTAATGTTCTTTAAAAAGTAAGAAAAAAATTGTATTTACCCACATGTTTAACATTTCTCATACTCTTTATTTCTATGTATAGATCCAGATTTCCACCTGGTATCATTTTCCTTGTGCCTGATGGGCTTTTTTTTTAAACCATTTCTTATATGTTAAGTTTTCTAGTAATTAATTCTTTTCAGCTTTTGTATGTCTAAAGAGTCTTTATTTCATTTTCTTTTTCCAAAGATATTTTTGCTAGGCATAAAATTCTATGTTGGTTGTATATGTTTTTTTCAGTACCTTAAAGATTCATTCCATTCTCTTTGAGCTTGCATTATTTCTTATGAGACACCTACGGTCATGCTTATATTTGCTCATCTCGTTTCATGTGTCTTCTTTCTCTCACTTCCTTGGCCCCATTAAACTCTCAACTCCTTCTCTTAAATTAGACCTGGTGTTGAGTTTCACTTGAGTTTCTCCTCCCTCCCTGGTAGCCTAAAAACTCTCAAACTGTAAGCCAGGGCATTTATAGAGCTCACCTTATTTGCTTTATTTTTTTCTTCTTTCAGGGATCACTATTTTGTGTTGCCTCTTGTTCGGTATCTGAAAACCATTAATTAATTTTTTTTTCTGATCTTATTTTTCAGTTATTGAAGGCAGGGGGATAAATCTGGTCTCCGTTACTCCATTTTAGTTGGAGACAGAAGTTCTGAAATATTGAACAAGAAAAGTAAATGCCTAAAACAAACTTCTGATTGCAAAACTCCTTGCTTAAAATGGGTTAATTTTTTTGCATTAGCTTAGAATTATGAGTTCATTTTAAAGAATTCACTTAGTGCCACAAACTTTGACATTATCTCTTTTTCTTACAGGAAACATTCAGACTAGATTTTTAAATCATTGTAAGCCAGTGATGGATCAGAAGTTACAGAATGCACTGCCTAATAAAAGTCTTCAAAAGAATTGCTTCAAATAACCAAAGAAAGAAAATTGATCTACCACCTTAAAACCTTGATCTAGAAAAACATTGGACATGGTAGGAAGTAATGACTTGGGAAATTTATTTGGCTCTTAATGTGCCTAAATGAAAGGAATTGTCACTTTTTTTCTCAGAGTACTTGTATATCTGAGATTATTTTAATAATCAGTGGTTTTATTAACATCTTGACATGATCACAAGGGAGGAGAAACAAAGCAATAGTTAAAACTTGCTCATTGATCAAGATGACTTCTGAAGAAATGGCAGCTTCTGTTCTCTTACCTGTGACTCAGAGAAAAGTGGTATCTGCTCAGTTGGCTGTAGATGAAAGTAGTGAAAAGGGCTCAGACATCAATTTTCCAAAGTCCCTTCCCATCAGGCAGTGTGGAGAGACTTCTCATACCATCTCACAACTGAACACACTTACAGAAGAATCTTCTGGAAGCAACTTGCACACGAATCTCTCAGCAGCAAAGGAGACAATAATGAGTGATGAGAACAGTAATGAAAAGTGCTGGGAGAGAAGCATGCCAGATTCTGTGAAAAACCTTAATATTAACTGCAACAACATATTGAAAAACCATCAGCGTGGCCTTCCTCAGAGCCAGTTTTATGAAACATGCGAGTCTATCACAGAGGAAGGCCTGTGTTTAGAAACTGGAATCCCTTCTCCACTGGAAAGAAAGGTGTTCCCTGGAATTCAACTGGAAATGGACAGACCTCCCATGGGCATGGGTCCATTAGGAACTCAATCAGCCATCATAGAGATGGGCCAGGCACACCCTGACAGCAACCCGACAGTGATTCACTTTCGTTATGAAGTGGACAGAAGAATGCCAGACACTTTCTGTCCCCTGTCAGATAACTTGGTCTTGGATGATTGTGGAAACTGTGTACTGCCTGGTGTTGGTGGGGAGCCAGAGAAAAATTACTTGGCGTATACTTGTAAACTGATGGAATTGGCAAATAACTGTGATAATAAGAATAGGCAGCTGCAGTATGATCCTTGTGACCCTTTGAATGACAAATCCTTGTGCTTTGAAGCCTCTTTCCCAAAGGCCAATGTGCTATGTTCAAGGGACAGCTTTTGCGGGGAGGATTTTACTGACAATCCACCTGCCAAGACCTTTCTGAGCCATTTTGAGGACTTCCCTGATAATTGTGAAGATGTAGAAGAAGATTTTCTCAAAAGCAAAAAGGAGCGGTCCACTTGGTTAGTGAGGAGATTTTGTAAAAACGACAGAGAAGTTAAGAAATCGGTGTATACCGGGACCAGGGCCATTGTGAGAACTCTGCCTTCTGGTCACATTGGGCTGGGAGCTTGGAGTTACATTGATCAGAAGAGAAATGGTCTCTCACTGCCTTGCAGGAGAGTCATGGGACGGCTGTCAACAGTGGTGATCAGGCAAGATGGGCGCCAGTGTCTGTCAGAAGCCCAGTGGTATCCGGTAAGAGTTAAAGTTTCTTTTCATCAATTCTTAAAAGCTGATCTTTTAAAAACAAAATTTCTGTCGTGTCCATTCACAATATATTAAGTTCTGTCAAATTATGATTCTTAGAGGAAGCATTTGTAGTTATTAGAAACTAGTAGACCTAACACTGGAATTGATAGCTGACAGGATGAACTCTGCAACAGTGTAAATAACAAAATACATATATAGACATGTCATCAGGAGTGGAGAAATTAGGGAGATTCCTACTGTACATAGAATTACAAAACAGAGACTCGAGATTGGGAAAATAGCTCCTTTAACTGGTTATCTAGTTGTGTCCTTTGGAGATACACACTTCTATTCTCTTCTACCACATAGCTCATCATTGCTTTTAGGTAGCAAAGCCTAAGGGAACTTAAATCTGGTTTTCTCCATTTTCTGGCCAATTCTCTTTAGTTTCTTCCCTCTTAACCTTTTATGCCATGGGCCCTTTTGGCAATTTGGTGATGCCTTTGGGCTGAGAAGAACAGGTTTTAAATGCATCAAATAAAATACAAAGGATTATAGGAGTTCCCGACATGGCTCAGTGGTTAACAAACCTGACTAGTATCCATGAGGACAGGGGTTCAATCCCTGGCCTTGCTCAGTGAGTTGGGGATCCGGCATTGCTGTGGGCTGTGGTGTAGGTCGAAGATGCGGCTTGGATCCCACATTGCTGTGGCTGTGGCGTAGGCTGGCAGCTGCAGCTCTGGTTCAGCCCCTAGCCTGGGAACTCCCACATGCCACATGTGCAGCCCTGAAAAGACAAAAACAAAAATAAAAAACAAAAAACGAACAAACAAAAAAGCCAAAGGATTATAACAGACACAGGTTATGTGGACATACATTTACTAAGTTTTTTTTTTGGTTTTTTTTTGTCTTTTTGGCATTTCTTTTTTTTTTTTTTGCATGTGTCTTTTTTTTTTTTTTTTTCCCACTGTACAGCAAGGGGGTCAGGTTATCCTTACATGTATACATTACAATTACATTTTTTCCCCCACCCTTTCTTCTGTTGCAACATGAGTATCTAGACAAAGTTCTCAATGCTATTCAGCAGGATCTCCTTGTAAATCTATTCTAAGTTGTGTCTGATAAGCCCAAGCTCCCGATCCCTCCCACTCCCTCCCCCTCCCATCAGGCAGCCACAAGTCTCTTCTCCAAGTCCATGATTTTCTTTTCTAAGGAGATGTTCATTTGTGCTGGATATTAGATTCCAGTTATGAGTGATATCATATGGTATTTGTCTTTGTCTTTCTGGCTCATTTCACTCAGTATGAGATTCTCTAGCTCCATTGATGTTGCTGCAAATGGCATTATGTCATTCTTTTTTATGGCTGAGTAGTATTCCTTGTGTATATATACCACATCTTCCGAATCCAATCATCTGTCGATGGACATTTGGGTTGTTTCCATGTCTTGGCTATTGTGAATAGTGCTGCAATGAACATGCGGGTGCACGTCTCTTTTAAGTAGAGTTTTGTCCGGATAGATGCCCAAGAGTGGTTCACAAGGATGGTTCAACATACGCAAATCATACACCACATTAACAAAAAAAAGTCAAAAATCATATGATCATCTCAATAGACGCAGAAAAAGCATTGGACAAAGTCCAACATCCATTCATGATCAAGACCCTCGCCAAAGTGGGTATAGAGGGAACATTCCTGAATATAATCAAAGTCATTTATGATAAACCCACAGCAAATATAATACTCAATGGGGAAAAACTGAAAGCCTTCTCCCTCAAATCTGGAACAAGACAGGGATGCCCACTCTCACCACTGCTCTTCAACATCATTTTGGAAGTCCTAGCCACAGCAATTAGACAAACAAAGAAATAAAAGGCATCCATATAGGAAGAGAAGAGATCAAACTGTCACTGTATGCAGATGACATGATACTATACATAGAAAACCCTAAGGACTCAACCCCAAAACTACTTGAACTGATCAATAAATTCAGCAAAGTAGCAGGATATAAGATTAACATTCAGAAGTCAGTTGCATTTCTGTATACCAGCAATGAAATATTAGAAAAGGAATACAAAGATATATTTTTGGCATTTCTTGGACCACTCTGGCAGCATATGGAGGTTCCCAGGCTAGGGGTCTAATCGGAGCTGTAGCCGCTGGCCTACGCCAGAGCCATAGCAACGCGGGATCTGAGCCGCGTCTGCAACCCGCACCACAGCTCACTGCAACGCCAGATCCTTAACCCACTGAGCAAGGCCAGGGATCAAACCTACAACCTCATGGTTCCTAGTCGGATTCGTCAACCACTGCGCCATGAAGGGAACTCTTACTAAGATATTTTTGAAAGGGGGCTATAACAGGGTGCTTCTTTATCAGCCCACTACATAATGACATCTAGGGATGTGATAACTACCATAATTTCAAAGTAGTAATGAACTTTAGTAGGGAGTGATTTGCCTGGGGTTTTCCCAGTTTTAGAACTTAAGTCCCACGTTCTGGGAGGGCCCCTTAGATTTGGTCACCCTAATTATAAGTACTATTTTAGGGAGTTCCCGTCGTGGCTCATTGGTAACGAACCCGACTAGTAACCATGAGGTTGCAGGTTCGATCCCTGGCCTCTCTCAGTGGGTTAAGGATCCAGTGTTGCTGTGAGCTGTGGTGTAGGTCCCAGACATGGCTCAGATCCCACGTTGCTGTGGCTGTGGCATAGGCCAGTGGCTACAGCTCCAATTAGACCCCTAGCCTGGGAATCTCCATATGCCTTGGGTGTGGCCCTAAAAAGACAAAAGACAAAAAAAAAAGTACTATTTTAGGGTTTCTTCCATGATTATAATATATGGAAATACCTGTGATTTCTATTGATGATAAGACCACAGGTCCTGCTTGTACTTTTGAGTTTTGTTGCCTTTATTCATAATTGAAGGAAATGCTAAATTTCTCTCAGTGGTTAATAAAAGCATTTTTTTTTTCATCCAAATTTTTGGGCTCTCCATCCACAGTTCCCCCTCTTTAAGTTTAGATTTCTGTTCCATAAATAAATATATTTGGCTGCCCACCCTGGACCTGATCTTGCGTCTGAAGCCAGCATCATGTGTCCTCTGGGTTTCTTCCTTTCCTGGATAAATAGCCCTGCTTCCTTCACCTGAATTTCATGGAGAAACTGTTTCTATAACTCTTACATTCCATTCTTCACAATTCTTTAAAACTTGGACCTATAAATAAATACCCAGCCTAGAACATCCCTTTAATTGATACATGGCTAGAGTATTTTTATTTTCTTCATCATTGTAAACCATGTGAGCTAATATTTTACATGTGCTAGACATTGGGCTAAGCAACTTACATCCTTGATTTCATGCAGTCATCTCGACTGCTTTTCTGATATTGCTCTGATATTAACCCCTTGCATTGCTATGAAAATAGAGTCTTAAGGAGGTTCTGTGCCTTGCCCAGAGTCACTTAGCTAGTAAGTGGTTTAATTAGGATTGTAAAACAGGCAACTCACGCTCTTAGCTTCTCAAAATCTGGAAAGCTCTAAAATTTAGATTAAACTTTTAAAGGAACAAAAATAATTCTGTTCTTTTCAGTGTCTGTGGATTGAGTAGCCCCACTCACTGATGCTTCTGGTATCTCAGACTTGGCTGTGTTCACTACGATGGTCCTAACCTTGGTTAATACGTTAGAATCAGTGTCCAGGTCCCATCCCAGACCCTCTGAGTCAGAATCACTAGGGTAGGGCACAACATGAATATTTTTTCAGGGTTTCCCCTGGTAATTATATGATTCTGTGGAGTTGAGAACCACTGACCAGGAGCTTAAACTGAGCTCTTTACTTTTTGGTCAGGACATTTCAAGAGTATTTGCTCTGCCCTAAATTCCATGACCCACCTCTCAGGAGTGTCAGGGGTGCCCTAGGAACCTGCCTGAAAAGTGACAGCCTGAAGCTCTTTCTTTCTGTATAGTTGACAGGCTGTTCAACCCAGCAAGTATCAGAGGATTTGGTTTTGAATCTTCACCTGATTCCCCATGAGACCTGAGTCGGGAGGTGGTGTCAGCTATCCACATGCTCCCTAGCACGTCTGACAGAATTTTGTCCACAAAGGGAGAAATAAGCTTGTTCTGCATGCGTGTCCAGCCTGCACTGTGATGACTTGTCCAACACTCACCATGAAACTGCTGCTGACAGCAACAGGCCATCCCACTTAAAAATGCGTTGATTTTAAAAATCCATATGCACTTGACCTTGAACATTAAAAACCCTGCAGAAATTTAAATATAGTCAAGTAAATGGAAGTAGACGGCCTGAAACTATTATCAGAGTTCCCCATACACTCATACAGACATGAGGGTCGTGAATCTAATGTCAATTTTAGAAGGATTTTTGGCATGCCTGTACTCATTTCTCCAGTTTTGGGAGACCTGCCACTTCTGAGAATGTTCACGGGTCCCTAACTCAAACCTGCCCCTATTCTGCTGGTCACAAGCCTTGGCATGGGTAATTTCCAATGAAAAGAACCAAAGAGATGATGCAAGTCAGCTCCTCCCTGCTTCTAGTCTCTGGAGGCTGGGAGAGGTTACTACACCTCCCACAGAGTGAACCCTGGGAACTTCTCTCTCCGTCTCTCTGTCTGGCCTTCCAGGAAACTGTGGGCATTTTATTAACCCTTAAGATGAAGCCAGAGGATGGGCCAGTTGTCCTTCTGTCCTATCTTAAAGGTGATTTCTGAAAGGAAGAGCCCTTTTTGAACATTGAAACACGACAGAAATGAGTCAGCATTTTCTAAAGTACGGTATTGTCTCTACATCTCATTCTTTAATTTAGAGGTTGGTGGAAATCCTTCTCAAGAGTTGCGCAGGTGAATTATATCTCCTTTCCTTGTAAGGAAGCTCTTATAAATTGCTTTCTCCACCAAAAAATGCAGACCTCCAATGCAATGATCCTGTTCCTGTTCTCTGATTATTTCACATGTCCATCCTGGCTCTTCAGTAAGATTATAAATTTATCAAGGGCATGAAATAGCCCTACCTTTTTTTACACTGTAATGAATGCACGATACCGAGTATTGAGAAAACAGAGCAGAGCGATGCTTAGAAACATGGTGTCTGGAGTCACTTGGCCTGAATTGAAATTGTGACTTTGACTCCATCATCATCTACTGGCCATGTGACCATGGGCAAGTTGTTTAACCTCCTTTCCCTAATTGCCTTAAAGGTAAACTGGCAATAATGGTTCTTGGTAGATTCAATTCAATGCTACCATAAAGTCTTCAGTTCACAGTGCCTGGAAGGGAGTGAGAGCTACACTCCTCCCCCAGGACCATTTACCACATGCTCTGTTAAGAGCTTGTCCCCACCTTCTTCTCCTCTTTGGTTTCACTCACAGAGACGTTTGCAGTTGCATGAATTTGAATATTTGCTCCTCCATCTATGATGTGGTAGCTTGCTCAATCCTTCCCACACATTTAGAGAATATGTTATTTGTCCAATTAGTTCCTTTGCTTCACTTTAAGCATCTTTTTCTTGTCTGCTTTCGTTAAAATGACCCAATTAATCTATGTTTGCACAGCTGTGCAGAGCAGAATAGCTTTGAATGGGAGACATTAATGAGGATTAATGCTGGCTGGCTGACTAACCGTATTGGTATCCTCCTCCTCCTGACTGTAAAAAATTAAAACCTACCCCTTATCCAGTTACATCAATACTCCCCTTGTCTGCTGTCGATTTATTGACTCAACAAGACAGCATGTTTTGGCAAGTGGCTAAAGTCTCCAGGTTAAAGGTCGATTAAGGGTACTTTTACTTTTAAAAAATTCTCCCCTTGCCTGAATTTTAGGGAGATTAAGTACCTGTAGTTATTCTGAATATGGAGTACAAGAGGTTCCTACTTCTGCAGGAGTCACCCATGTAACCTGAGCTCTGCATGCACTGAATGATAGAACACGTAGAAAGTGAGGGTAACAAGGCAGGCAGCCCACCAGGTCCTGTTTTATTGCTTCATTTATTTCCCTGCCTTGATCCACAAGACAATTTACCATGCAAGAATATGTATAGCAAAACAGAAAAAAAAATGAATTTTTACATTTTAGAAGTCAGACTAGAATATCTACATTAAAGAGGAAAATCAAAACCAGGCTTCTACCTGCTGCACTTCCATCCTTCTAAAATGTGTCTTTGTTCTTTACCTTTTTTATTTTATTTTTATTTTTTTGTCTTTTTTTTGGCTATTTCTTTGGGCCGCACCTGCGGCATATGGAGGTTCCCAGGCTAGGGGTCTAATCAGAGCTGTAGCTGCTGGCCTACGCCAGAGCCACAGCAACTTGGGATCCAAGCCACGTCTGCAACCTACACCACAGCTCACAGCAACGCCGGATCATTAACCCACTGAGCAAGGGCAGGGCTCGAACCCTCAACCTCATGGTTCCTAGTCGGATTTGTTAACCACTGCACCACGACGGGAACTCCTGTTCTTTACCTTTTGTTCTACTCTCTAGCAGAGAAAATTAAACTTGAGGCAATGAAAAATATTTGAGTGTTTAATATAAATATCTTTGTTGGTATATATGTCCTTGATTCTTTATTTTCTCTGTTATGTGTAAAGGGAACAACCGATAATAAATTCATCTTCTAAGCTGTACTTTATAGATGGTCAAATATCCATTGAGCCCTAATGTCCAGTGTTGTAATAGATGGCTGCTGAAATAGCAACATGTCTTATTTTCCAGTCCAGAAATTTAGTCTCCCTGCAACTTGGGTACAGTTTGGACCTTGAAATAATTAAAATTTCACAGGGTGCACAGGCTGAGCTGAAAGCCTGTATTTGGGGATATGCCAGGCCTCCTCTTCCATTACTAAGGGTTATGTGGGGTTCATGACATGGGTACAGGACGATGCTGGCCCCTTCCTGCTGAGCACATTAGAAGGGAATCCAGCTCCTGGGCTGTCCCTGCACAGTTTAGTCACGTCTAGTGCATCAGTGGAAAATGTGACGGGCTGTGAGAGGCCAGCTTTGTGACAACTGGGCAACTTTCCCTTATTAGCTGCACTGGGGCAGTGTAGAATGAATTTACTTGGACATTTCTGTAGTTACACCAGCCCATTGGCTGGAATTTGGCAAAAATAAATGGGATGAAAACTAGTAACTCTGGACCCTAGTTTAAGGTGAATGTATTCATGGCCACTGTTCTTCTTCTTTTTTTTTTGCCTTTTAGGGCCGCACCCATGGCATATGGAGGTTCCCAGGCTAGGGGTCAAATTGGAGCTGTAGCCGCTGGCCTACACCATAGCCACAGCAATGCCAGATCTGAGTTGTGTCTGCAACCTACACCATAGCTCAAGACAACACTGGATCCTAAACCCGCCGAGTGAGGCCACAGATTGAACCTGCGTCCTCATGAATACTAGTCAGATTTGTTTTTACTGAGCCATGACGGGAACTCCACCACTGTTATTCTGACTGTAGCTTTTTTTAAAAAAATTTTTTTTTTATTAAAGTATAGTTGATTTATAATGTTGCGCCAATTTTTTAATATTCTTTTCCATCATGGTCTATCCCAAGAGATTGGATATAATTCCTTGTGTTGTACAGTAGGACCTTGTTGTTTATTCATTCTAAATGTAATAGTTTGTATCTACTAACCCCAGACTCCCAGTCCATCCCTCTCCTCCTCGGTGACCACAAGTGTGTTGTTTATGTCTGTGAGTCTGTTTCTGTTTTGTAGATAGGTTCATTTGTGCCCTATTTTAGATTCCATAGGGCTATCAGTTGATTTCTCTACAGAAACACTGCAGGCCAGAAGGGAGTGGCAAGATATATTCAAAGATCTAAAAGGGAAAAACTTGCAACCTAGAATACTCTACACAACAAGATTATCGTTTAAAATAGAAGAAGAAATAAGGAATTTCTCAGACAAGTGAAAACTAAAAGAATACAGCAATACTAAACCTATCCTAAAAGAAATATTGAAAGGTCTCCTCTAAATAGGAAAGAAGTAAGAAGATAGAGGATGGAGGAAGTCACAGTTGGAAAGTAATCACTTAAATAAGTCAGTATACAGATCTCATGGTAGCTTTGGGACAGACATGGTCAGCATTAGGATTTTTTTTCCCTTTTCCCCAGATGTCATGCATAATGGAAATTAGCAGCTAGAGAGGCCTGCTCCATCCCTGGAAATGGGCCATGGTTAGAATGTGACCTGAAAAGAATCAGAACCTGTGGGCAAAAATAAGAGCATCATATGGAGGCCTGATCTAACCCACACCATGCCTTTTTACATAGGAGGGACTCAAGCTGCCCATAGAATGACCTTCCCATAGTCATGAGTGATGAAGTGTCCCTCCCCCCACCCAGTCCCCCTGGGTACTGACTCAAGTACAACAGCCCCCTCAGGGCTTGTAGGCCTCTTGGAGTGATTCAGATTCCACATGCAGGGACTGAAGCATCATTGGCAATGGAGTGGAGGTAGTGACTATTCCGCGACCCCTCCATGACCAGACTAACTCCTGGCTAAGGCAGGGCCCTTCCTGAAAAGCTGTTCTCAGACAATAATGCTGAGGTCATTTTCTGACCCTGTCCAGTAGTTTTTGGTTGGTTTTTTTTTTTCTTTTCTCTTTTTTGGTTCTAGCAGGTGACCTGGATGCATTCAGAGCCTCAGATTGGACATGAGTTTTGCAGAACTCAGTTATCCAAATCCCTGGCCCCAATACTTGGCCCTTGAATGCTAATTCCTTCACTCTCACTTAGGCCATCACCCCTCAAGCCTTTAGAAAGAGCTCAGTGGAAAACCACCTCAGCATTCAGCAACACAAAGACACAGTGATCTTCAGGAAGAGCCCTCCTGCGAAACCCAAAAGCAGATCTCCTTGGAGGGAAGAAGAAATATTTGGATTTTTTAAATTTTTAAAATCACTTTATTTAGGTAGAATTCACATACCCTATAGTTTACCTATTTGAAGTATATAATCCAGTGATTTAGGATATATTCACAGATATGTGCAATCATCACCACAATGTTAGAACGTTTTTATCACCTCAAAAAATACCCTTTAGCTATCACCCTTCATTCTCTCCATCTCTATCCCCGCCCCAATCCTAAGCATCCGCTAATCTACTTTCCATGTTTATAGATTTCCCTATTCTGGACTTTTATATGAATGGACTCATATAGTATGTGGTCTTTTGTGATTGGCATCTTTCACTCAGTGTAATATTTTCAAGGTTCATCTAAATTGTAGCATGTATCAGTACTTTGTTACTTTTTATTGCTGAATAATATTCCACTGTATGAATATAAACATTTTCTTTATCCATTCATCAGTTGTTGGACATTGAGGCTTTTTTTAAACTTCTTTGGATATTATGAATAATGCTGCTATGAATTTTTATGTACAGTTTTTTCAGTGGACATGTTTTTCTTTTGGGTCTATATCTAAAAATGGAACTGCTAGGTTATGTAATTATGTTTAACTTTTTGTGGAACTGCCACACTATTTCTAAAGCAGCTGCAGCTTTTTATATTCTCACCAGCAATGTGCAAAGGTTCTAATTCCTTTACATTCTGACAGTCATTTCTTAGTGTCTATCTTTTTGCTTATAGCTATCCTAGTGGGTAAGAACTGATAGCTCATTGTAGTTTTGACTTGCATTTTCCTGATGGCTAATGATGCTGACATCTTTTCATGTTGACCATTTGTGTAACTATGGAGAAATGCCTCTTTGAATCCTTTGCCCATTTTTAAGTTTTTGTTTTATTTTATTTATTTATTTTTTTGTCTTTTAGGACCTCACCCATGGCATATGGAGGTTCCCAGCATAGGGGTCGAATCAGAGCTATAACCGCTGGCCTACGCCAGAGCCACAACAACGCAGGATCTGAGCCACGTCTGCAACCTACACCACAGCTCACGGCAACACCAGATCCTTAACCCACTAATCGAGGCCAGGGATCGAACCCATGTCCTCATGGATGCTAGTTGGTTTTGTTAACCACTGAGCCATGATAGGAACTCCTAAATTTTTGTTTTAAAGTATTGAGTTCTTTATATATTCTAGATATGTCTATTATAAGATGCATGAATTACAGTATGTATTTGGATATAAGTGTATGTATAGATATAATGAATGAAAGTTAAAGAGTGGCACTGAAGGTTTATAGTTTTAATGTAAATGAAACTTGTTAAACCTTTCCTTGGATATTGATTTCATCTTAGTCTTTCTCATGCTACCCCATCAGCAACAACTCAACTTTCAAGTAAACCTTTCTTTCTTCTTTTTCTCCACAGTTCTCTCCAAACTCCAGGCTGCATAGTTTCTCCCTCCTCTTCTGCCTAATCCTTTTTTTTATTATCATGCATTAAGTCATTTTTCTTATTATCCACATTCTCCCCAGAGCAGTGTCTGGGAACAGGATTGTTACCTGCAAACTTGTGCATCACAAGGAAGGCATCCAAAGCAGAGATGGTTGAGCAGGAAGTCGCCAGATCATAGTAACGTACCTCCATGCTTGGGTCCAGCAGGGCCAGACTTGGGGTGAGACAAGCAGGTGCCTATGGTACAAATTTTAAGGAGGCAGGTGCTAGCTCTCTACTTGTTTGTGAATGCCCCCTTAAATTTTGAGCCATAGTCAACTTTCTTGTCTCACCCAGTCCCAGCTCTGGGTATAAAGGTCTAAGAGAATCTGTGGTTTAGAAATGCATATTCTCTTCATAGTTCAGGAATGGCTTGCCTAAACCCTTATATAGCTTAATATAGTTATCCTTAAAGTCTAAGCTAAGGACGGTTCCTCATTTTTAAAGTGTTCAAAAAAAATCACAAAAAGAAGAATATTTTATGATGTGAAAATTATAAGAAATTCAAATTTTACTGTTCACCAGTGAAAGTTATTGGGACATAGTCACACCCATTCCTTTATGTACTGTTTATAGCTGATTTCTCCCTGTAACAGCACAGTTGAGTAGCTGCAATCCAGACTGTATGGCCTGCAGAGATTAAGAAATTTTGTATCTGGTCCTTTGTAGCAAAAAATATGCCTTCCCCTGGCTTAGAACAACCCTCTGTACCTGATTAATTCCTACCCCTCCTTCCTTCCTCAGCCCAGATTTCACAGCCTCTCTGTGCTCTTTGCTGCCAGTCCCCTCCCCCTACCATGTATCCCCGTCCAGAAAGTCTCTGAGAGTCAGTGCTCAATACATATTTCTTGAATGACTTCCTGAATTATAAATGAATATAGGCGGTTTCCACCCACTTTTGATGTCTTCTCTCCTTCCCCAGGCTCAGTTCAAGCCTGTCAGCTGTCCTTCCCCTGACCCTCAGCATTTGGAACCAGTTCCTTTGTGCAATACCTAGGACAGAATCAGAATTTTCCATTGATATTCAGTAGGACCATTTGCAGTCCTGTGAACCCAGAGACCCATGCTTATCACTGCTACAGACTTGGCCTAAGAGACAAAGGAGGGACATGTTTGGATCTACTTGTTCCTGCCCCCATTCCCCCCAATTTCAACTAGCTGTAAAAACCCTTGGGAAAGTTTCCAAAGTTTTAAGTTTATAAGGGAACACCTGAGACTGTTGTGATCCATTGTCAGCCAGGGAGGAAAGAGAGCCCCCTGTCTTTCCTGTCCCAGGAAAGGGAGCTCTGTCCCTGCCCTTCACAAGCCCTAGTCCATACAGACAGATTTCCATCATGGACTGGAGGGGATCTAGTTCTGTCTTGCAGTCAGGGATGGGGATGGCATATACTGCATTTGTTAGTTGGGGAGATCATTTAAAAACCCAAGTATGAGGAGTTCCTGTTGTGGCTCAGGGGTAACGAACCTGACTAGTATCCATGAGGACGTGGGTTCAATCCCTGTCCCCTCGCTCAGTGGGTTAAGGATCCGGCATTGGCATGAGCTGTAGTGTAGGTCACAGACTTGGCTTGGGTCCTGTGTGGCTGTGGCTGTGGTACAGGCGAGCTGCTACAGCTCCAGTTTGACCCCTAGCCTGGGAACCTCCATATGCTGCGGGTGCAGCCATAAAAAGACAAAAAAAAAAAAAAAGCGAAGGCTTAAGTACCAATTCCAGCTCTACTATTAACTGGTTGTATGACCTTAGGTGAGTCACTTTAGGGCCTGGGATTTTAGTTCCTTTGGGTATAAAGGAAAGTGAGGATAGATCTGTATTCATTGCCTGCTGTATGTCAGACACTGTATATATAATTTGCATATATTAACTTAATGTGTTCTCTTAACTCTAAAAGCCCCAGAAGTCTGTGACTTCCTGATTTAAGTCCTAACCCTGGATTTTGGGGTGAGGGAATATTCTCCCTCCTCCAGCGGTACCTCCTAGAGGTTTGATTTGTAGAGAATCTTATCACTCTAAGACTTGGAGGAGTGGAAGGACTGAGGACATATGCTCCCTCAGCACTGGCTAAGCTCTGAAGTGCCTGGAGCAGTAAAACAGCAAGCACCTAGTGGGCTCTCACACGGTGCCAGGCCCTGTGCTGCCCAGACGTCTTTGCTCTTTTCCCTCTTTTCATTCTATGAGGCTGATATTAGGAACATCCTCATTTCGGGCTCATGATAAGTAATGGGACCAAGCTCACACAGCGTCAGGACTTGAACCGAGGTCTGGTGACCTCCAAAGCCCACGCTCATAACAGTTCCTCAGAAGTTCCCCTGGAAGATTCTGATGTAACTCACCCCAGTAACTTGGCAGAGGTTCTACTCTCTTATTAAATGTGCAAATGTTGCGCTGGATGAGTCCTCGAGCTGTTTCTTTCTTCAGATGTGAGCTGGGTGTGACCCTTGGATGAAACAAGAGACCTGGGGAACAATACCAGTTCTTAATGTGAGGGGCGTGTTGGCTATTGAAATGGCTAAGATTTATTTTTATGACTCAGCCTGTAAGAGAGAGGAAACCAAGCCCGAAGGTTTGAATTTTTACTGAATTGTTGTAATTTAGAAGGACGTTTTAAAAGTTTTATAAGTAAGCAAGAACAAAGTCCAAAGCAAACTGCACACATCTGACTCAGAATCTATAGCTTATTCATGATCACACCGAAATGACCAAAACTGGTGGGAACATAATGCAGTGTTTTTCCATTTTAACGTTTTCTCTGATCCTACAAAGATTCTGACCAACAGATCCGAGTATGAAAAACATTACTCAGTAACATTTATTTCCATAGTCACAGTATTAAAATGAAGTTTTCACCTACTTCACAAGGTGGGGAGGCTGGAGGAAAAAAAATGAGCTGGTTGTGTATTCAAGTGCTTGGCCAACATCATAAAATTTCCTCATAATTATGACTTTTCTTACTCCATGCTCTGAGGATTCAGAGTGAGGACCCTGGGGGAAAAGAGTCTCAAAAATACTGCAGAGGCAGCAAAACAAAACCAGAATCAGCTATATCCTTTCAGAAGTGCTATAAGCATTGAGTGGAACCTGTTTATCGAAATCCAGTCCTTTGGATTCCCTTTCATGATGCCAGTCTAGTTTTAATAACTTAATTTTCAACTTGAGAATAGGTAACTTTTATTATGGCCATCTAGTTGATCTTATCCCTATGTTTTAGTAGAGTAAGGAATCACTTTTTTCAGTAGACCATATTGAGTAGCTTAGCTTCAGAAAGATTTAGCACCAAATTATAAATGGTGACACTTTAATAGTGAGTGTGGATGTGTCTCGAGAGCCAGCATGTGGGAGTTTGGCAGTTGGAAAGCCCCATGGCTTCAGTTTTTCCAGATTGTGTACCCTTCCATCAAATAGTCATTTCTTAGCCTTGAAAAACTCTCTTCTAGAACAAGGGAAAAAGTTCACTTGAGTCCTAAATTGGTGAATCCAAAACTTGTTTAGTAGCAAATGCATTAGTTTTTTTTTCTTTAATGAGACCAAGAAAATGGTCTCAGGCCCTAGATGGACCAGCCAGTTCTCCTTTTGATGGCCACAAACTAAATATGTGCGTTGTAGTTTTGATGTGACTGGCATGAGTGATATTTTGTGAGGGTAATGCTGTTATTGTAGCAACCCTATTTTCCAAATAAAAAGTTGGGAACTTTTTATTGAGAAGAGAGAGGGGTAGAATATTTGAAATTGAAACTGACCCAGTAAATCCAGAATGATTGGAGTTTGTAGCTGTGGATCACAATTTAAAGGAAAAAGATGGTGAGTGAACTACGTGCAGATCTAATTTGTTGCTAGAAAAATCAGGAGCCTCAAAATGAGTGACTTGATAATGGTGACAAAGAATTGTCCACATGTAAAGACCCCATTGACTTTAGAAGCCCAGAATGGGATCCAGCAAACTTTTTCCCCCATTTTTTTTTTCTGCATTTTGGCAAGTATTCGGTAGCTACCAGCTTTAGAAGTGTCGAAGTAATTAAATAGATTTGTTTTAAACATCAGGGCATGCTCAGCTAAATAAGAGATGCCCCTTTCTAAGGAATCACCTGGAAAGGCTCTCTCTCTCTTTTCTGTTCATGCTGCCATTATGCAAAATGTCTTAATCCTTTGAGTTTGGGTTCAGATTTTCAAAATAGTCCATTCAAGCATCCTGGCCGTGGTGCTTTGGTTCATTATTGATGAGCGATCATAAAGGGTAGGACTGGTTTTATTGAGGGGCTTATAAACTCTCCTGGAGGTGAAAGGAGGTATCTTGACATTTTTTTTTTTTAAGGGCCGCACCCACAACATATGGAAGTTCTCAGGCTACAGGTCAAATTGGAGCTGTAGCTTCCGGCCTATACCACAGCCATAGCAAGGCCAGATCCTTAACCCAGTGAGCGAGGCCAGGGGTCGAACCCACGTCCTCATGGATACTAGTCAGATTCATTACTGTTGAGCCACCATGGAAACTCCCGGACATGCTTTAAACAAAGGTAAAATTAGAAGTCCTGCATGTAAAATAACTTGAATGCAAACTTGGCCATTGCTTCACGATCTTTCTCACTCCTTTGCTTCAGCATTGATGGATAGTTCAGAGGCACCTACAAACTCATAATGCACCTTTAGTTTGGACCTAGCCTCAGGAACACCAGGCTCATGCCAGAGGGCGGATTGAAATTCGGCCCCATCTCCTTCACCCCTCTTGGCTAGGTGCCCTTGTACAGTGCACAACCCTCTTAAGAATGTATGTGGCCATCCTGGGTAGTAGCCAGTGGACAAAATCAACAGAGCCATTGAAGCCTAAAGCTTTAATTGTTTTGCTCTTGGATTCATATATTATGTGCTCAGCACAGTGGAATCCATTGAGTTCCAATGATTTAAAATATAAACAAATTAAACTAGTCCAGCATGAATGCTTTTCTAGGTGAATATTAAAAAGTATTTGGTAACTTTATGAACTGTGGAATTCTTGAGCTAGAAGCCTCATCTTCTATAATTTTATTCAGCTCCTCATTTTATGGCTGAAGTAGCCAAGACCCTAAGCTGGTGAAGTTACTTGGCCAGGTTCACGTAGCTAATGATGGAAGACACAGACCAGAATCTGAATCTCAAAAGACTCTGTCTCATCATCTCTAAAGTAGGATAAAAACACATGCTATGGCCTAATGCCTTTAGGGTTCCTGGGATGCATAGCTTCCTAGTACACCTACCTCTACCGTGGTGGGATGGTGGAGGCAGGTATGCCCATACTGCCTTTCATTTATTCCACTCTTTTCCCAGATTGTAAATAACCTTGGTTGGTATGTAGTTTATTAGGTTTTTCCTGTGTTCTCTGGTCCTTTCCAGTTTGGTGCTTATCCTCTCTTCAGTTCTTTAAGACGCTGGCTCATCTTGTTGCAATAACATTGTCAGTTCTTTAAGTACTCAGAGATGCCCTTTGAGTTTGAATGTAGCCAAGTTTTGTGAGTTCATTTCTCCCTTTAGTCCAGTTTCTTTCCATCCTTCACTTGGCAGGTAGCTCTCTCTGGTTAATGACTGTAAGTTCTTCAAAGCATCCAGAGCAGCCGTGGGATCCCTCCCAGTCTCTCAGGAGGATATTTCCCCTTGTTCTTTTTCTCTTATTTATGGGAAGCACAGCCAAATGTGAGACACTGAGCCTAGCCGGAGGGGCCAGACCTGGCCCAGGAAGAGCCAGTATGGCCTGAGCTGCAAGAAATCCAGCCAGGAATCCCAGGCTCATAAAGCATTAGCCCTGGAAGGGCCTTAGAGACCATCAAGTCCAACTCTTCATTTTACAGAGAAGGAAACTGAGAGTCAAAAGAGAGGCAGTGGCCTTGCCCAAGTCTGGTCAAGCATCAGTTTCAGAGCCAGGCATAGAACCTGGGTTGCTTTCAAGCCAATTCTCTTCCTCTGTGCCAGATGCCAAACACTATTTCTGACCCAGAGGTCTGGGGCCAAACTGATTGTATTAGGAAAGTTAAGTTATTGAAGGCTTAAGGCTCCAGAGTGGTTAAGTGAGCTCAGGAGCTTAAGTGCTTGGGTTAAAATTCTAACCCAACACCTACTAGCTCTGTGACCTAATGAAAGTTAATTAACCTCTCTGTTTCCTTATCTCTAAGGTGGGGATAATAACTTGACCTCTTCTTTGGGTTGTAAAGATTTAATAGGTGGTTATATGTTAAATATTAACCAAAATGGTCTTAATTTTAAAGCATTTAGACAGTACCGGCACTATTGTTGTTTCTAAAGCCTCAATTTTTAATCACAATTCTGTGTTATTTCCTGTAAAAAGACCTTTCTTTAGGGACCCTAATGAAATAACTCTAAATTATGGGATGTAGTGTCTGTTCTGAGTGGAAGGGATATATGTATAGCCTGAGAAGGCTTCCTGGAGGAGGTGGGTTATCCTGGTTGTGTCCTGCCAGGAGTCTGAGATTACTCATCTTCCAGCAGTGAAAAGGCAAAAATGTTCCATCGTAAGAAAGCTGACTACCTCTCTCACTTTCAGGAGTCCATGTGACTTATCCCAAATATAATGTTGATTTCAGAGGCCTTTTGCCATTTTGCCTTAGCATTTTCCCCCAAAGAAATTACTTCACAAAATTTTAAGTGATAATTAATCTCAAAAGAATAGAAATTTTCCTGTTTTATTTTCAGAGCACCCATTGTGAAAGTTACCTTCTTTGCAAAAAGTTGACAGCATTTGTTGATGTGAGAAGGCAAAGAGGACCAGTTTTTTTATTTGTTTGTTTATGTAGTTGGCCATTTTCCATAATGAAATAAGCACTCATAGACTTATGAGCCAGAAGTAAAGCTAGGGCCTTGAAATACCCTGTATCTAGCCATGGGAGACCCCTCTTTAGACCATTTCACACCTCTGCTTGTCCCGCCCACCCATCCACTCACATACTATTGTCTTTAATCCTTTCCAATGTTCCCTTAGTTTTCTTTTTATACAGTGTTGTTGCATCTATATGTATTCTTAAGAATTATACATTTTTTTTTACTAAATGTCACTGAATTGTGCACTTTAAAGTGATTAGTTAATTGTATTTGAATTTTACCTCAATAAAAAAGCTATGTATTTTGAATTTCAGTTGTTTTGAACTTTATACTCTATAATCTTTTGAGACTTTTTTTCACGACATCATATTTCTCAGTTGCATTTATACTGTTGTATGTTGCTGAAGTTCATTTGATTGCTGTTTAATATTCCTCTGAATATATCATAGTTTACTCATGCATTTTCCAGGTGATGGATATTTAGATTGTTTCTATGTTTTTACTATTTTATTTATTTATTTATTTATTTTTGTCTTTTTGCCATTTCTTGGGCCGCTCCTGCGGCATGTGGAGGTTCCCAGGCTAGGGGTCGAATTGGAGCTGTAGCCACTGGCCTACACCAGAGCCACAGCAACGTGGGATCCAAGCCGCGTCTGCAACCTACACCACAGCTCACGGCAATGCCGGATCGTTAACCCACTGAGCAAGGGCAGGGATCGAACCCACAACCTCATGGTTCCTAGTCGGATTCGTTAACCATTGCACCACGACGGGAACTCCTGTTTTTACTATTTTAAACTGATTTCCCCTGACCAGTTTTGTATTGTATATGTTGCTTGTTTTAATGTCCAAAATGTTCTCCTGGGTATACAGTTGACTCTTGAACAATATGAGTTTGAACTGCCTGGGTCCCCTTATATGCAGATTTTTTTGAGAAATACATACTACAGTACTACACATCTTCAGGATTGGTGAATCTGAGGATGTGAAACCTTGGAGGGGCTTTAAAGTTAAACACCAATTTTTGACTACACGGGGGGTGGGGGAGGTGTAGCCCCAAACCATCCTATTGTTCAAGGGTCAACTGTATACCTAGGAGTAGAATTGCTGGAACATAGGGTATGTGAATGTCCAGTTTGGGAGATGGTGGCTGTTTTCTAAAGTGGCTGTACCAGTTTGGAGTCCAACCCCCCCCCCAGTGATGTGCAGAAGATTCTCTGCATCTGCCATCCTCTCTAATACTTGATATTTATCAACTTTTTTTTCTTTTGTGGCTGCCCTGTGGCATCTGGAGTTTCCCGGGCCAGCAATCAGATCCGAGCTGCAGTTTCAACCTATGCTGCAGTGGCAACACTGGATCCTTTAACCCTCTGTGCCAGATGGGAGATTGAACCTGGGTCCTGGCACTGCAGAAACACCGCTGATCCCATTATGCCACAGCGGAAACTCCTCAACTTGTTTTTTTGCCAGTTGAGCAGATTTAGAAGTATTTCTCTATGCTATTTTGCATTTTTCTGATCACTAATGATACTAACTTATCTTCATATCGTCATTGCCATATGTTTCTTTTACTGTGAAATGCCTCTGATCTTTAGCCTATTTCGTATTGCATTGCTTATGCATCTGACTGATTTGCAAGAGTTCCATAAATACATTCCTGGTATTATTGTTTTTTTGTTTGTGTGTATTGTTAATATTTTCCCCAGTTTTAAATTGTTCGTTCTTTTTTGTAATATTTCCTTTGATAAACAAAATTCTTAATTTTTAATAGTAAAATTTACTAGAATTTAATTTCATAGTCACTTCTTTTTGCTTGTAAGAGATTTTTGTCTACCTGAAGTCTAAAAGATTCACTTGTATTTTCTATGAGGAGTTATAAAATTTTATTTTTGACATTTAATTCCATAATCAATTTAAATCCTTGATTTTTATATATGGTGTGAGGCAGGGATCCCATTTTAGTCTATTTTCATATAGATACTCACTTTCCAGCTCTAATCTGACATGCCACCACTGTCCTGTATCAAAATTCCCCATATTTATTGGTCTTCTCTGAGCCCCCTGATATAGTTCATTGGGTAACTTACCCATCACTGTGCCAATATTATTTGGAAGTTCTAACAGGTTTTCAGGAGTTTCCTTACAATTATTGGCCCTTTACTACTTATTATTATTGCTGTTGTTTTTGAAGTGTAGCATACCTACAGAGAAATACATAAACCATATAATGTGTACAGCTCACTGTATTTACACAAGGTAAATATGGTGATGTAACCAGCACCAAAATTAATTTAACAAATGGGACATTAGCATCTAGAAGCCTTCCTTGTATCCTCTTCCAGTGTCTCCCCCCATATTGCACCCCCCCCCCCAAAGTAATCAGTCCTATCTTCTGACACCATAGATTCATTTGGCCTATTTTTTTTCTATATAAATAAACTCATAGTAGGTACTATACTCCATATCTTCTTTTACCCACCATTTTATCTGCAGGATTCGTTCACGTTGTTTCATGTAGTTTGTGCATTCTCACTGCCACTTACTACATCATTCCATTTCATGAATATCCTACTCTTCAATGAGTCCACTGTTAACAGTCATTTGAGTTGTTCTCAATGACTATGAATAGTGCTATTCTCTTCCCTGCCTTCCTCTAAGCCTTTCCCTGAGTTGGTTTCCTCTTCTTGTCTTGTCCCCCTTCATTTCCCTATTTAAGATCCTGCCCATTTTGTAAAGCCTGTTAGGTATATCCCATTCCTTTTGTGAATCTTTCTTAGGCTATCACAATATATCAAGTTATCTATTAGGGCATCTAACCTTTAGGTATGAGTTGAACCCTGAATACTCAGAAGGTTTTTGTCCCCCCCTAAAAGGTTTACAAAAGAATTATCTTCTAGAAAATATGTACTAATAGGGTCTAACTACTTGCCATGAAGAAATCTGACAAGTTTTTCCTAAACATGTAAATGCTGAGTTCACTTGTAGGTATATGCAAGGAAAGGAGGGAGTAAAAGGTGTCCAAGAGTTTGTGTAAGTCAAAGAAGTGGTTGGGATAACCAACTTCCATTTCATTCTTCTTTAGTAGAAAGTGTGAGCCAGGTTCAAAGTCTGATGAGATGGAGAAAATGATCGATGTTGTTAATGACGTATGTATGTCTGCTCATAACTATTGCCAGTTTATGGGATGGGATGCTTGGAAGAAGTTGAAGTAGAGTATTAATATTTAAGTTTATTTTAATGCTGTCAGATGGCTAGGCAATGGAAACTTTTTGAAAAGATTTCCTCAACTGCTTTTTCAGATTAAGATGTTTGGGAACCAAAAGCCTCAGTGTATTAGTAGTGAGTGGTTTGAAGTACATTATTTTCTGACTAATGGGACAAGGCATTTGAATATATTGAATTAAAAGATGCTAAGGTGAAAACAAAATCCAAACCACACAAATTAAACATAATGCTGATTAGCTCCAACGAGAAAAGATACTCAAACTCAAAGTGGGCATAGCATTTATTTTTATTTTTTTATTACTCAATGAATTTTATTACATTTATAGTTGTACAACTATCATCACAACCAAATTTTATAGCATTTCCATACCAAACCCTCAGCGTGTCCCCCCACCCCCAACCTGTCCCATTTGGAAACCATAAGTTTTTCAAAGTCTGTGAGTCAGTATCTGTTCTGCAAAGTTAATTGTGTCCTTTTTTAGATTCCACGTGTAAGTGATAGCATTTGATGTTGGTGTCTCACGGTCTGACCGACTTCACTTAGCATGGTAATTTCTAGGTCCAAGTGGACATAGCATTTAAACATTCATTGACTCACCCCTTCATTCAGCAGATATTCACTGAGTACTGACTACTATGTGCCAGGTTCTATTAGTGAGCGAGAGAAATTGTGAACAAAAAACTGAAATGCCCCTGCCCTATTGAAGTGTGTTAGTTGGGATATAGGCTCTTGTTTTTAACAATGATCAAAAATTAAAATGATTTAAATAAGATATAACTATGTTTCTTTGTCACTTAGGAGTGGTCCTGGTTATTTAGAAATCCTGCCCTACCACATCATCCAGGGATCCATGCTCCTTCTGGAGTATTTTTCTCATTCACATGGTCCAAGATGGCTCAATATTCCATCCATGTTTTCAACGACAGGAAGAGGAAAAGCAGGAAGAAATCACATGTGTGCTTTTTTTTTTTTTTTCAAGGACTGGATTGTCCAGAGATTTCCAAAACATTCCATTGGCCAGCATTTTGTTACATGGTCACTGCCTAGTTCCAAAAGAAGCTGGAAAATATAGTCTTAATTCTGAAAGATCATATACTCAGATAAATCCAGGGGAGAATGGATAACAGAGGACAAACAGTAGTCTCTGTTATGTTCTAGTAGAAGGAAAACACCATAGGCAGAATACAAATAAAATTACACAGTCGAATGGTGATATGTGATAGAGCAGGGTACATAAAAAGAGGATAAAGGGAAAAAAATGCTGGTTTGTGTGTGCATGTGTTTAGGGTCACACCTGCAGCATATGGAAGTTCCCAGGCTAGGGGTTGAATCAGAACTATAGCTTCCAGCCTTTACCACAGCCATAGCAATGCAGGATCCATAACCCATTGAGCGAGGCCAGGGATCAAACCTGCATCATCTTGGATGCTAGTCAGATTTGTTTCCGCTGAGCCACGATGGAAACTCCAAGAGATGCTGTTTTAATAAGGGAAATGAAAGAAGAATTCTCTGATAAGGTGATATTTTATCAGGAAGCACATGGGGGATGTATATCTCTGCCATTTATACATGTTCTTAAGCTCATGGACTTGCAGAGTTACTTGGAAGAAATTGAGGAATTTCCTGGTGGCTTAGCAAGCTAAGAATCCAGCATTGCCACTGCTCTGGCTTGGGTCTGATCCCTGGCCTCAGAACTTATGCATGCCACAGGTGCAGCCAAAGAAAAAAAAATTGAAATTATAGAAGTAATTAATAAATAAACATGTAATTATATAGCTTTTCATGAGTAAGAATATGCTCTAAGGTTTTGCCAGCTGCATTGGTGTATCTGGGTGATCAAACATCTACTTCACCATTGTTTGCTCATTTTATGATAAACTGATCCCTCTGAAAAGTATGCTCATCAAAAGGATACATCATTTCATAAATTTTGGAGATAGCATACACATCCCAGAGCTAGCCAGAAATTTCTGATGATGTGGTCAAACACTGGGCAATGTTGGAGACCTGTGGGCATCATGACAGTACATTCTTTATCATAAGGGCACTAAAAGTGAAACTTCAAATCACCCTTAGTAAAATAAATCTGGATAAAGGATTGAACACAGCCCATAATGCTTGAGGATGGTTAAGCATACTAAAAACCCATATTCTCATCAATGTGATTAAAAGTGACCAGTGACAGAGTTCCTGTCATGGCTCAGCGGAAATGAATCTGACTAGTATCCGTGAGGATCCGGGTTTGATCCCTGGCCTTGCTCAGTGGGTTAAGGATTCGGCGTTGCCTTGAGTTGTGGTGTAGGTCGTAGACTCGGCTCAGATCTGGTGTTGCTGTAGCTGTGGCATAGGCCAGCAGCTGTAGCTCCAATTTGACCCCTAGCTTGGGAACCTCCATATGCTGCAGGCGTGCCCCCCTTCCCAAAAGAAGACAAAAATAAAATAAAAGTGACCAGTGACAAGCAAACCATCTGTAGACCTATGGGAAGCTTTGGTCATCTGACTCACTTCTTGAATACCTGTGTTTGTATTTTTTTAATATATTATCTCCTTTACTAGGCTTTAAAATTTAAAACTATTGCAAAAGCCACACTTTTTAAAATACTTGTTCCTTGAAGGAAAAACGGTGTATAAAAATTGATAAGTGATTGAGTCTTCCTTGCCTCATCTCCTCCCATCTCTATCCAACCCCCAAGTTAACTGCAGGTTCAGGTTCCAGACCTTTTCCTATGAATTCGATGTCACTTTTATGCTTCTGGAGGCTATGGATTTCTTACTGAACTTTGTTATCGTTTCTACCTAGAAAAGTGCTTTGCTTAAGACAGATTCCCTGTACATATTTATTTGACTAATGATCGATTAAGTTAAGGATTGGAGGGACAAAGCCCAAATGGAAATCTTTTGTGAGAAACCAAAGGCAAAGTTTTTCAAAGTTCAGTTCAGTTGTATTTGACAAGAAATATTACTAATAACCTTTGAAGGAGCACTCTAATAACTATTTTTCTATTTCTTCCTTCCCCCTTCATACCAAATCATGAAGCGGTAATAAACAAAACTTTGAGACAAGATGAGGCCTTGCCAAAGACAAGCCACATTGTACACCTCCTACATTGTACACCTCCTGACCTATTCATATTTATATTTATATGGCCTCTCCCATCTTCCTCCTACTCAGAGAGCAAAGGGCATGTCGAAAGGAGAGGCTGGGAAGGACAGAGAGGGTTCCTAGCAGTAGATAAACCTCTTTGTATCTCCTGATTCTCATATTTGCTGTGGAGTATTTTTATGGGTAATTTCTTTTACAGATGTATTTGGAGAAAGTTGAAATTATGTTAGTAAAAGCACATCAAGACTTCACATTGCAACTTAAACATTGTATTTTATTTCTTTAAGCACAAAGGCAGAGAATTCTTTTTTTCTCCCTCCCACTTTCTCTTAATTAAAAAAGGGTGGGGCGGGGGGGGGGACAAAGAAAGTTCAGAGGGTCTTTTCCTACTTGGACAGAACAATTAGTGATTGTTTTGGGCATAAAGGTGGTGAGCATTATGTCTTGTTCCTAGTTAACCAGTCGTTGCTTTTAAATATAAGGAACAGTGACTTTGGAAGACTAGAAAAATATAGTCTTAAGGTGTGATTCATATTATTTCCCCAAGGTTTCATTTTTATTTTATTATTCTTCAACTCCATGACTAAACATTTATTTGGTGCTAGCAAATTGAAAAAGTCTGGACAGCAATAAGCCATTTGCCATCCCTGATTAATTGCCATGGGCATGCTTTTGAATCCTCCCGAGGAACCTGAAGTGTACTGTCCCGAGGAGGAGTGCTTTCCGAAGGGAAAACTTCTGGAAGGACCTTCATTTCTTTGAGTTTTCATAATAGTGGAATGTATTATACAGGCAGCAGAGAAAGCAGTTAAGATCTGGGCTTTGGAAGGAATCCCGGCTCCACGGTTAACTCGCACTGGAGCCTCCAGCAATTTACTTGATCTTTCTAAGTCTCCGTTTTTCTCACCTGTAAAATGAGAATAATGAAAATACCACCTAGTGCAGAACGTCATGAAGATTGGATATATCTGAAAAAGCACTATACATAGCACATAGCAGTTGTTCCAACATATTTGAACTGCTGCTGTTATGATTATGATTGCTATGACTACAATGAATAATAATAGTAAAATGTGAAGTTCTATAGTAGAAGATAGTGCTTTTTACATCTGAGCACATATTGTACATATTACAGTATCTTATTATAGTACCTTCTTTACTGTGTGTGATGTTTTTACTCTGCTAAATGGTAGTTATATAGAGGCTGCTGCCCCTCCTACATTGTACACCTCCTGACCTATTCATATTTATATGAGCTTTTGCATCTGCCAGGGTGGCTTGTCTTTGGCAAGGCCTCAAGAAAGGTTTATTGAATTACCTTGGGAAATTATAGTCAGAGGAACCCAGCCTGCTCCAGAGTGTGGGCTCTGTCTTAGATATAAATTCTCCCAGTTGTTGAATGAAGGCCGGGGATAGAGATTTGGGATTTCACATTCCAGTTAGGAACTGGGGCTGCCAAGGTCTAGTCACCATAGTAAGAGCCAGCCTTCCAGCCTCTGAATGAAGTTGCAGAGTAGAGCAGATCTGGAAAACAGAAGTTAGTCTGTTTTACAGTGTAGCCACATTAATTTTTTTCTTTTTTCTATTAGATATTTTAAATGATAGTAAATGGTCAAAATTTGAGACTCAGATTTGTAAATTGTCCGAATCCAGATTGAAGAAGCAGGCAGTGAGAGTGTCAGTGCAAATGATCAAATCGTCAAGGGAAAAAAAAAAATGCAAGGCTGAATGTCGCAGGATGTAGGTAAGAAAGTCTTAACCATGTGAGAAAAGGGGACAGTCAACTGTAGATGAAGTCAGCTTTGCCAATCTTTTCAGCCAACGAGAACGAAATCAGTCGTAAGCAAGCAGAAAAAAATGCCAATTCTATGTACAGTCTGTAAATGAAGAGGTGACAGATCCTCCTTGCTGAGCAGGTGGGCTCCAGGAAGACTTTGGGGAAAGAGAAAGACCAACGTTAAATCCAATTCCCCAATTGTCTCCTTTCCTTCAAATGGCTAATATTATCTTTATTCCAGTTCACCTTCATTAAACCCTAAATTTCCTTCTTCCCCTTGACCTCTGCTTTCATGAGGTCTCAGTTAAGAATTCCAAGTGTCCCCATTGTCATTCTAAAACCTAACATAACAGCATTTGATAATGATGACTACATACCATCTGTGAGCCCACTGCTATATAGGAGGGCTGTTTGATGATGATTTTCATTTGATTTATGATGCACTGTTGTTTTCAAAGCCCTTCCCATTTAAAATGGTACCATATAAACCATTTTAAATAGAGCTTTTGCTTTATTTTTTTGAAGGGATTTTATCATTTTGAATTTTTTAAACAGTAAATTATTTTTAAAATTTTTCACTGTTTTAAATTTCTGCATAACTGTGTAGAGTGAACTTGTAGGTAACTAATCAACAGGATGTTACCTTTTGAGGAAATATCTTTTATCTTTGTATTGCAGTCTTCCCTTTCATATTTTAGCCAATAAATTATTTCTTTGGTGCTTAATCATTTTTTACAGGCTCTTAAAAAGTTTGTTAGCTGTAGGCATACTATGATGAACAAAACAAGACAGAACCGGTTTCTATCACAGAGCTCATAGGGGCCTTTACTCTGTCATGAAGATTAAAGATGCCCCACTAGGTGAAACAAGGGGTCACATGGAAGGGTGGATAGCCCCTCAGTTCTCCACAGTCTCTGACAGTATCAGAAGATGAAAAGGTAAGTATGTGGTGGTCTGTTCCGTGAAGGAGACTGGTTGGCTGTTACCAAACCTATTTCGCCTTTATATTCAGCTCCCAGCTAGACCACGTTTTTCCCAGACTCCCTTGCCACCAGATGCATCCATGCACCAGAGTTTTGGCCAGTGGAATATGGACAGAAGTCAAGTACACCACCTATAGGTCCAGCCTATTGACGCATCCTCCTAGTTAATTCTCCAGGCTGTCCCTCTTTTACCATCCATCTACTGGAGGTGGAAGATGGGAGGCCCCAGGAGAGATGGAGGGCCGGATGCAAGAAGCCTGGTTTCTGAACCACCACACGGAAATATTCCTGTTGAGTGCCCATAGCTGACTGTGTGAGCAGAAAATAAACTACTCTGTGAAGCCCCTGAGTTCAGGGTTTCCTCTCTTAACAGTAGTCAGAATTATCTGAGCCATTAATAACATTCCCTTTTAGTGCTTTTAGACCATTGAGGCAAACAGACAAAAATTAAATAACCACACAAATTATTCAGGTGAAACTAAAATGGCCTGCTCAGTCAGAGAATATAAGGATAAGCCCATATAGGTCATAGAGTCACGTTTTGAAGAGTTGAAATTTGAGAGCTGTGATCTGAAAGAGGAATACAAATCATTTTATCATGAAAGGAGACAGTATAATAATAGGGATAATAGTTGGTTCATATCATAGGGTTGTTCCAAGGATTAAGTTAATGATATATTGCAAATAAGCTAATTATTATGTATATAAAATTAATGAAACATAGAACATTGCCTGAATCATAGTAAATGTTTATTGGCTGGTGAGTTTTCTGGTCTTAACTTTTGAGTTATACTTTCTGGGTTCAAATCCC
The DNA here is from genome assembly GCF_016906955.1 of Phacochoerus africanus. Taxonomy (NCBI): domain Eukaryota; kingdom Metazoa; phylum Chordata; class Mammalia; order Artiodactyla; family Suidae; genus Phacochoerus; species Phacochoerus africanus. The sequence goes on from NC_062558.1 coordinate 106,122,064, forward strand.
AGCTCTGCCTCTTTCTTATTGTAAACCGGGCAGTTTATTTAACCTCTCCTGAGCTTCTGCTCCCCCACTTGTAAAGTGGAGATGCCAGTAATGCATACCTCATAGAGTTATTGTGAGGAGTAATGAGGTAGTTTATGGATCTCTCCCCAGTGCCTCATGTAGTGTATAACAGATTTATGGCCTTTCTCTTCAAGCTGTTTTAGAGTATCTCTTACTTTAAGCTCTCACTGTGCTTGACTCCATAGGGATATTCTGTGATCCCTTCGCATAGAGACTTTACTGTCATTTGGGAAGGCAAGACATGCACACAGAATTAGATTACCATTCAAAACCTTATATGATTTCATGTGAATTTTAGTAGTTGATCATGGTTATGGTCACGTACCAAGGTGAATTATCAGAGTCTTTGAACCTATTCTGAGGTGATGCCCAACTCAGTGGTCTGCATCCTGTGGATTCTGCAGCTTGACTGGTCTGGATATCTGTACGGCAAGATTTAGGGCCACTCCCATGGCATGTGGAAGTTCCCAGGCTAGGGGTAGAATTGGAACTGAAAACTGCCAGCCACAGCAATACCAGACCTGAACCACATCTGCGACTTTCACTGCAGCTCACAGCAATGTCAGATCCTTAACCCACTGAGCGAGGCCAGGAATTGAACCCACATCCTTGGATACTAATTGAGTTCATTACTGCCAAGCCACGACTCTTTAAAGATTATCTTTTTTTTTTTTTTTTTGCCACAGCCATGGCATGTGAAAGTTCCTGGGCCAGGGATTGAACCTGCACCACAGCAGAGACAGTGCAGAATCCTTAACACTCTGAGCCACCAGGAAATTTCTTATATATTTTTTTAAGCAAACTCCTTAGCTCAGTAGATGTGAATTTTCTGAAAGCTAAGCATTAATTTTTTTTGCTTGTTTCATTTTTAAAAAGCAGCACTATGTGCTTAAATTTATACTAATCACTCTTGGGATTTTGTCAACATTAAAAAGAGAGGGTTAAAAAAAAACAGAAATAGAAGGTTAGACTAGATTAGTGTTTTTTAAATGTGGTTGGAAAATCACCCAGAATTTATGATTCTTTTTTCAAGCACCATGAAATTATGTTTTATGAAACATTAAATAACTAGGAATGACATTATATACTAAGTTAAATACCTTCTTATTTTATATTCTGGGAGAGACTGGTAGGTAGTATAAAAAATGTTTAAAGTAACAGATTTTTCAGATTTAGAATTTGTGTATCTGTTCTACAAAATTGAGAATACCAAAAAGAGAAAAAAGGAGTTCCCATCGTGGCACAACGAAACAAATCCGACTAGGAACCAAGAGGTGAGTGTTCGATCTCTGGCCTTGCTCAGTGGGTTAAGGATCTGGCATTACCGTGAGCTGTGGGGTAGGTCACAGACGCAGCTCAGATCTGGTATGGCTGTGTCTGTGGCATAGGCCGGCACCTGTAGCTCTGATTCGACCCCCAGCCTGGGAACCTCCATATGCCACAGGTGCAGCCCTAAAAAGACAAAAAGACCAAAAAAAAAAATAAATAAAGTTCACTATATTATAAAAAAAAGAGAAAAAAAATTGTAATTGAACCACCAAAGAATAGCTAGTGATTTTTCCCTTTATTCTTTATTCCATGCATATACATTTTTTTTCCACAAATTTTGAGTTGTATAATGTTCTTTCTTAGCTTTAAAAAAAATTTTTTTCCCTTTTGGCCGTGCCCTGGGCATGCAGAATTTTCTGGACCAGGGATCGAACCTGTGCCACAGCAGTGAATACTGGATCCATAATCCACTGTGCCACCAGAGACCCCCTTTTGTTTTATTGGGTTTTTTTTATCCTTTTCTTTCTTTCTTTCTTTTCTTTTCTTTTCCTTTTTTTTTTTTTTTTTTTGGTCTTTTTAGGGCCACACCCGTGGCATGTGAAGGATCCCAGGCTAGGGGTTGAATTGGAGCTGTAGTACACCACAGCCAAAGCAACACGGGATCTGAGCTGCATCTTCGACCTACACTAAAGCTCACAGCAACACTGGATCCTTAACACACTGAGCAAGGCCAGGGATCAAGCCCTCAACCTCATGGTTCCCAGTCTGATTTGTTTCCTCTGCACCATGCTGGGAACTCCTAGCCTTTATTTTTTTAAAAGAAATTTATTAAGGTGTAATTTACCTTAGCTAAAAATTCACAGCATAAAATTTACCCTTTTAAAATATACAATTCAATGATTTATAGCATACCCACAAAGTTGTTCAGCTATCACCATAATAAATTTTAGAACATTTTTATCACTCCAAAGAGAAGCTCCATACCTGTTAGCCATCACTTCCCTAGACCTTGAAAACTGCTATTCTAATTCATGTCTCTTTGTTTATTCTGGACATTTCATATAAACATAATTATACAATATGTGGACTTTTGCGACTGACTTTCACTGAGCGTAATGTGTTCAAGGTTTATTCATGAGTAGCATGTATCAGTACTATTTCTTTTTTGCCTGAATAAAATTCCATTTTATGAATATACTACTTTTTACTTATCCATTCAGTAGTTATTAGACATTGGGTTATTTCTACCTTTTGACTCTATGAGTAACGATGTTCTGAATATGTGTACCAGTTTTTGTGTGAATTTGTTTTCAGTTCCCTTGGATATATACCTGGGGCAGAAATGCTGGGTAATATGATTATTCTGTGTTTAAAATATTGAGTTATCTCCAAACAATAGCTGCACTATTTTTGTACTGTTTTTTTTTTAATTGAAGTATAGATGATTTACAATAGTCATACTATTTTGTGGGCTGCTTTTTTTTTTGAGAGAGAGGAAAAAGGAAATGATAAATTTAGTTCCCATTTGGGGAGCTTGGGGTTAATAGATACAAACTATTGCCTTTGGAATGGATTAGCGATGAGAGTAACTAATCTGTGTGGCACTGGGAACTATGTCTAGTCACTTATGATGGAGCATGATAATGTGCGAAAATAGAATGTGTACATGTATGTGTAACTGGGTCACCATGCTATGCTAGAAAAAAAATTGTATTGGGGAAATAACTATTAAAAATAATTAATAAAATTAGTTCCCACATCAAATTTTAATTACTAAACCATTTAGATTCTTACTCTAAAATGTCACTCTTTTTTGGTTCAAAGCTAATATTCTAGTTCACCTTCTCTTTATTTTTATTTTTTAATTTTTAAATTAATTTGTAATTGATTTATAATATTATATTAATTTCAGGCATATAACATAGTGATTCAAAAATTTTATAGATTATACTCGACTTAAAGTTATTATAAAATATTGGCTATATTCCCTGTGCCATACAATATATCTTTATAGCTTGTACCTCTTAGTCCCTTACCCTATATTGCCCCTCCCCTCTACTGTCTCCCCCCAGTTTCTTCTGTTATGAGTCTGCTTCTGTTTTGTTATATTCATTTGTTTGTTTTATTTTTAGATTCCACATGTGTTATCATATAGTATTTGTCTTTCTCTCTGTGACTTATTTCACTAAACGTAATACTGTCCAGGTCCATCCATGTTGTTGCAAATGGAAAAATTTCGTTCTTTTTTGTGGCTGAGTAATATTCCAATGTACATATATACTAATTGTATATATGAATACAACTGTAGATAATGCTGCTGTGAACGTTGGGGTGCATGTATCTTTTCTATTTAGTGTTTTCATTTGCTTTGGATATATACCCAGGAATAGAATTGCTGGATCCTATGATGGTTCTATTTTTAGTTTTTTGAGGAACCTCTATACTGTTTTCCACAGTGGCTGCACCAACTTACATTCCCACTAACAGTGTACAAGGGTTCCCTTTTCTCCACATCCTTGCCAACATTTGCTGGTTGTGGTCTTTCTGATGATAGCCATTCTGACAGGTGTGAGGTGATATCTCATTATGGTTTTGATTTGCATTTCTCTGATGCTTAGAGATATTGAGCATCTTTTCATGTGCTTGTTGGCTGTCTATATGCCTTCTTTGGAGAAATGCCTTATTCAGGTCTTCTGCTCATTTTAAAATTAAGTTGTTTGGGGCTTTTTTGCCATTGAGTTGAATGAGCTGTTTATATATTTTGGATTGTAGCCTCTTATAAATCATATCTCTTGCAAATATTTTCACCCATTCAGTGGATTGTCTCTTCATTTTGTCAGTGTTTTCCTTTGCTGTTGCAAAGGTTTTAATTAATTAGACCCCATTTATTTATTTTTGCTTTTGTTTCCTTTGCCTTATGAGATAGATCCAAAAAAAATATTGCTGTGATTTATGTCAAAGAGTGTTTTACCTATATTTTCTTCTAGGACTTTTATAGTTCTGGTCTTGCATTTAGGTATTTAATATGTTTTGAGTTTATTTTGTACATTCTGTGAGAAAATGTTCTAATTTCATTCTTTTACATGTAGTTATTCAGCTTTCCTACCAACAATTACTGAAGAGACTGTTTTTCTCTGTTGTACATTCTTGCCTTCTTTGTTGTAGATTATTTGACCATGAGTTTAAATTCTTGGATCTCTATTATTATTTTTTTTCAGAATTAGAACATTTTCCTTATTATCATGATTGCCAGTAAATGCACATCTTGAACATTGGAAATCACCCAGTTTTATCCATTTTCATGTATGACATATTTCCAGGATAAATTTTATATATATATATATATATATATATATATAAATATATATATATATATATATATATAGATATATAGATATATATATAAATATATATATATATATATATATTTTAACCTTATGAATATTTATTTAAGAAAAATGTTTAAATATTGATAAGAGAAGTGACATTTGCACCATTTTAACTTTGCCTGGTACTGTCCCTTTTCTCCAGCTCCAAAGTCACCAAAAAAAATAGCAATTTGTAGTCACAATGAAAATCAGCAGGCTGACAGCCACTTGAGTGGGTAGAATGAGGTTGAAGCTCTTTCAGAGGCCCATTTCCAAAGTGTCATCATTTGACCTGTCCAGTGATTTGGGGGTTTTGTTTGTTTGTTTGTTTGTTTTTGTTTTTATTTTTTATTTTTATTTAATTTTTTATTATTCAATGAATTTATCACATCTGTAGTTGTATAATGATTATCACAATCCAATTTCACAGGATTTCCATCCCATCTATTATTTTTTTTTTTATCCTTTTATGGTCATACCTGCATATGGAAGTTCCCAGGCTAGGGGTCAAATTGGACCTGCAGCTTCTGGCCTGTGCCACAGCCATAGCAACTCTGGGTCCAAGCCACATCTGCGATCTATGCCATAGCTTGTGGCAACACTGGATCCTTAACTGAGTGAGGCCAGGGATCAGACCTGCATCCTCTTGAATACTAGTTGGGTTCTTAACCCGCTGAGCTACAACAGGAACTCCTGGGCTCTCTTTTCTTTACCATCAATCTACATGTCTAGTTTTGTGCCAGTACCATACTGTTTTGGTAACTTTAACTTTGTAGTATAGTCTGAAGTCAGAGAGTATGATGCCTTCAGCTCTGTTTTTCTTTCTCATGATTGATTTGGCTATTCAGAGTCTTTTGTGTTTCCATACAAATTTTAGAATTGTTTCTTCTAGTTCTCTACTTAAAGGCTGTGTGTGTCTTTAGATCTGAAGTGAGTCTCTTATAGAAAGCATATTTATGGGTCCTGTTTTGTATCCATTCAGCCACTCTATGTCTTTAGATTAGAGTGTTTAATCCATTTACATTTAAAGTAATTATTCATGACATGTACTTATGGCCATTTTGTTAATTGTTTTGGGGTTGTTTTTGTAGTTCTTTTTTGTTCCTTTCTTCTTCTTTTGTTCTCTTGATAGTGATTTGATGACTATTCTTATGTTTGGGTTCCTTTCTCTCTTTTGTGTGTGTATCTATTGTAGATTTCTGATTTGTGGTTACCATGAGGTTTACATACAGCAACTGATACATACACATAATTTTTTTTAGGTTGCTGATCTCTTAAGTTCAAACTCATTTTAGCAACTCTGCAGTTTTTACTCCTCTTAATGCCACAATTACTGTTTTTGACATTAGATTTTACATATTTTTGTTTTGTCTATCCCTTATCTACTTATTGCAAATATAGACGATTTTACTACTTTTGTCTTTTAATCTTCCTACTAGCTTTGTATGTGATTATTACCTTTACTATGTATTTGCCTTTACCAGTGAGTTTTTTCCTTTAGTAATTTTTATGTTTCTAGTAGCAGCCTTTTCTTTTTTTATTTAAAGAAGCCCTTTGAACATTTCTTGTAAGGCTGGTTTGGTGGTGCAAAACTCTTTTAGCTTTTGCTTGTCTGTGAAAGTTTTGATTTCTGCATCAACTCTGAACGAGAGCCTTGCTGATAGATATTCTTGTTGTTTTCCCTTTCATAACTTTAAATATATCATGCTGTTCCCTTTTGGCTTACTGAGTTTTTGCTGAAAAATCAGTTGATAACTTTATGGGGGTTCCCTTGTATGTAACTTGTTACTTTTCCTTGCTAGTTTGAATATTATCTCTTTATCTTTAGTTTTTGCCCTTTTAATTACAGGTTTGTCTTGGTGTGGTCTTCTTTGGATTGATCCTGTTTGGGATTTTTCTGTGCTTACTGGACCTGAATATCTGTTTCCTTTCCCAGGTTAGGGAATTTTTCCGCTCTTATGTCTTTAGATATGTTCTTTGCCCCTTTCTCTTTCTGCTCTCCTTCTGGGGCCCCTATAATGTGTGTGTTAATATACTTGATTTTTTCTTAGAGGTCTTTTAAACTATCCTCATTTATCTTTTTTCTGTTCATTGATTTCCACTACTCTGTCTTCCAGCTTGCTGATTGATTTCTCTGTATCATTTAGTCTATTATTGATTCCTTTTACTGTTCACTTCAGTTATTGGATTCTTCAACTCTGGTTCTTCTTCATATTTTAGAATTCTTTGTTAAAAATTTCTGTTCTCTTTGTTAACAACTTCTAACTTCTCACTGTATTAATTCATTTTTCTCCTTAGTTCTTTGATCATCTTCACAGTCATTACTTTAAACTCTTTATCAGGTAGATTTTCTATCTCTACTTCATTTAGTTGTTCTTCTGGGGTTTTATCTTGTTCCTTTATTTGGAACATGTTCCTCTGATGCCTCTTTTTGCCTAATTTGCTGTTTTTAATTATATGTATCTGGTATGTTGATTGTTTCCTAGCCTTGGAGAAGAGGTCTTTTGTAGGAGCTGTCCTGTGCATCTCAGCAGCACAGTCTGCATCAGATCACCAGAGCTATATGCTCTAGGGTTGCCTTGTGTGTAGGCTGCATGGGTTTTTCCTCTTGTGATGGGATGACTGCTGTGGATGGTCTGCTAGGTGTGGCTGTCCAGTCCAATTGGTTGCCTTGTGCAAAGGCTTCATCTGCTGATTGGCTGGACCTAGTCATGAGGTGACTGGCTATGGAGTACCAGGGGTTCCTGGAGCTAGTGCTCACTGATGGGCAAAGCCAGGTTCTGGGGTGGGTGGTTATGAGGTCAGGATTCCTGGATCTAGTGTTAGCCTGCATGTGAGTGGGGCCAATTCATGACATAGCTGGCTTCAGTTTCTAGGGCATCCCAAAGCTGGTAATGGCCCACTGATAAGTGGTGCTGGATCCAAGTGTGGCTGGTGGAGTCCAAGGTATTTTAGAGTTGGTGTTGGCCTGCTTGTGGGTGTGGCTGGGCCCAGGGGGTCCTGGGGCAACTGACTCACTGGTGAATGAGCTAGGTCCCAGGGTCTCTGACTGCAGGGCCCTGGGGATCCCAGAGTTGTTGTGTTGGCCTGATGGTTAGGGCTGGGCTCAGGGATTCTAGGTCTGGTGCCTGTGCACTGGTGTTCAGGGCTAGGTCCTGGGCCCTCTGGTGGATAGGGCTATATCCTGGGGATGGCTGTAGTCTCAGGAAGACTTAAGAGCATGTCTACTTATGAGTGGGACTGTGTTCCCGCCTGACTAGTTGCTTATCCTTGCGCATTCCAGTAGTGGTGCTGATAGGCTGGTGGACAGGGCCAGGTCCAGAGTGGTACTTGACAGCACCAGTGTCCACATTGTGGAATGAGCTCCCCAAAATGGCTGCTGCCAGTGTCTATGTCCCCAGCTGAACTCCAGTTGCCTTCTGTCTTTCTAGGAGGCTCTCCAAGATCAGCAGGTGGGTCTGATCTGGGCTCCTTTCAAATTACTGCTTTTGCCCTTGATCCTGGAGCATGTGAGATTTTGTGTGCACCCTTTAAAAATGGAGTCTCTATTTCCCACTACTCCCTGGGTCTTCTAAAACTCGGCTCAGCTGGCTTTCAAAGCCAGACATTCTGGGGGCACAGCTTCCCTGTGCAGGATCCCCAGGCTGAGGAGCCCAGTGTGGGGTTCACACCCCTTGCTCTTTGGGGAGAACCTCTCCAACTGTAGTTATCCTCCCATTTGTGGGTCACCCACTCAGGTGTTTGGGTCTCAACTCCACCTCTCCTACACATCTGTTGTGGTTCCTTCTTTATATTTTTTAGTAATGGAAGATCTTTTCTGCTAGATTCCAGTTTTTCAGTTGTTCTATAAATAGTTGTAATTTTGGTGTGCCCATGAGAGGAGGTGAGCTCAGGCTCTTCCTACTCAACCATCTTGGCTAAGCCCCTAGGCTGCTTTTTCTTTTCTTTTCTGTCTTTTTTTAGGGCCACATATGCAGCATATTGACGTTTCCAGGCTAGGGGTCAAATTGGAGCTACAGCTATCAGTCATAGCCACAACCACAGCAATGTGGGATCCAAGCCGCGTCTGTGACCTACACCACAGCTCATGCCAACTCCAGATCCTTAACCCGCTGAGCAAGGCCCGGGATCGAACTCACATCCACATGGATATTTAGTTGGGCCATGATGGAAACTCCCCCAGGCAGCTTTTACATCTAATGTTATATCACAGGCGTTTGCATGAGTCGTTAATTTTCTTTGAAAATATTTTTAATAGCTGACCCATATGTCATCATATGGTTATGCAATAATTAGGTCAACCATTTTTCTAATATTTGATGTTTATCATCATTATTATAAATAATGATACTGTGACATTGTTTGTATGCATCTCTGTTTCTTTTAGAGTAACTTCCTAGAGGTAGAGTGACTGGGTCAGTGGGTATAGACATATTTAAGGCCCTTATTACTTAGTGTGACATTTTCCTCTAAGAAGGATTATCAATGTACTCTTCCACCAGACTGTTTGTGTGGCCCTTGCCATGTCCTTTGCCCATTTTTCTAATGACAACCTAGCACAAATCTGTATCAGTTTTCTATGGTTGCATAGCAAATTACCACAAGTGTAGTGCCTTTAAACACCACAAATTTACCATCTCAAGTTTCTGTAAAACAGAAGTCTTATGTGGTATTGCTGTATTCTCTGTTCGAGTTTTCACCTGACTAAACTCAAGTTGTCAGCCAGAACCTCTGTTCTCATCTGGAATTCAGGGTCTTTCAAGCTCACTGTCTGTAGGTAGAATTCATTTCCTTCTCTCACTTAGATTCATTAAGTTTCTTTTTCTTTGAATTGGAAAAGGCGTACTGTTTCTCAGTTTTGGTAGTTGAAAACTTATGTTTTGTAGGAATGAATTTGGAGAACCAGTGGACTAGATCAACCTTAAGACCCTTCTAATTATAATATTTCACCATTTGTTAGCTATTTGGCCATTTTTCTGCAACAAAAACCTAACTGTAATTGAATTGTTGTAACAAATTCTTCAGGGAGACCCCTGCAAATAACAGAGACATTTTTTTTTAATGGAGAGTTAACGCTTCTTTTGTTTGTTATTACATGTTAAAATGCTGTTTTAGATTGTCAAGTGCTGTGCAACATTAGTTGTTATCAGTGCTCTTGGTGTGTAAATTTCGGGGAAGCGCAGTGCAGACCCTCAGTGCTCTTCTTTTTTTAAGGGTTATGCCTATCTCTGGAATCAGAAACCGCCTTTCTTCATACATGTGTTCTGTAGAACTCCAGCCCTGCAAAGTCTTCTTTGAGCCAAGCATTCTGTGATAACCAAGTTTAGGAAACATAGCACTTCATATTTTTACTCTTCCCTTTGCTCCCTGGAAAGGCATAGTATACATGAGCATTTGAAAACTTCCTTAGTAAAGAACTTCTTTGAATTACTAGACCAAGATTCCCTTGGTCATGGAATGTGCACGCTTTAGCAGTGCTGCTTTGTGTGTCCCCCTGTCTCCATTAGTCATGGTAAGCAGAGTTGAGTGGATCGTCTAAAACTTGGGTGATGATCAGGAGCCTCAAGGGCTAAGTTCTGGGGATCTAGAACAAATCATCTAACCAGTCCAGGATGCTGGTTTCTCTTTCATAAAATGAGGATGGGGGATTAATTACACTTTAAAGTCTCAGTGCCAATGTTATGGGATTCTATCATTTGCTTTATTATAAAAGTATAAAGGAAAAACATTTCATAAATACAACTTTGCCAAAAGTGAAATAGTAACAAACCATACCAAAACAAAAAAATTAAAGTCATCTGCTGGACCTCTGAGAAGCAGTTGGTCCGTGGGAATCTTTCCTCATCAATTTTTTAATAGTCCCATAGCATAACTGTGTACAAGTATCTGCATAGAGCTTATGTTGATCTAACTGTCTAAACGACAGATTCAGGCACACACTTCTATATATCAGACTCCGAGGGTGGTGACCTTTTCAAAGGTAAAGGAAGAAAAGAAGTTTGGCTGAACAGACACATTCGTGTGGAGAGCAAGAAAATTAGAATGCTTGGAGAGCCTCAAATGACGTGGGACCAGTAGGCAGCCCCCAGTGGTTCCTGAGTACAGAAATAACATTGTGAAAGTTATGGTTTAGATGAGTTGCTTGGGCTGTGATACTAGGAGCGATCAGAAGAGAAAATTTCTGCAAAGACCAGGATTGAGGTCTTGGCAGCAACTTGGTGGGCAGTGATGGGACTGTGCCAGGTGGATGACTAGAGCAATGTAGAGTAAGGTTGTTGGAACGCGGTGACCCGTGACGTCTGACTATGGAGGGAGAAGGAGGAACCAGTGGTAACGCCACGGTGGAGATCTCAGAAAAGGATGTGGTTGCCATTGGTGATGATAGGGAAGGTGTATGGAAGTAGTGATATAGATGTAAAAGGATGTCTTTCACTAAGTAGATGAGGTCTGAAAGGCAGTGAGGTAGCCTAATGGAGCTGGCCAGTAAGCTGGGCTGGTGAGCACATTGGCAAGTGGGACTGAGAAAAAAATAATTCTGCTGCTTCAAGTATCAGAAATATTTGTGTTCCATGCTAATCTTATTGACTCACGTACTGTTGCACTGGGAATGCGCCTTTGTACTCCATTTTACACGCCTTCTACCAAGTTTGAGAGTGAATTTATTTCAGCGCTTTATTTCAACACATTTGACATTTATACTGCTTTCGAGCTCCATTTTATTTCTTTATGTTTTCATGAATATAATGAGTGGTCCATGTTTCAACTCAAGCACTCAGCATTCCCTTTCTGCTCCTGATAGCTTTTTTTTGTTTGTTTATTTTCATCCTGTGGCTTTTGAAGAAGTGCCTGGGTTTGATTAAACTTGACACACTGTTATATTACATCAAGTTATAGTGGAAGAGGTATTTGCATTTTTTGTTTGCCTTCTTAAAATAAAAAGGCAGTTCAAAACAATATCCATATGGGCACTTCTTTAAGGTTCATGATTTTAATGGCATGTGGTATGTAGGTCAGGGCTCGGGTGGTATGAGAGGCAGTGTGGCTTTGAAATGAAGGCTTACTATATGCTGGGTTTTGGTCAAGTTACTTTCCCCTCTCTAAGCTTCAACTTTCTGTAAAATGGAGATATTCTTACTATTTATTTCCCATTGTGGTTGTAAGATTCCAGTGAGTTGATATGTATTAAAGGCTTAGCATGGTGCCTGGCCCTTATTGAGGGTACTCAATAAATAGGGCCTACCATCATTGTTACTATTACTATTATTATTATTATTAGTGATGGAAATATGTGAGGTCTCCAGTTCCTAGAACTAGTTAGAGAATTTATACATACAGAAAAGAATAAAGACATATAAAAGTAAAGGAGAAAATGGGAAATAAGATTAACTTGCTTTAAATGTCTGTTTCTTAGTTTTGGGAGCTTGGCAAGACCTCACTTCCCTGTGCCTTGAAGAAACAAGTACTCTGTGGCTTGCCTTACAAGAAAATTACAAGGATTAGTGCATTTATATTGAACTCCTGGACTCTCTGATTGCAAAGTAGGAAATATTTTTTGCAGCTGTGATGCATTAATGTTAGCATGAACTCTGGCGCAGTTATTGGATTTCGATTTCCTTCTGCCCTTTTTTCAACTTTTTGAAACCTTTCTGTGTTTCTCAGTTGTGAGACTAAGGCCATGGTAGAGAACTTGCCTCTTAAGTGTTCAACAAGGAGCAAGCCATGGGAAGGGGCACTGGTGCTCAGTATGGCAAGGTTCAAGCAAAACCCGTTTTTTTTCCCTGGTCTGGTAAACTTTCCACAGAGCGTATTTCTCACTGAGACAAGCTGGAAAAACCAGTTGTGTAGGAAGATTATAACAGGTTGCAGTGGAAATGAGGTTCTTTATTGGAGATCAAAAGATTAGCTTAAGCTGGTGATCTCCAATTGGTAGTTCTCCTGAAGTCCATGGAAATGGAAAAGACCAAACCAGCATCCCATGTCTGTGGATGAGAATTGACGTGTACTGAGGCCCAGGTCCCTAAATAAGCTATCCAGGAGAAAGGAAAGTCGCACAAAACAGTAGCTCATTGGCCAAAGAGAAATTGCCTTTTTTACTTATGTGATCAGGAAATGATTCTTTCTGATTTTCTCAGTTTTTTTCAGGTGAGTAAGGAAGTGAAAGTTTAACTGATGGTATCCAAATTGTAGCAAAGTGAAATCTCAAGTACAAAGGCTAGTTTTTGTTTTTCCATGCCTCCAATGATGCCATTTGGAGGGATAGCTCAGGTGTGGAGCCAGTATAGTGACGGAGAGCAGACTCTTGAGCCTGACTGCCTGAGTCTGAATCTAGGCCCCACGTCACCATAGCTGTGTGCCTTCAGGCAACTGCCCTGGCCTCTTTGTCTCATAGTTTCTTCACCTTACAGTGTCAGAATAGCACTGTCTACCTTGCAGTTGTAAGAATAAAAAGAGTTGATAGATATATCATGTTAAGAACAGTACATGACACATAGAGTAAGTCCCAGAGGTGAGTTTGCTATTATTATTGTGATAATTTGGTGGTTGAGTGTGGGCTCTGAACTCAGATGGCCTAATTTTTGTGCTCCTGTTTGTGAACTTATCATAGATAAGTTACTGATTTTTCATAGTCCTTATATTTGCTGAATGATTATACCTACTTGATTGGACTGATGTGACAATTAAATTTACAAAGCACTTCGTAATTCACACAATGCCTGGCATGTGGTAAACATTCAATAAGTATTGGCTATCGGTCTCTTAACTTTTCCTGTCTTTGGATTTCAAAGACAGTATTTTTAGCTCTCAAGCAGAAAATTGGAAAATCTGAGGGCAGCAGCTCTAGGGGCTTATCTGGACCTTCCATTGCTGAAATACCCTTCCCAGATTTTATGTTGGCCTCTGAACAGCATAGTCAATTGTCTTTCTGATTTTCCCAGACCACAGTGTTTTATAGCCAATCTTGGCAATACATCAGGTTCTAGGAAAGTGCATGAATCATCCTGGTACTCTTGACTCTGTACTTCTAAACTTCATAAAAGCATGTGATTCTCTTAGCGGATCTTCTAAGTATCCTTCTTCCCTGATGCTCTCACTTCCTGTCATCTACTTATGTCACCCACTGGCAACCCCTTCTGCTGCTTTCTTGTCCCTGATTTCATGCCCACTACTCCATGCTCCCTCCCATCCTGCTGCCTTTAGCCCAATTCCCAGAAAGTATCCAGCTCTTTCTTACCTGGACTCTTTACTGCCTGCTTTCCTCCTGCGCTCTTCAGAACACTTGCCCTCCTGTGAGCAGACCTGACTCTGCTTTATTTGCCACTCTCTCTCCTGTCCTTTCCTTTATAGCAGTTTCATTCTTAATGAAGGCATCACATACTCTGCCATCTTCACACATGGAAGCCTCACCTTTGTAGGGAAGGAGAGGGTTTGGCTTTCTCATTGCCCTGTACTGGGAGCAAGCATTGAACAGTCACCTTCTCCTTGACTCTCATAGAATGTTCATGTCATCTGTCTGAGGCCCTTGCTATAGTGTTGACACATCTCATTGCTATAATCCCAGACTGAATATCTAGAAGTATATTAATCATCATCAGTACATCTGTACAACAGAGCCTGGCACAGAGTAGGCATTTTAATATGTGTTGAGTGAACTGAATGAATGATTGACTCTGTCTAAAGAATTTTATCAACTGGCACATTTTCGTCCTACCTTAACCCCATTTTTTATTTTTATTTTTTTGCTTTTTAGGGCCTCACCTGTGGCATATGGAAGTAACCAGCCTAGGGGTCATATCAGAGCTGCAACTGCCAGCCTATACCACAGCCATAGCAACACCAGATCCGAGCCACATCAATGACGTACACTGCAGCTCACAGCAGTGCCATATCCTTAACTCACTGAGTGGGGCCAGGGATGAAACCCCCACCTGAATAGATAGATACTCATCAAGTTTGTTACCGCGGGGCCACAATAGGAACTCCTTGACCCCATTTTAAAAATCATTATTTATTCATTCACTTAGCAAATATTTATAGAGATGCTCAGGATAGTTCACCACTCGTTTCGTCTCTTGAGACATCCACTCAGTAAGAAGATAAATGGCTTAGATAAATTAATTAGAGTTGTGATAAATGTTTGAAGAAAAAAGTGCAGGATTCTATGGGGCCTAACCTAGTAGGAAAGAGGGTGGTTAGCGAGGGCTTTTGTAAGGAAGTGAAGTTCAGTTCCGTACTAGGAGGGGAATGGTAATTGGTTAGGTCAAGGTGGTCAAGGAGCAGGACAGAGTGTCCAGGCAGAGGCAGTCACATGTGCAAAGGCTCTGTGAAGAGAAACACAGCATATTCTGAAGGGGCCAAAGGAAGACCAGAGGCTGAGAAGCAGGGGTGGCAGCTGAGGATTGTGAGAGGTGGGCAAGAGCTGGGTCTGAAAACTTCAGTGTTCGTTTGGATGACCCTCGAGACTCCTAACATCATGGCCATCAACTCTGCACAAGTGCTTCCTTGCCGTGTGTTACCATATATCATTTTTTATTCCTATAAAAACTCCTTTTGCCTGTCTCCCACTCAGGGTGATCCCAGTGATGAGATCTGGAGCAGATTATTGTTCATGGTGAGGGAGGCTAATTACATGATTAAGATCATGAGACTTGCAATCAGGTAGAGCTGTGGTCCAGAGTGATCACCTAACTGAGTGATCTTGGGCAATATATGTAACCTCTTTGAGCATCCCTTCTGTCATCTGAAGATAAGGATGATATTTACCATGTGGATTTGGTAAAGATTAAATATATGAATGGAGTAAAAGCACTGAGCATGGAATTTGGGTCGTATTAATTGCTTATTTACAAGGCTGTGCTTGTTGAAGGTTGGGTGTTTAAAATCCCCATATTCTAGGAAACAGAGTAACCTAACCCTTTTTCTGCTTCTTCCTACCTTTCTCAGAAGAGCCTTGGGCAATAATTGAGGTGAGAGTTCCTTGGTTTTTTTTTTTTTTTTTTTTGGTGTTTTGTTCCACAACTGCTTTCTTGGAGTGTGAGCCAAAGACTTTTTCATTTCTTGTTCTGCCCTCAGGAGCTTTTGACATCCATTCTTAGTCCTGGCCTCTGCTTCTCACTCATCACCTTTAAGGCAACGTTCTGTTCTTAGGTTTCTGCTAGCTTGTTTCTGTCACTCTCCATGTTCATATTTCCCACCCCAGCTGCTCACTCAGCCTCTGCTTCTACCTGTCCTGGGTTCTGGACCTTTGTCTGCCTTAGTCATTGAAATCGAGTTGTTTTTAACTATCTAATAATCTGGTCCCAGATTCTTGGATTGTCCTGGATAAGTGATATTAAGTATTTCTTTACCTCCTTTTGACCTACTGGCTCTGAGACAAGGCTCGGCTCTGACACTTGCCGTCTGGGGAAACTTACACCTTGTTTTCCAGTCCTAGACACAGACTCATGTCCAGCCTTCTCTTAGTGTTAACTCCCTGCACATAAAACCTTATGCGATTGCTGCCTTTATTTATTCCTAGATAAGAGACATGGCCTTTGGATTCCCAACCCCATCTCTGGCTCAACAGACTGAAAACAGAATCCACCCTTATATGCTTCGCTGTTTCTGTACTTTGGTCAGGTTGCGGGCCTAGAACTTGTTGCATCATATTTGCCTGCCCCATTAAATCATGAGATCTCTGAGGACAGGAATTGTCCTGAGTTATCTCTTTGTTTCCAGTATTTAGTTCAGGCTCTGGAAAATAAAAGAAGACCTTTAACTAAGATTTTCAAAATTAATTGGAAATTGTCACCCTGCCAAGATAGCTTGGGCCAGCTGCACCAACGGAAAGAAAAGGGTCCTTGGCCACTCAAGGGCAGCAGGGGCCTTGAAATAGTTCCAAAGATGGTCAGCTTTAAAATATTTGCGGGAAAGTTCCATGGTCAGCTGATAGTCAGTGTGTGGCCTCCCTCTCTGCTTACGGAGGACTTTCTAGATGCCAAGATGGCAAAAAAAAAAAAAAAAATAGTGTATTACTGTTCACAGCATTTCTCCCTCCTCTAGTCTGCTAAGGATAAGTCTATGCTACTTTTTCAGTATTCTATTTGCTCTCTCTTTCAAAAGAGGTAGTATACTGGTTGGCTGAGAGAGAAGCTGAGTTCATCTGTGGACTAGTGGACACCCAGGGAAAGTAAGACAATAATAGAAATCAAAGATCTACCTGGAAAGATAGTGAACTTAGGGGAGGTCATTTTGCAGAGAGCACTCTGCCGCTGCTGGAAGATGCAGTGAAATTGGAGAGGAAAGAGAAGGGATGAATAGGACCCTCTGATGTTCTTTAAGAAAAGCAAATAAAAGCTTTGACTTGGGAATAAACTTTTTCTGTGGTTTTTGGTGGTTGTTTTTGTTGTTGTTTTACCCCTGTGCCCAACGCAATGTCTGGCACAAGGAAAGTTCTCAATAAATATTTGTTGATTTAATTCCTTAAATATTGGAACTGGATCTTTAGCAAATGATAGTATCCAGCCTGTAAGCCCTGTATTCACACCATTCACAGTATTATGGGATTGGAAGCACAGTCACAGTCTGTTGACTCAAGTCTAGTATGGCAGGGTGTTGAGGAGGAACAGGAAACATGTACCAATCCCCCCACAACTTCACAGTGAAATGACAGTGTCCTCCTGTGAAAGGCTAATTCAGTACCAAGGACAGCATCGGTTGGACACTCCCCCTCATGTTTAGTGCTGCTACTCCCATGCTTGTGTGTACTTTCAACGTCCTGGGCCCCTTATCTTTCCATTACCCCTGCTCCACAACCCTCCCAACTAGGATCAATCCAACTACTGCCATCTCCGTTTCTAGACATGGCTTAGTATTGCTGGAGAGAAATGACAAAATTAAACCCTTTGATGATCCACAAATTCATGCTTTCTTGTCTCAGCTCCACCAAGAAGTCCTAAAATGTTGCTCGTCATCACCCTCTACTCATTACCCTGCAGTGCCTGTTCTAAACCTGCATCGCCCTAGCTCCTCACACCTTGGCCTGTCTTTCAGTCTCAGTGTGACTCCCACTCCTCCTTCCATGAGAAATTGAAGGTATGAAGTGAAAATTTCAACTTCCTTTTTATACTCATTTTCCTTTGTTTTCCCTCAAAAGAAAAGATATTCTTTGGCCTTCTCAAAACAAATCCCCCTGCCTTTGTTTCTGATTTCCCTCCCTGTCCCTCCTCTAGGATCAGACGTTGTTCCATGAGGTGTCCTCCTCTTGTCTCTGGATCCTGCTGAACATACTAGTCAGTGTCCCTGGACAACTGCAAAGTTCTGTCATACTCACATAGAGTCATTATTTAAAGATATAGATTTGGGGATTCTATCCTGGGCCTTCTGAATCAGAGTTTTGAGTGGTGGGGTCCAGGAATCTATATTTTTAACAAGTACCCCTGGTTTGCAAAGCACCATTAAAAGCTCTGCCTTTATTATTGCTGCCCCCAAATGATCTTTCATCCAAGACCCAGAAATACCTCTCTGAAATGCAGATCTGGTCATAACATTCCCTGTTAAGAGCCCCTCAAGAGTTTTTTAAGAATTTAGGGTCAAGGCAAGATACAGATGGTACATTCAAAATGGGTCATTTGAAGAGAATTTAATCAAAATGATATTTACAAAGGTATTCTAGGAGGTGAGACAGAAATGAGGACTGGTGCAGTGCCCCAGGACCAGCAACAGGGGCCCTAAAAGGGTAACGGGAGTTGAGTGGTTCCTTGTCCAGAAACAGAGGATTGTCTTACCTGAGCAGTAATTAATAGAAAGATGTATCCAACCTGAGGCAGTAGCAGGAAAGGAAAGATGAAAATAAATGCCACTCCTCTCTCCTTCCTCCCTCTGAATTCTTGCTAGTGTTCCTCATTGGATGAGGAAAGGGAGCTGGGAGCGCAGTCTGTATTGGGCAGCCTCTGGGGTATGGAGCATGATGGAGAAGGGAGGAGAGTGGGATTTGAGGGAGGTGAGGGAGACAGATGAGGCACAGGTTACCTAGCATGGGTTTCTAACCAGTGCATATAGAAGAAGCGACAAATGCTCAAGGTGGCACATTGTGTCCTCTTCTATTAGGTTGCCTCCTCCTACCTCCCATCTACCCTGCATCCTCTGGAGATGACAGGGCTCTGGGAAGCCCCAGGCTGTTTCTTTGCTCATGCCTTTGCTCATATAACCTTCTTTGCATGGAATGCCCACTCTGTTCTGTCCATCTAACAATTGCCAGACTTTCTGCAAAACTGCACCGGATTGACATCATATCTTTCATCCTGTTGTGACCTCATACATGCCAGGCACTGTGATAAACACTTTACACCCGTTGGCATACTTAATCTTGCCAGTATCTGGTAGGAGACATTACTATCCCCATTTCAGATCTGAACACAGTGAAGTTCAAGAAGCTTAAGCAGCTCAAGATCAGATAGCTAGTCAGTGCTGGAAGTGGGATTTAAGACCCTTATCTTGCACTTACTGTCAGTTCTGTGAAATTAACACCTTTCTCTCAGGGCAACACCTGTCTTGCAGCTTGGGCATGTCCTACGCAGACTCCAAGGGTTGGAAGGGCTGTCTGTACTCTGTACCACCTCTCTGTTCCTCTCACACCTCGAGGCTGTCCTGGTTCAGGATACCCTCCTCTGTGCCAGCAGCACCACCTTAAGCCTGGCTGCTGGCTTTTGCTTCCTCCTCTGGGAAAAGGCATCCATTAAACAGTTCCTTCCTCTCCCACTGCTTCCATCCCACCTCCACTGTCCTTCCTGCAGTACGTACATACATCTTGTTAAACCTCCTCTCTTTCAAAAACCCTTTGTCTAGTTACATCAGAAAGCCTGCCTCTCTTTGTCACCACATTACTCCCCTTCCTCTCTGCTGGTTATCACTCCTATTTTTGTGTCTCCCTCTCCTTGATATTAACTCTTGTCTTCCTATATCCCCTCCTTTTCCTTTCTTTTTATTTCACCCATTTCATTCCATTAAGGAGATAAAAAATACCTAGATGGTGGCTAATTAAGAGAGCCATGCTCCAGGCACTGTTTAGGGTAGTGGGAATGGTTCTGCCTGGATTCATCTCCATTCTTTTTTTTTTTTTGTCTTTTTGCTATTTCTTGGGCCGCTCCCGCAGCATATGAAGGTTCCCAGGCTAGGGGTCTAATCGGAGCTGTAGCCACCGGCCTACCCCAGAGCCACAGCAACGCGGGATCCCAGCCACGTCTGCAACCTACACCACAGCTCACGGCAACGCCGGATCGTTAACCCACTGAGCAAGGGCAGGGATCGAACCCGCAACCTCATGGTTCCTAGTCGGATTCGATAACCACTGCGCCACGACGGGAACTCGTCATCTGCATTCTTTACCACTTTCTTACCTTGGACAAATGGCTGACTCTCAATTTTTTTCATCTATAAAATGGGTATGAGAGAAGTTACCAAGGCTGAAATGCAGTACTCCTTTATTATTTGGCCGTTACAGTCGTTATTTGAATTTAAATTTGAATTTGAATGTTCTTAGATGGGGCCCTCATTCCCTACATTTTACCTGCCCTGTTTCTACCACTTGATGCATGTTACCTTTGTCATTTATCTACTTGGCTCCTATAGGTTTTCGACTTGTGGTGAGCTTTAAAGTCTTGAAAAACTCCAGTCTCTTTCTTTCTTTCCTTCTTTCTTTTCTTTTCTTTTCTTTTCTTTTCTTTTCTTTTCTTTTCTTTTCTTTTCTTTTCTTTTCTTTTCTTTTCTTCTTTCTTTCTTTCTTTCTTTCTTTCTTTCTTTCTTTCTTTCTTCTTTCTTTCTTTCTTTCTTTCTTCTTTCTTTCTTTCTTCTTCCTCTCCTTCTCCTTCCTCTCCTCCTCCTCCTTCTCCTTTTTTTTTTCTCCTATCTTTTTAGGGCATACCTGAGGCATATGGAAGTTCCCAGGCCAGGGGTTGAATCAGAGCTATAGCTGCCAGCCTACACCACAGCCCCAGAAATGCCAAATCCGAGCTGCATCTGCAACCGACACCACAGCTCAAGGCAATGTTGGATCCTCAACCCACTGAGTGAGGCCAGGGATCAAACATGTGTCCTCATGGATACTAGTCGGGTTCATTACCATTGAGTCATGATGAGAACTCCCCTCCATTTATTTCTTTATTCCCCTACAAATAAGTCATTTTTTTTTCCCTCAAGCACCAACAATAACACTTGTGGGTTTTTTTTTTTTTTTACTAGTTATTATCATGTTTAATTCCTGAAATTGTAAGAAGAGTTTTCTGTTCTCATGTTTGTATGTCATGATGAGGGTTAAATGTATGTCACAGGATGCTATCAGGTGGCCCTGCTCTTGGAACTCTGCCAGAAGCATTGGTGAGCAATGTGGAGGCTTAGAGCTGACGTCACCTTCCCCCTCAGAACCAACTCAGACCTCTCCCTTGGCATCTCCAACTTCAGGTGGCAACGGGAGTTCTCCTTCTCACCACACCTCTGCCCCAGGGGGCACATAGTTCTCTGTTTCATCCTTCCAGATCCATCTTCCTGGCCCAGGCTTTGGGCATTTTCTTTCTTTCTTTTTTTTAAATTAGTGATTTTAATTTTTTCCATTATGGTTGTTTTACAGTATACTGTCAATTTCTACTGTACAGCAAGATAACCCAGTTATACATATATATAAACATTCTTTTCTCACATTATCCTCCATCATGTTCCATCACAAGTGACTAGATATAGTTCCCTGTACTATACAGCAGGAGCTCATTGCTTATCTATTCCAGATGCAATAGTTTGCATCTATTAACCCCAGACTCCCAGTCCATCCCTCTCCCTTCCCCTCCCCCTGACAACCACAAGTCTGTTCTCCAAGTCAATGAGTTTCTTTTCTATGGAAAGGTTCATTTGTGCCATATATTAGATTCCAGATATAAGTGATATCATATGATATTGTCTTTCTCTTTCTGACTTACCTCGCTTAGGATGAGAGTTTCTAGTTCCATCCATGTTGTCACAAATGGCATTATTTTGTTCTTTTTTATGGCTGAGTAGTATTCCATTGTGTATATACACCACATCTTAATCCATTCATCCATCGATGGACATTTAGCTTGTTTCCATGTCTTGGCTATTGTGAATAGTGCTACAGTGAACATACAGGTGCATGCATCTTTTTCAAGGAAAGTTTTTTTCCAGATATATGCCCAAGAGTGGGATTGCTGGGTCATACGGTAGTTCTGTATTTAGTTTTCTGAGGTACCACCATAGTGTTTTCCATAGTGGTTGTGCAAATTTACATCCCCACCAACAGTGTAGGAGAGTATCCTTTTCTCCAGACCCTCTCCAGCGTTTGTTATTTTTTTAAATGATGATTTTCATTTTTTCCATTATAGCTGGTTTGCAGTGTTCTATCAATTTTCTACTGTACAGCAAGGTGACCCAGTCACACATACATGTATACATTCTTTTTTTCTCACATTATCATGCTCCATCATAAGTGCCTAGATATAGTTCCCAGTGCTATACAGCAGGATCTCATTGCTTATCCATTCCAAAGGTAACAGCTTGCATCTATTAACCCAAATTCCCAATCCATCACATTCCCTCCCTTTCCCCCTTGGCAACCACAAGTCTGTTCTCCATGTCCATGATTTTCTTTTCAGCATTTGTTATTTGTTGACTTGTTAATGATGGCCATTATGAGTAGTGTGAGGTGGTACCTCACAGTAGTTTTGATTGCATTTCTCTAATAATCAGTGATATTGAGCATTTTTTCATGTGCCTCTTGGCCCTCTGGATATCTTCTTTGGAGAAATGTCTATTCAGGTCTTTTGCCCATTTTTTCATTTGGGTTGTCAGTGTTTTTGCTGTTGAGTTGTATAAGTTGTTTGCATATTTTAGATGTTAAGCCTTTGTCAGGGGCATCATTTGAAACTATTTTCTGAAGTTCCCATCATGGCTCAGCGGAAACGAATCTGACTAGCATCCATGAGGACACAGGTTCCATCCCTGGCCTCCCTCAGTGGGTTAAGGATCTGGTGTTGCTTTGAACTATGATATAGGTTTCAGACGTGGCTTGGATCCTGCATTGCTGTGGCTGTGGTGTAGGCTGGCAGCTACAGCTCCGATTCGACCCCTAGCCTGGAACCTCCGTATACCCCAGGTGTGGCCCTAAAAATATGAAAAAAAGAAAAAAGAAACTATTTTCTCCTATTCTGTAAGTTGTCTTTTTGTTTTTCTTTATGGTTTCCTTTGCTGTGCAAAAGCTTGTCAGTTTGGGGGGCATTTTCTTGATGTGTTAACTCACCACCCAATCCCAAGCAGCTCATCACAAATATTTATTTATTTGTCTGTTTAAAAAGGGAATACAGCCTCAGGTAGTGCCTCTTTTGCTCATGTCTGGAGTCTTGAAAGTTTGTCTACTGTATGTTCTCCTATAAATGGACCCTCAGAACTTATTTAGAGGTCCTAGCAAGGGAGCACTGTTACTCAGATACTCTTGACTAAAGAATGGTCCTTCTCTACCTCTTCAGCAAAACATGTGGCTTCAGGAGGGTCATACATGGAGCAGCGAGGGAGGAAGCACGGCACCACCTAGCAACTAGATCAGCCACATCAACCCTGGTGATCAATAGGGTGACAGATGTTGCAACCAGATTGCCTTCACATCCTAGTTATCCTTAAATGAACAATCTGGCAAATACAGTTTTTCCATGTCATAACTTAAAATTTTTACGGAGTGGCATTAGGATACTAATCAACATTTATATTACCTTTTCTATGGGTGAACATGTTCTGAATTCCAAATAACTGACTTAAAAACTTGTAACCCATATGTTTAAAGTCATGTATATGCTCAGTGAGCACTGAAAATCATCAGGAATGGAATGGCTTCATGAAAAGTGGGTCTGGAGTTAGACCTTAAGGAATGTGTAGACGGGGTTCAGAAAAGGAGATATTGCAGGTCAGGGAGTGAAGAAGAGAAGCGGAATTGGCATGGAACAGTGAAGAGGAGTAGATAGGAGGAAACATGTTGGGAGAGTTTTTACTACTCAATAAATGGAAGCCAACTGAGTGATTTAATTTATTTTCTTTCCCTCAGCTTTCTTTAATTTTTAGATCAGGGATGACAGTGCTGCCATCTACCCATTACACCTAAGGCGACAGTACTAATCACTGTGACACTTTCCTTTGGGGAGTCCAGGCATGGCCTGAAAATCTTTCATAAAGAAATATCCCAAGCATTTCTATCAGTCAGTTAGAACACGTTATGATACTGTCTTACTAGGGTATAAATTTCATGGTAATGCCCCAAAGCCCTTTTAACTGATGCTTAAACCCATTTGCTTTCAAAAGGTGCTATTAGTCTAGTTACTGATGTTAATAGCTTTATTTCCTCAGATTTCAGTTTTGCGTTGATCCATTTTCTGAAGCTTGGTATTAATCTTTTTTTTGAGAATAATTTTTATAACACCAAGTAGAATATCTATATTGATAAGTTCTGCTCCTCTCTTATCAAATAAGCAGTTTATGCCTGGACAACACTGGTCTACACATGTTTTCCATAAAGACAATAGGATTTCAAGTGCCTGGGCGTCTCTATTCCCTTTATTGCCTCCTTCCTTCCCATTCTCCTGGCATTGAATTCTTATCTTTTAAGAACTAGCTCAGAAATCATTTCCTGTGAGGTCTTTCCTAAGCCTCCATGTCCCCATCAGAGGTAGTCTCTCTCTTCTGTTCTATAGCACTTTGTTTTTTGCACCTGTAGCAGAATAGCTGGGGACATGCCCCCCTCTCTGGCTGGACTTGGAGTTCTTCTTGGGAAACACTGTTCCTCCCCTTTTCTTCCCCATCATTCCACACGATGTAGACACCGTATGCATCCTTTATTTGGGGTTACAACAATAAATTATTTTAAAATACCAGGCTAGGAAGTTCCTGCTGTGGTGCAGTGGGTTAAAGATCTGGCCTTGAGTCTGGCAACGCAGGTTCAATCCCCAGCCTGGCACAGTGCGTTAAGGATCTGGCATTGCCGTGAGCTGTGGTGTAGGTCGCAGACACAATTCGGATCCCATGTTGCTGTGGCTGTGGCGCAGGCCAGCAGCTATAGCTCCAATTAGACCCCTAGCCTGGGAACCTCTATATGCCTCACATGTAGCCCTAAAATAACAACAACAACAACAACAACAACAAAAACATTGGGATATATCAGTGTTCATGCTGGTTTACCTGAGAAAGCAAAATTGGTATAAAATTATACCAAATCCATTAGTATGGATTTTGGGAATATTCACCTTAGAAGGCTGAATACTTTTTCTACTAACTAAACTGCTGGCATTCTGTTTTTTAAATTAAAATTGCCATCGGGTGAAAGCATTGGTATCGGTGTCCATCTCAGGCAGAGCCTTCATTTGAGTGAAGGGAATGTATTTGGATCCTTTGACTGGAAACATGCATGTCATGAAATAAATATGCCGGCATTTCTGTTAGGACGTCAGATGATATCCTCTTCCCGACTGAAATGGGAACAGCAGGCTGCTGGGGAGGCCTGCACCATGACCCAGGGAGGGAGTAGCATCCAGATTGTGTCCCACTGTTCATTGTTCCCCTCCTCTTGAGCATCAGTCTTTGCCTCAGTTTTTCATATGGGAAATGGGTGAAAGTCAGTGGAATTATTATGTAATAAAAATACCTAACACTTATTTTCTGAGTCAAGTACTGTGCTGAGTACATGAGCTCATTTAATTCTAACAACAGTCCTGTAAGGCAACAACATGAAGATCCCCACCTTCCAGGAGAGGAAACAGCAGCTGGAACAGGTTAAGTGACTTGCTCAAGGTTGGCTACAGGAAAATGGAACAGTCTGTGAGTCGAATCCAGGTATCGCTGGCCATGGAACCTGTCGTTTTACCTCTGCCCTAAGCTGCCTCTATAGGAGCTCTGGAGAGCCTGATTTAAAAAAAAAAAAAAAAAAAAAAAAAGCCAACTAAATAGAGAGGGTCAGGGATATTCTTATTAAAGAGAGTGTTCTGTAGGAAGGTAGTAAAGATAATATTATGTATTTTCTTGAGAGAGCTCTCAGCCTAGAGTAAAGACAGATGCTGTAAAACTGTACAGTGGTCGGTTTGATCAGTAACTTGCTTTGATCAATAAGCATCTAGTTAAGCTTATATGACTGTCAGGTGATTTCTGAGACTTGGTCTGTCACAGTAGAAGTTCAGAGGACAGAGGTCTTTACTAGGGTTGGAGAGGAATAATGTGAGTTGTTTGAGGGATGTACTGCCTTTTCTGAATTGTGCATTGTTGTCTTTTTTCCTACCAGTAGGTGGAAATAGAACTGAATCTTTCAGCCCTTGCTCTTTCAGCTAAGTCTTGGCAAGATTCCTTTAATTTCTGCCTCAAAAGAACAACAACCCAAAAAGCCCTCAGGAGAAGTTTGAAGTGTGCAGTTAGGAGATTGCTGTTCTGCAGTCAGACTGGAATATTTCCAGTCCAATGGTCAGATAATGGTTTTAGCCTCTTACAAGGCCAGGGTGTTGGAAGCAGCCTCTGGCCACCATGGTTCTCCTGTGAGCCCTGCTGGATACCCACTTTAAGTGGGATTTCTTTCCTGTCCTGAACACGTGTCCTCTTCCAATACTTTTATTTCCACTTTTAAATATTTGTACTTACTGTCAAATTGTCTATCTTGATATTTTTTCCAGGAACTGCATTTCTTTTTCTTCTTTTTTCTTTCTTTTTTCTTTTCTTTTTTTTTTTTTTTTTTTTTTTTTGCATTTTAGGGCCACACGGGCAGCATATGGAAGTTCTAGGGGTTGAATCAGAACTACAGCTGCCAGCCTACACCACAGCCACAGCAACATAGGATTTGAGCCATGTCTGCAACCTACATTACAGCTTACAGCAACACCGGACTGAGCAAAGTCAGGGATTGAACCCACATCCTCATGGTTACTAGTCAGGTTTGTTACCACTGAGCCAGAATGGGAACTCTAGGAACCACATTTCTGAAATAAAAATTTACCAAATTAAAACAGTACATAAATGATAAAACAGGAGGGGAAAGTCGTCTATGCTCCGCCCTCACCTTCCCAAGGGATTTGCTAACAGATATATGTATCTCCATTTAAATAAAATTGGAATCATGTAATATGTGTTATTCTGCATCTTGCTTTTGCTACTTATCTATGTTTTAGGGTTATCCGTATATGTGATTGTCTTTAGAACAGTTTTCAACTGGGGGCACTTTTGCCCCCAGCTTACACTTGGCAATGATTGAACCCATTTTTGGTTATTGCAGCCAGAGTAGATGGTGGTGCTACTGGCTTTGCATGGGTAGAGGACAGAGATGCTGCTAGATGTTCATCCTCCAATACACAGTACAACCCTCCACTACAAAGAATAATCTGGCCCCCAATGTCAGTAGTGCTGAGGTTAAGAAGCCCTTTTCTAGAGAATGTCATTCTTTGTAATGGGTACAGAGCATTCACAGTGTGGAGTTCACCCAGTATTAATCCATCTTCCTACTGGCAGTCTTTTTTTTGTTTTTTTTTTGTTTTTTTTTTTTTTGCTTTTTAGGGCCGCACTCATGGCATGTGGAAGTTCCCAGGCTATGGGTCAAATCGGAGTTGTAGCCACTGGCCTATGCCACAGCCACAGTAATGCACGATCCAAGCCACATCTGAGACCTACATCACAGAACACGGCAACGCCAGAACCTTAACCCACTGAGCAAGGCCAGGGATCGAACCTGCAACCTCATGATTACTAGTCGGATTTGTTTCCGCTGCGCCACAACGGGAACTCCTGGTAGTCATTTTTTTTTTTTTTTTTAGCTGAGGTGTAGTTGATGTACAACATTATATAAGTTTCAGGGGAAAAACATAGTTATTCACAATTTTTAAAGCTTATACTCCATTTATAGTTATAAAATATTGGCTATATTCCCTGGGTTGTATGATATATCTTTGTGGCTTATTTATTTTACCATAGCAGTTGTACCTTTCCATCCCTTGTCCATATCTTGCCCCTTCCTCTTTCCCTCTTCCCACTATTAACCACTAGTTCTCTATATCTGTGACTGTTTCTTTTTTGTTATATTCACTCGTTTGTTTTATTTTTTAGATTCCACATATAAGTGATAATATACAGTTTTTGTCTTTCTCCGTCTGACTTAGTTCACTAAGCACAATACCTTCCATCCAGGTATATCCATGCTACCGCAAATGACAAGATTTCATTCTTTTCCAATGGCTGAGTGGTGTTCCGTGTTGTATATATACCACGTCTTTATCCACTCTTGGGTGGATGAACACCTAGGTTGCTTCCATACCTACTGGCAGCCATTTAAAGCTGTTTCCAATCATTTGCTATTAAAAACAATGTTGGAGGGAACATTGTTTTATATCTTTGGGTACTGTGAGATTTTATTTCTGTAAGATAAGGACACAAAAGTAAAACGTCTGAATATAGCAACTTAATTTTAAAAGTAAAAAACCTACAAACTGAAAGATTTGCTTGGGCGCTCCAGTTGTGGCTCAGCGATAATGAACCCAACTAGTAACCATGAGGATGCAGGTTCAATCCCTGGCCTCGCTCGGTGGGTTAAGGGTCCAGCAGAGCGAGCTGTGGTATAGGTGGTAGAGTTGGCTCGGATCCTGCATTGCTGTTGGCATAGGCTGGCAGCTACATCTCCGATTCAACCCCTAGCCTGGAAACTCCCACATGCCATAGGTGTGGCCCTAAAAAGCAATAAATCAATCAATCAATAATAAAAAATAAAAACTGAAAGATTTTCTAAAGTTCACAGCAAGCTCATTTGGTGGCAAAAACTGACATGAATTGGCATGAGGCTCTTTATGATCTTCATTCTATATAATGTGAATATTTATACATTTTGTGATTATAGAATGCTGCCTCAGTCTCTGCTGGGGGATATTACATGTTATATGGCATAAGTATCTCATTGATTATTTTTTTTAGTCTGAAAAAAAGTTGAATCCCAACACTCTCTTAACTTTTTGATGCAGTGACACACTACATTTAGTCCTTTTAATCCCCATGTGTTAGAATAAGCAGATCATGGGAACTGATGATTTTGTTTTCAGCATCTTAAGCCCTTCTTTAAAGGTGATGTATTCAGGTTGTAATTCTTGCCAGTGCCTTGTGGTTTTCCATGCAAATTAGCCTATCAGAAAATAGCGAGCATGACCCTAAGAAGCACTTTTTGCCTTGATAGTTATGAATATCATCAAAAATATTAGCAGCAGCTACAATTGGGTGCTTTCTGTGCTTCGTGCTTAATAAACATTGCAGAGTTAGACTTTCACAGTGATACCACTAGGAGGTGGGCTTTTTAGTTTTCTTTATACTTAAAAGGAACAGACTTCAGAAGTTGAGAACTTGGGCAAAATAACACGTCCATGAAGAAACAGAACCCAAACTTAATAGTGGTATGTGCTGCATCTCTCCCCAGCACATACCCCAGTGTTATTACAATTCATTTTCCTCCATGTGGACAGAGGTTTAATATTTCTACGTTGGTGGGCATTAAAAATCTTTTAAGAAAAAAATTAGTCCCAAGTTACTTTTTCTCTCAAGGGGCTGCATGTGGACTTGAGGGCAAATAGGCAAATGTCACTCAAGTCAAGTGGATATTTTCATCACAATGTTAAGAAAAAGTCGTTGGAGCAAATCTGAGGTCACACACTCTCCCACCAACAGACTCCAGCACCGAGCGTTGTTTGAAATGAGAAAATGTTAATGTCCTCCCTGGAGCCTGGATTTGATATGATATTAGGGGAAAGCTTTCAGTTATATTTATTTCCCTTGGTGTAATCCCAAGAAGATGTCAGTTTCCATTATGAAAATTGCAGGTGTAAAAAATATTATCTTCTGTTTGCTACAGCAGAGCCAATCCAAGAACCCTCTGGAGAAATTCATGCCCCAAGCCAACTGGAATTTCTGATTCCTGAATTTCTTGTGTGTGACCAGTTTAGGCTGAGGTGCTGTCCAAGAGGGATGCTCCTAGGTTGGTGTTTTTAGCTGCTGCTGACATAATCCACTTTGCTGCCTCCTGGCTCTAGGAATTTCTCCAAAATTTAGCATGTAAGGAATCTTCCCCTTCCTCAGTAGGTTCCCATTTCTTCTTAGCTCCTTTCCCACTGGTCCTCTACCCTTCAGCCTACTGACTTGTTTTAAAGTTTCAAGTTTCTAATTGATTTTATTCAGTGAAAGGGGATTTCAGACCAGCAGATTACTCCTGTCATTCTTTTTCCTACACAGCTTTTATTGTAGCTTTTAGATGTCTTGAACTTTTTTACCCATGGTCTTTCACCCTGGGGGAGTTCTCTCTGGTTCCTTGGACTTTAAGGAAGACGTAAGTACATACTCCTTGATCCTGATTGCAGTGCCCTTCCTCACACTACCCCACAAACTTTCATGGAGGTTTCTTTAGATTATGCACTAACACCTCACAGGCCTGGACTCCTTTCTGCCTCGGGGATTTTGCACACGCTGTTCCCTCTGCCTGGGACATACTCTTCTGCTTCCTACCTCTTTGTACATGGTGGTTGACTTCACATTCTCAAGGAAGCCTTTCCAAAACCACTCCCCTTCGCCTGCCAATCTCAACCATTAGTTTGATTATTTCACAAGTCTGTCTCTACCGCAAGACTAATATAGAATTAGGCCCAAGATCCCGTAAGATATTGCAGTGCAAGAAATATTTGTGCAGTGAGTGGACACGCTAGGGCTGTACTATTCTGGATTTCCAGAGAACTAGTTCCTCTGCTTTTAGCCTTTATTTCCGGACCAATGTTTTCTCTAAAATGTGCATCTTTCTTCACATCACTCACTGCCCCCATCTACTGGCCTTCATACTGGCCCTCTCCAGGGCATCTCAGTTCCCATTCTGGGCCCAGCCAGCCTTATTCAGAATTTAGACATTGTTTTATTCTATTGTTCCTCTTCAATATCAATAAGATTGTTTTAGATATAGTTTGTTTGCTTGTGTTTATTTATTATGGACGTTTCAAGCATATAAGCACAGAGAAGCTTATGGTTGATAGCCATGTACCCAATGCCCAGAGTTGCAAGTGTCAACATTTGACATGTTTGCCCCCCCAACTCCAGTTTTTTTAAAGAAAAAAAATGTTATAGAGACCATTGTAGGCCCCATTCCCCACTCTTCCTCCTTTTTCAGAGGTAGCACTATGCGGACAGTTGTCAGAGCAGTCATCGGAAAGTCTGTAAGTGGAGGAAAATAGAAAACTTGACATTTTGGCTAGTCTTATGGATGGGAAATATTACCTCACTCTTGTCTTTATTAATATTTCCCTGATTACTGGTAAGGTTGAACATTTTTCATATTTATTGGCTACTTAGGCTGCTTCTATGAATTCCATGTTTATATCTTTTTCCATTTATCTGTTTGCTTGTTTTTCTTTTTCTTATTGGTTTGTAAAGTTTCCTGTGTAGTTAGATTACTCCTTTGCTAGAAGAAGATACCTTCTTCTAGCCTACAACTTGTCTTTGTTTTTGTTTATATTATCATGTTTTTATAGAAATTTTAGATTTTAATAAGATCCAACTAACATTTTCCGTTATGACTTCTTCTTTTTATGTTTTGATTAAGAAATCTTTACCTGTTCTGTGATTGTAAGGACGTTCTCCTCAAAATGTTTTAAATGTTTTGCTTTTCGCATCTTGAATTTTTATTCATTTGGAATTTATTTTTGTGATCAAGTAGAAATATAATTTACTTTTACAAAGCTGCTACATACAGTTGGGTATATTTCTTCCTTTGTCATCTTCTTTGTTTTTCTTATCTTATTACACTGCCTAGTACTTCTAGAACAGTGTTAAATAAATGTGTCCTCAGCCCTATGCTAAATCTCATTTAATTTGTTTACACTAGTAGTCAATAATGTAGGTGTTATCTCATCTGTATAGATGAAGGAACTGAATCATGGTAGAGGATAAGTAACTCTTTCAGAGTCACACAGCTAGTAAGTAAAAAATAGAATAAAGATTCAAACTCAGGTATGAGCACCTATAAAGTTGAACTACTTATACTGTTTCTTGGTCACAAGTGACTTATGGAAAAGACACCCCCTTCTACCTAGCCTGCTTTTGTCCAGAACCTCTATGTCTTATGAGCAAAGAAAATTTTATTGAAGTGATGCCAGAAAAGCACTTCCAGTGTGTCTGAACAAAACCAATAGACTTTGTTTAGTTTATACCTGCCAAAAGCAGATTAAAGAACCATATAAGTATGAAATAGTTCTTATTCCAGATTGTATAAGCATTCGCTCAGGTAATAAAATCACATCTTGGTGGAACTTCAGAAATGAGAAATAGATCTTCACTGTAAGTTATTCTCAGGAATATTAACGAGTAACTTAAGTTTCCTTTTGTCTTTCCTTCTTCCCTACTTTCCCAGCCTCTATCCAATGAAATGTCTGAGACAGCTTACAGAGATCTATCCAAAACAAGATAAAATAAAAAGATAAGAAAATCAGGGGCAAGAGAAAATAGATATGGCAAAATAAAAATTAATTCTTGCCTTAGTGTCATTTGCTAGAGTTTGGCCAAACATAGCCCTAAGCTTCCTAGCAACTGAAGCAAAGAAAACTTTTCCAACTACACAATTGACACTGGGCATGGAATCAAAATAGAATCATTGCTAATGGCATACACAGCATTTCTTAATTCAGAGAGAGCGAGGAGCTTCTGCCATGGCTTTCATATAGGGACCTTGTGTAGTGATGTGTGCAAGGCTTACTGGTTCTTCTAGGTAATGGGGAATTGTACCTCACTTCGACCTGGTTCCCCTACTGAACCTCAAGTTCCTTGAAAGGGCAGAGACCATATTTATTTTATTCTAAATTATATAACATAGCCCAGCACGCTGCCTGATATATAATGCATTTTTTGAATGAATGAATATTTTTTATAATATCCATCAATTAAAGGTAGTGGCTGTATACAAGAACAATATACAAAAACCAGTTGTATTTATTTACACTAGCAATGAACAATTCCAAAATGAAATTAAGACAACAATTCGATTTACAATGTCATCCAAAAGAATAAAATACTTAGGAATAAATTTAACAAAAGATGTATAAGACTTAGGCACTGAAAACTACAGAACATCATTGAAAAGACAATGGCAAAACATTGGAATAAATTTAATGAAAGCAATTTTATGTAAAGTAAGAATATTGATATTCTAGGCATGTTGCTTTCTAATGATTTGATCAAAACTATAAATTTTTAAGAGGAATAGGTGGGCTGAACATATTTTTGGCAATTCTTTGTAATTATTACTTCTTGCATCCAAGCTCCAGGTAAGAAGGAACAGCAGGAAATTGGAGTTTACATTCTTGGTCAAGAATATGAAAGTAAATATTACATGTTGCCAATAAAGGATGCTGCTAAGAACTTAGATGAACTCATTATACTTATATGGTACATAATTGTTTTGTAAATTGGAAAAATGTGTCTTAGGTAGAATAAAATCAAGATGTACCTAGAAAATGGGAAACTACATCAAACGTTTAACACCATCTAATTTATACTGAGGACATTTGTATTACCGATTTCAACCAGTAATCTCTATTTTGGTCTCTGCCTTGAAACACATCTGCTCTCATCAGCTAATTTTCACTGAGCCCATAATGTGTATCTACCACTTTTCTAAACAACTTTACTGATGACATCATCTCGTGTAATGCCCATGACTTTATAAGGAAGGCACTGCTGTTACTGTCTTCTTTTATGGAAGGGGAAACTGGGACTTAGAGGGATTAAGCCATTTGCCCACGTCATACTCTAGCACGTGACCCTGCCAGAAGCCATACCAAAGCCTGGGAACTGTTCAGCCTGGGTCCCCAGCCAGTCCACCATGTCCGCTTATTTCTTGCCCAGTGACAGCAAGCACCAGTTTCCTATGATTGGCTAGAAGTAAATGTCCCTGTTAGGTGTGGCATGTTGATATTCTCTGGGGGTCTTGTTTGAATGTTGTCATCAGGACACCACAATTAAAGACTTACCCCTATTTTAAGACTCTCTTTCCAGAGAGTCTCCTAGAATTTCAGGTTATCAATTGTAGTTCATATGACACATGCCAATTGTTGACCTCAGAAATTTCATTGTTCCAACAGGGTCCTGGACACAAGCATGACTGCCAGGCTTTGTTCCTGCCTCACAGGATTCTTGTTCTGTAAGAGTAACAGAGTTTGTAGATAAGACCTTCGGCTCTCATCAACCAAATCTGTTCAGATCCTGTTGTAATAATGAGCCCTTCCACATAGTGTTTTTGGAAGTAAGGATATCACCTAGAGCACCTAGAACACTGAGGGGCACTTTCTAGAATCGTAGCTTCTAAAATACACAACCTTTTAAAATGATTTCAGGATAAAGGAGTGCATCTCGACACAGCCAACAGTTTAGAACTGAGAGTGACTTTGTACTGCAGACGCCTAAGGCTACCTGGAAACTTGCCAGCCTGGATTTTGAAAATTTAAACATTTTCAAATTTATTTTTAACCAAACTTAAAGAAAAGGGATTCCCACAGTGTGAAGGAGGCTGCTTCAGCTTTGCCATTTCCCACAGGGAGAGGGATTGAGGAAGGCATCTTTTTGTTGGTGGAAGAGATGAGGGAGAGGGCAAGAGTTCAGGGTCAATAAGAAGCTTGGACTGGGAGCTTGAATCTGAGTCTTCAGCCAGCTGTCCCTTGACCTCCCCGGTCACTCTTTCTGCTGCTTTAAAATCAGGGGGGCTGGACCAAAGGCCCTTCTAGCGTTGATATTCTATGAAACCAAAAAAGCCTTTTTGGAACTACAATTTCATGTGAGCCCTCAGCCTTTATCGTGGAGCCCTTGGAAACATGGCTCTGTATCTTTCACACAAGTCCCCGGGAAGGCATTGTCCTTTATGTCACCCAGTGCCCTATATCCCAGCTGTAAATTCCTCTGGAAATTTGGAGCCAGGAAACAGTATAAATTTCTCTGGAAATTTGGAGCCAGGAAACAGTTTGTCTCTGGGCTTAAACTTGCACATTTGTGGGTTTTTTTTTTTTTTTTTTTCCTGATTGGATGATATCTGTGATACCCTCAGTGTATTTCTTTTATTACCATTTGCTAAATGAAGCTCAGAGCTAAATGCGGTGGTTAATAAGAGTGGCTTTCCTCAGACAACTCAGGCCTCTATATCTTTCTTGGAACTGGATGTTGATGTTTGATTTTTATATACTTGGGGATAAAAACCACACCAAATCATTTGAGGCATTAAACAGGGCATAAAACATCTGTGCAGGATGACACAGTAAATAGATGTGGAAATACATGAGTACTCTTCCTCACCACCAGCTGTACCGTCATCTGGCTCCTTTCCTGCTTCCAGCAAGTCGGAAACAATAGCAATAACAACTGATAGGCTGTAGGATCCGCTCTGGATCTCGCACTCTTCTACATCCTTTATATGTATTTTCTTTTCTTTTCTTTTTGTTTTTTTAGGGCTGAACCGGCGGCATATGGAAATTCTCAGGCTATGGGTGGAATGGGAGCTACAGCTGCCGGCCTATGCCACAGCAGCTTGGGACCTGAGCCACGTCTGCAGCCTACACCACAGCTCATGGCAGTGCTGGATCCTTAACCCAATGAGCAAGGCCAGGGATCAAAACCACATCCTCATGGGTCCTAATCAGGTTCTTTAACCACTGAGCCAAGAAGGGAACTCATATGTGTTTTCTTATTTGATAAGCTTGTGTTTGGGGCTACTATTATTTTCTTTATTTAAAGATAAGGAGAGTTGAGGCACTGAAGGAGTAAGTACCCAGGCAGATCTCACCACCCCTTCCTTCACTTGTGATAGACAGTTAGGCCAAGGGGTCACATTAAACCCAAAATATTCCTTTGTCTCTGAGAGTCTCAGTGGCAGAGTCCTTAGGGGAGAATTAATGGCCACAGAGATTAAAGTCCGACTTCTGACTATCCCGAGATCTAATCTGAACTCCAGTTTGTTGTGCTAATTTGGGGAACCCCATGGGGTCTTAGAGATGTCAGCTCATTTTTTGGAATGTGTATGGAGTCAGACTGGGGTTGGTGGATGGTTCTTTGGACATCCTGGTTTCCCCCAGACTTAGATCTGTTAGGAGGTCAGTGTGGCTGCGGCGTTCAAAGGTGCCCTGCCCCTTCAGTGGGGCAGTAGAAGCATTCCTCAGCATTGCCTGACTACCAGAGCTGGCATGCAGTCAGCCCATTTGGTTATAGGCCCTAAGCACGTCCTTTATGGTGGCTTCTTTAGTGTCTGGTTCTCATTTCTCTTCACACTGAATGCAAGACAGGCCATGGGTAGGGACAGGATGAGACAGTGTCGTGAAAGCAAGCTCATGACCAGGCTGACCACCCAGGGCCTGGCCTGGTAGATAGTTTGGCCATTTGGCTCATCGAGAACATGTCCACAGTCAATATGGAGATATTTAAGTGTGACCAAAGAGTAAGACAATTTTTAGAAACAAATAATCCAGAATCTGTGCCTTCAAAAATATCATTTAGTCAGTCAACAAACATTTGTTGAGCCTCCCTCCATGCCAAGCACTATGCCAGATGCTGGAGACACAACAGAAAGCAAGCTCATCTGGGCCTGCTGATAGGAAGCACACAACAAGTGATGCTGCAGCCCCTTGCCTCTGCTGTGGTCAAGTGCTGTGCTTGGGAAATCTTGTCTTTTAGAATCACTTTGGGTGGTTCTGCCTTTAATCTGGAGATGGTATCATTGCTCAAAACATTTTTGGAACTGCCTTTTAGGAATTACCTTCAGAGCTAGTTTGGGCCACACAGGAAAATCCATCTCACTATTTTATAGCCACACCTAGCTTGTGACCAAAAATGGTATTGCCCAGCTTAATGACCCACTTTATTCCCCAGACTTGGCTCTCATTGTCTTGCCTGTGATGAGCCAGAACTGCATCCACCCTCTAAGGATGGATATTTACCACCACTGGGCATATTAGCAATAATTTGGATAATTTTGCCCAAACTCCCGTTGTCCTGTGTTGTAATGCTTAGTGCAGTCTCCATTGGAAGAAAAACCTCCTTCTGCCTCCATTTCTCCAACTAGGTTGGGAGCCTTTGGAGAGCAGGACCAAATGTCAGTAACCCCTGCAGTGTCCAGCATGAAATAGATGTTCAAAAGTGTACGTTTACTAAAGTACAATGTACAGGTTCTGAAGGAAGTTTCCCAAGAAGTATTCCAGAATTGCTCTGATAGAACAATGGGCAGTGTAGTGTAGATAGAGTATTTAGGCTCTGGACTCTATCGGGCCTGACTCCAATTCCAACTTGTCCCCTTTACCAGCTGTGTGGCTGGCCTTTCACAAATCCTTTGTTCCCTCTGAGCCTTCACTTCTTGGCTGTGGAATGGGGATAATGATATGCCTTATAAGGGGCTTTTATAAGGAAAAGTGAGAGTATTCATGTAATGCCCTAAGCACAGTGCCTCTTGCATAGTAGGCTAATTCAATAAATGGGATCGTTTTATTTTACTATTATTATTATTATTTGTTGTTGTTATTGTTGTCATTTTAGATTGAATTCTCATTTGGGTGCATGCATTCTGGTTTTTTTAGAAATAACATCTCACCCAGCATTCACATCATTTAGAATCATATGTCATGGAGATTTCATGCTGGAAGGAATCCTAAGTCCAATCTCCTAATTTTACCAGGACTCAGAAAGGGAAGTGGGTTGACTAAGGTCACACTGGTTCATGGCAGAACTGAGCCAGGCCAGAGCTTCTTTTGTGTGACATCTTATTCTTGCCCCTGCATTTGGAGGTTTCCCACCTTCCTTCCAAAGGCCTGGCAAAAAGGCCAGGAACTCTGGGGCCTGGAGTTCCTGGGTAGCAACAGCCAAGGATTTGGTTTATGCATTTGGGGAGGTGCAAACACATGCTTGTCACACCTTCGTGTAGTAACACTTTGTCCCTTTGCAGAGTGAAGAGCATGCTTATGGTGGTGTGGTTGTATAGCAGGTAGAACTGGCAGGAGTAATGGACTGATAGTTGAGTATACCAGACAAACTCAGTACCACTACTTCGGTACCAGGTTTGAGCTTTGGCACCTGCAGAAAGGGAACAGTAATAGTATTTGCTAGGTAGGGTTGTTGTGAGGGTTAAATGAGGTTTGTATATAAAGTGCTTAGCACAGTGCCTGGCATATGGTAAATACATTTTTAAATTTCATGTTGTGATCATTAACACATGCAAAAACAAAAAATCTACCTCTGGCATCCCCACCAGTCTCAAGCCAACCTCAGATCAGTGGTGAAAACCTTACCTGGTCTCTCTCTCAAGCAGGTTCTATTGACAAACCCTTTCCTCCCCTCACCCGCTTCTGATCCAGCAGCAATGTAGCCTCTCAGATCTTCCTGTCCCACCCTGATCAGGGACCATAAGATCCTGCAGTAATCAATAGGAGTTGCCCATCAGTAATGGTATGGTGTTAGGAACTCCTGGACTTTCTTATTCATCAAAAATTAATGGGAAGAAAAATGGACTTCTAGCTTAAAGAAACACTGCTTTTCCTTGGAGATGCCTTTCCTTTGAGGCATTTGCACCTGTGGGAGGCTCTGGCCCCCTGCAGCAATGGCAGGCTTCCACTTCCCTGGATTGGTGCCTTGACACCAGCTTCTTTGCTCATGAATACACTGGATTCTGTTTGTTACCTTTTTTTCATCTCTACTAAAACTATGAGGAATTGAGAAGTTCTGAATTTCTATTTGAAAAACATGATACTTGGTGAGACCAGAATAATCCAAATAACCCTAAATTTACAGAGACTAAATTCATAAAACACAGGGATGAATTTTTTTCCTCATCTAGCTAAGTTGTATTTCACAGTGATTTTTACAATGCCCTGACTCTGGATGGGGGCCCTCCCTTGATTCTGGATATTACATCATTTCATTTCAGCTAATGTAAACACTCATCACCCTGCGTGTTATAGGATTTTTAGTACAGTTTGAGATTGGGCTTCAGTTGGTGGGTCATTGCAGTGATGAATGGTTTCAGAAGGAAGTGCAGCAGGAAGAGGCTTTGCGGGAATGGAAGAGGTGAGGCAGCTCCATGTGAGATTCTGCAAAGGGATTAAGATTTGGCACTGGGCTTGGTTTCTGTGCAGCCTCTTAGGCAGAGAGCCTCAGGAGAGGGAAGCAGGCTGTCAGCTGGGGCTTTGCACGCTCTCAGCCTGCCTTGAGGGTTGGTTGGTTCCTCCCTCTGTCTGCAATACCAAGTTTTACCTTGTTAAAGGATGGATGTGGATGTTGGAGGCTTAAAGAAGACCAGGTAAGGATTCCCATTGTCCAAGAAGTCCCCCGATATTCTTAATGCATGAAATTCTGGGGACTGTTTCTTTACTCACACCGCTGTGCAGTGTTAGCCAAAACACAATTCCTCTGAGACATTTCACAGAGGGGATCAGTGAAGTTTCTTTCCTACTTAAGGAAGTTTCTAAAATATTTTCACCCAAAATAGTTAACTATACAGATGCAAATTTCTCTTCCTTTGAAGATACAGCTTTAAGATTATTTCTGTGCATTTTAGTCTACGAGGTTTTGAAAGGAATCCTGAGGGTTCATTAGATGTTTGTTTTTCTTCCTTTTATAATGGCCTGTGGTGTGTTATGAATGTATCATTATATTCTTCAAATACTAGTGTGTGAATAAGTTGGTCTTCTTTTTGCAGATTTGATTTTTTTCCTTATCTTTTGACTTACGTGACTGTCCTTAAGTACAGTTAATTTTTATGAGGAAAAAACTATACTTAAAAGAGTTCAGTACAATTATATTTGATGGCATTCTTGATTAGAATGAGCTACATGTTTTTTGATGTTTCACATATACCTTATTAAAACTTTTTTCCATGGAAATGTCCATAGTTAGGGGAGAAGTGATCTTATCGGTGAGTTAAACTCTTTATTCGCAAGCATTAAAAGCATGTTAGACTTTTGATAAGATCAGCTCAAGAGATCATTGGAAGAGTAGTTTTCTGCTTACCACCAACTCAATTCCAAATTCTGTCCCTTTTCTTTAAAAAAAAAAAAAAATTCTGGGGTTAAAAATAACCCAGAATAAAACTTGAAAACTGTTTTGTTTCTCTGTATTTGGCTAACTTCATTGCTGAGTACTATGTTTAAGGAATTCAAGCTATGAAGACTACTCTTGAAATGGCTCACACAACTCTATCTGCAAATTTCTATAACCCTTTTCAAGAGCATATGATGTTGTATGAGTATTAGGATTAAAGTTTTCAATTAAAAGTTCATTCCTTCTATACCTCCAGTTGATGGGTAACAACACCTTTAAGAGTAACATGAGAAATCATGACAGTTTCCTGACACAAGCTCATTTTTCCTCCTGTGGTCAAAGTAGTGTGGAGGTGTCAGAGTGAGGATGGGGGCACTTGATACACCAGTTTACTGTAAGAGTGTGGGTCTCTTGGTAGGAGTGAATAGTGGCTGTTTGCAACAGATGGATAGATATAGGAACTCCTGATTTCTATTATTTATTGAAAATAAAATGTTTTCATTCAGTGTAGGCGACTCCGCTTTGGTTGGATGAGAGAAGGTTTCTGAATCCAGTTGTTCCTACTGTTTTTGTGTAATGAGCCCTTTTAGTTCACGTGGTCTCTGTTTCTTCCTTTGGGAAACAGACTGGCAGTAGAGCATCTAGCATTTGCTTTAACCGAGAACTTCAGCCTTTGTGTTGTCCTTTAGTGCGATGGCTGATAATAAGGCAGGCTTAAGGTTCAATTTGAGAAGGTATGAGAGCTGTAATCTTTAGGAAAAGAAAATTATGCCAAGGCTTAAACATGCAATCTCTTAATTGTGCCATATTCATGCTCTGCCGATTATTGAAGAATCTAGATAAGCTATTGTTACAAATGCTTTCCATATTTAAGCTTTAAAAAAAAATCATACTGTACAGTGTGGAAATGGTGAACCCTGATGTTGTCCTGCTTTGACTCATGGTCATATAGATATATTAAGGGATTTCCTTAGTTCTCTAATATTTTTAGAAATATTTGATGAAATATATTTTGTTATATATTTGTTAAAACAAAATATGATTTTGTCAATGTATTACCTTATCCTCATTCTACCTTCTTCTTCCTTACCTGTCATTCAGGAGAGAGGGGTAATTGGCCAGGTAAACAGTTGGTGAATAATTAGAGGGAACATCTTAGAACAGTTGCTATTTAATTATCGTTTCCCTTCTAATGTGTTCTTGATAAAGGTTTTGTTTGTTTGTTGTTGTTATTTCTATTAAGATGTGTATGTGGCTGAACAAAATTCAAGCAGTACAGAAAGGTAGATAATGAAAAGCCTCCTCCAGGGCTCCAGACCCCCAGTATCCCATAAGCAGCACCTGAGAGAATTCTGAAAAGGAGCCAACAGTGCTTCTCAAACTTGAGCAAGCAACGCCTGCAGAGTCGGCTGAAACACAGCTTCCTGGGCTCCACCCCAGAGATGCAAGTTCTCCGAGATGGGGGTTGAGCCCCCAAATTTGCATTTCTAGCAGTCCTAGGTGCTTATGCCACCTCCTGGGACCACACTTCGAATGATACTGGTTGAAATTCTCCTCCTTCTGCATCCATTTTTCACTTTCTATTCTGCAGTTTTCAGAACGGCTGCTGCTGAAACGAATAGCCACAGTAACCCATGGGGAGAAACTGGGGTGGCAAATAAATCACATCCCTATAATCATAATTGAGGTGGAGAGAGGGGTAGTGATGGGGGAAGGTATTCTGTGTAAATAACTGTGATATGTGATGTACACACACAGAGAGTGAAGGGTATTGCCTTACCAGTGGGCCACTGTGAGTTCTAGCTTTGATTACAATCTGAAGCAATGCCATCAACAAAAGTGAGCACAGCCTCCACCAAAAATCTGTTTTTATAGGTTGTGATTTTTGTAAACATTTACTGTAATTATATTTATATAGATATACACACATATGTGCTGGAAAAAAATGGCTTGTCTCTGCCCCGCTAACCTCTGCCTTCCCTGTGAGTGTCACCACATCTGCCCTATCGTCTGGCAAGTGACACCCATGGATCTGCTTGACACAAATGAACCCAGGTCACACTTTGGTAGTGGGCGGAGTTGTAAACAGGTTTGTTCTCATGGAAACAATGGCTCAGTCAGTGTTTACTGGGGGCCAGTGTGCCACACACTGCTGGGCCCCGAGGTACAGCAATGTGCTGGAGAGATTACATCTGTGCCCTTATGAGACTTTGGGTATAGTAGAGATTCTGGGAAAGGAAGCAAGTCATCCAGAACGAGGATGGAGAAAGGGAAGACTATGGGGTATGACGCATGTGGTAACTCCGTAAGCTCTTATTTCTGGCACCCACTTCTAACACTTTCCAAAGGAGCTCTTGCTGCAAGAAGAACAAGGAGGTAGAACACCTACTGTGCTTGATTTAGTGTTCATTTCACACCCTGACTTGCTTTGCCACGAGGTGCCAGTTGAATCCAAACTGTTTAGACATCTAATGCTAATAATGTCCATGTTTTCACGTGAAGATACAGAGAAACAGCAGGTGTATGTGTGTGAGGAGTGGAAGAAGTTTTACCAGAAGCGGTGTCTATTCAGTGATTTCTCTGTTGGGGTCAGTCTAACTAGGAATCCAGTGGGGTCAGCACATCATATCTGTTAGGAAAGCACTGTGGCATCCACTGAAGGCTAAGGTGGGTACAGGGCACAGGGAAGGCTTGGGGGCATTTCAGAACCATTTTGCAACAGTTGGCAAAGGGTGTTGTTATCTCCTGGCACTAACTGGGTAAAGATCATTTGGTGAAAATGATGAGAACAGGAATAGGAAATCAATAGGATGGAAGCTGTTCTACATATGCTGTGAGAGTCACATACACAACTCCTCTTTGGTCTCAGTACCACAACTTGGGAGCATACAGTAGGAAGGTTCTGAAGGCTAATTTGGGAAGTTGAAAAAGAGGCTGAAGATCAGAACCTTTTGTGATCATTGCTGAGCTATGTAGAGATAGATAGATAGATAGATAGACAGACAGACAGACAGACAGACAGACAGACAGACAGACAAACTGCTGTAGTACATAGTCTTCATGAAACAGGTGAAATTCAAGGGTCCTGCTAAGAGAAGGGCTCAGGGCTGTTGAGTTTCTCTGAAACCAAAGGCTCTCATGAGAAAGCTGGCAAAGGAGGATAAGAAATCAGGATCATGAAGCAGATTATCAGAGTAATAGAGAAATCCAAGGAGCCTCAGCATAAAAATGCCATCAGGAAATGCCTAGTGAGTGGAAATAGCCAAACAGCTAATGAAAATATGGCAGTAGAAGGGGGTTATAGCCACCTGACAAGGATAATGAGATTGAGCTGGAGACGAATAGGACTGGCCAAGCTAAAAAATCAGACCAATTAGTAATAATGAGGGTGTT
The DNA here is from genome assembly GCF_016906955.1 of Phacochoerus africanus. Classification (NCBI taxonomy): domain Eukaryota; kingdom Metazoa; phylum Chordata; class Mammalia; order Artiodactyla; family Suidae; genus Phacochoerus; species Phacochoerus africanus. Next base: position 106,165,215 of record NC_062558.1, read on the forward strand.
TACTCGCTTGTAGATTGGCACAATACCTCCCTGGGATGAATTAGGACAAATGATCATTTCCTGTACTAATGATTTTATAGAAGAAAAGGAAGAGAAGCACCATAGAAGGTGCAGGAAGTATCTGTGTGTGAACACTGATTTAATAATCCTAATAAGTTTAACAGTCTGGTGCAAGGATGGAAAACCAAGATAATGTATACATAACAGGAGAATGGAGAAAAACGTGAATAATAATTATGAAAAAGATTATCATAAACCTCAAGAATCTTGCCAGCTAATTTTTTAAAAACATTGTCAACACCATTTGGGAAGCACATAGTAGGACAAGATTCAGAAAACCATTTAGAGCATTGAGTTTAGAAGAACTAGCTTCCTTTTCCTACCCCACCTTCCTTAGCTAAGATGATAAAGAACCATTTGCTAAACACTTACCGTGAGCAAGGCATCAGGCATCACCCTCTATGTGCCTGCCTTCATTTGATCTCATCGCCCTGGAGGTTGGAATAATAATCTCTATTTACAGATGCAGCTCAAAGAGGATTGCTCAAGGCAGAGATGTGTTCCCAAGAAACATATCTTCTGGAAAAATATACAGTTAATTCAGGGAAGAACAGGGAAATCTACCTAGGAAGCTCATGAAAAAGAGCCACATATAATTTAAGGAGTATCTTATAAGAAACAGACATTAATGCAAAAATCAGAAGGCCTTTTAAAGTAATTGGAGTGAAGGAGCCAGCCAAAGACATGGTAGAACCTTTGTAGATTATCAGAATACTACTTTGGATGTATGAGAAGGAGCCAGCAGGAATAAATAAATTATTTGCCTTGATCTTTTCAGAAAAATATATCAAACTGAATAACACTCTTAAATCATCTTTAGAAGCAGAGGTACTAGATCAAGTAGTAGTAGATGCACAGAATGTTCTAGACCTAGTCGACAGACTGGATATGGATAAATCATGGGGACAGCTTGGCATTCATCCAAAGTTCTAAAAGAATTCAAAGGTGGAATTGTGGGGCTAATAGTGAAAACAACTCATCTTTAGCTTCAAAAAGCAACAACCCCCCCTAAACTTTTGTTGTCCAGAAGAAAAGTTGCCTGGCTTCATCTCTCTTCACTACTTCATTTGAACATAAATGAACATAAATTATAATTGATGTGTATGAAATATGTAATATAATAAATCAAATAAGAAAATACACTTAAGACCACAGTGATTTTAAATTCCCAAAGCCTGCGGTGTCACAGTCTTGAAAGTGGTTGTGAACATTTCATTCTTGAAATTTCTGAGAATTACCCAGCCCCTTACAATCAAGTAAAGTAAGTTTATAATTATTCATGTGAACTCAGTAGCAAAAGCCCAAAAAAAACAAATGGGCAGTGACTCAGGGTTTCAAGAAAGTATTCGTCATATGGTTATGCTTCACTTAAAGGAAAGAAGATTCCTGCAGCCTCGGAAATGGACACTCACTGTCCATTAATTAAATAAAAGGCATGTGGAGGATTTGGAAACTAATCAGCTTTTGAGCCCTTAACTGCACAGTCCAGCTGCCCGATTTGTCTGGTGGTCTGGCCCTGCTCCCAGCTGGCTTAGGCCTTCTTCCCTTTCTTGTGGTCTTGACTTTGTCTAGCTTTGCTCCATGACTAGTCCAGATGCCCTGTTCTCTGCTTTGCCTCAGGTAGCCCTAGTTCTCTATGCGGGAGTAGAATGGGACCAGTGGTGGGGCTGACTGGCATCAGAAAGCAACCAGAATTTGTGCTTGGTGAGATGGAGAGGCTGTACAGAGAGCTGGTCAGGGTTAAAACAAGCAGGAGTAACCAAGAGATGGGAGCTGGGTTGAAAGTCATTTAGTCATTTAACAGGTCTTTTTTGAGTGCAATGTGCCAGGCATTATACTGAGGATACGAATGAGATAGCCATTGTAAGCAAGATAAATAAACACTTAGACTAGAGCAGGGTCTGTCCACCTTAGCACTGGTGACATTTGGAGCTGGACAGTTGTTTGTTGTGAGGATAGTCCTGGGCATTGCAGGACACCAGTAGCATCTTCTCTCACACACAGTTTTGACAACCAGAAGTGTAGATATTGCCAAATGTCCCCTGGAGGCAAAATCATCCCTGTTGAGACACAGTCAGGTATGATAAGTGCCTGAATGGAGAAAGAACAGATGATTGAGGGGGCTTCTGGAGGTCCCCTTCATCCAGACCTGGTGGGGAGCAGAGGCCCCCTGGAGGGTCATATCAAGAGAAGACCCGCAGGATGAGGAGCCCTCAGGTGAAAGTTTGGAGGAGAAGGGCCAGGAAGGAAAGTGCTCCAGGCCAAGGAAACAGCCAGACCTAGAGACCTAGGGCCGCTGGGTGGTTAGTCGTGGGTGGTAGACACCGCTTTCAGTACACAACTTTACCTGTTCCCCAGAGGCAGCATTTCACACCCACGGTCCACCAGCAGGTTAGTGCCTTGTGTGTGCTGTGCTTATGCACAAGTTGCTGGCCCCAGGGAAGGAGCAGTGTTGGTTTAGAGATGCTTAGCTTAGTGGTCACAGGTACAAGAGAAGAAAGGGTTATTCATTACCCTTCCTGGTCAATTTTCTGTAGAAGTAGAATTCCTTTCAGCTCTAATTGTTTCTTTTAGCTCTTATGTCTATTTTTGATTAGCTAAACCTAATCAAATTAGAGCAAGATTCAAAACTTGGTAGCAGAAACCTTCTTTTCTCACATGGCTACTCCAGGAATTGTTTCCAATGGCTAGTAAAATTATAGACTGTTTCAGCTGTTTTAACAAATAATGTGTTCTAATCACCTGTAAAATGCTCCCCTCTTCCTTCCACTCCCTTTGTAACTGATTCTTTTCTAAAGAGAATTGTTTTTATTTTTGCCAGGAAAAGGCTGTGAGCCACCTCCTGGTCCCCCTCAGGGCTCACATATCTTCGGGAAAGATGCACTCCGTGTCTTGCTTCGGCCCCATCCCCTCTGCACCCTGCCTCTGCTGTGGGCTTCTTAGTCACCACTGTACCTTATGGGCCCTTCCATTCCTTAATAAGAATAATTGACATTGGGAACTTGCTGTGTGCCATGGCCATGGGGCTGCTGCCTAGGAGAGGAGCAATAGGCACTAGAAGTAGGGGAGAGGGAAGTAATCAAGCCTGGCACCATACCAGCTACTTTCATGTAGGGTATTTCTTCTGATCCTCTTGGAAAACCTTACATAGTGGATGGTATCATCCTCATTTCACACATGAACAACAGGCCTGATTTCACACAGCTACTAAGGAGTACAGGTGGGATTGAGCCCACCTGTTAGACTCTGATCACATGTTCCTTCCAATTCCATGTTCTGGAGAAACCTCTCAGGCCCATGGGCCTTGATGCAGCCCAGCTCCTAGGCCATTAGGACCAGTTTTTTGGGGTGTTTTTAGGCTGCCAGGCAAATCTGGAACTTGAGTGACCTCCAGAACTAAAAGTGAGGCTATCTCCAGTTGTTCTGGGGGGGCTTCTTGTGATCCAGATTCATCCTTATTCTGGCCATCACTTCATTGCTTTATCAGTAGATTGTGGAGGTGGCTTCACCAGCAGGGGCCTGAGTTCTCTTCACCCTCTCAGCTGTCCAGGTTACTGCTCCCATGGGCAGCAGGGAATGAAACTAAGAGACCAGGACCAGGATTTAGGAGACCTAGATTCTAGGTACCCCCCTGCCTTTCACTTGCCGCTTATCTGTCATTTGCAAAATAGTGAGCCAACCATAAGCCCTACCTGGTTGTCTCCACTGGTTTCCCTGGGTTTGGAATAACATAATGGGTGTAAAGGCAGGCTGAAAGATGTACCATCTGCCACTGTCAAGAGGTCCTCTGTCAGAGCTAGGAGGGACAGATTACCATCGAATTGGCTCATAATAGGAAACTCAATATGTGTGTATCAAACAAAGGAATGAAAGTAACTCCATCGGGAGGTCAGTTCCAAAGAGGAACTTTAAACCAGCAGGACTGATTTCCATTGTCAAGCAAGCAGCTAGAACATGTAATAAAGAGGACTCTCTGAACACCCAGCTAACACAGCATGTTAGGCACAAAGCATTATGGCTTCTATAAAAGAAAGTACCAAGAAAATTACATCTGATAGGATCCCATTGATTAGCTAACCATTGCCTCCTTTGACAGATGAAACTGGCTAGATCAAGTTCACATTCAGGCAGAGATAAAGCTAAGACTATTTGACCTATCTGTTAAGGTCTGCTTAGACTGTGTATGTGGGAAAATGGAAACCCTAGAATTTTTTTTTTTTTTTTTTTTGTGGCTACACCTATGGCATGCAGAAGTTCCTGGCCCAGGGGTCTAACCCAAGCCACAGTGGTGACAATGCTGAATCCTTAGTTGCTAGCCTACTAAGGAACTCCTAGAATGTCTTTTATTTGGATTTTCAAATAAGGTTTCCCAGCAAAGTTTCTTTTTTGTGTGAGTGTGAAGTATTTTTTTATTAAAGTATAGTTGATTTACAATGTTGTATTAGTTTCAGGTGTACAGCAAAGTGAAGCAGTCATTCGTATAAATATATCCATTCTTTTTTCCCATATAGGTTATTACAGACTATTGAGTAGACTTTCCTGTGCTATACAGTACGTTCTTGTTAATCATCATTTTATACAGTCGTGTGTATGTGTTATTCCCACCCTCCCAATTCCTCCCTCTTCCCAGTGGCTTCACTGGGAATGATAAGATTGCTTTTGAAATCTGTGGTAATGATAAGATTGCTTTTGAAATCTGTGAGTTTCTGTTTTATAAGTTCTTTTGTATGTGATTGGATTGTTCTTTTATTGGATTCCACATGTAAGTAATATGTATTTGTCTTTCTCTTTCTGAGTTACTTTACTTAATATGATAATCTCTAGATCTATCCATGTTGCTATAAATGGTATTATTTCATTCTCTTTTATGGATGTGTAATATTCCATAATTTATATGTACCACATCTTCTTTATCCATTCTTCTGTTCAGTTTTTTAAGGAACCTCCGTATTGTCCTCCATAGTGATCACATCAATTTACATTCCCACCACAGGTGTAGAAGGGTTCCTCTTTCTCCACACCATCTTCAGCATTTATAGTTTGTAGACTTTTTGGGGGGGCACTTTTTGGTGCCACACCTGCAGTATATGGAGGTTCCCAGGATAGGGATCGAATCAGAGCTACAGCTGTTGGCCTACGCCACAGCCACAGCAACTTGGGATCTGAGTGCCATCTGCAACCTGCTCCATAGCTCAAAGCAGCGCTGGATCCTTAACCCACTGAGCGAGGCCAGGGATAGAACCCGCATCCTCATGGATCCTATTTGGGTTGGTTAATCACTGAGACATGAAGGGACCTCCAGTTTGCAGACTCTTTGATGATGGCCATTCTAATTAGTGTGAGCAGATACCTCATTGTATTTTTGACTTGCTTTTCTCTAACAGTTTGTGATGATGAGAATCTTTTCTTGTATATATATATATATATTTTTTTTTTTTTTTGTCAATCTGTATGTCTTCTTTGGGGAAATGTCTATTTAAGTTTTTCTGCCCATTTTTTGAAAATTTTTTATTTGATATGAAGCTCCATTAGAAGTTTCTATATTTGGAGATTAATCCCTTGTCGGTCACTTTTTTTTTTTTTTGCAAGGGTTTTCTCCCATTCTGTAGGTTATCTTTTTTTTTTTTAAGGTTTCCTTTGCTTTGCAAAAGCTTTTAAGTTTAATTACATCCCATTGGTTTGTTTTTCATTGTCATTATTCTAGAAGGTGAATTAAACAAGATACTGCTGAGATTTATGTCAATTCTGCCTGTGTTTTCCTCTAGGAGTTGTATAGTATTTGGCTTTATATTCAGGTCTTTAATCCATTTTGAGTTTATTTTTGTGTATGATGTTAGAGAATGTTTTAATTTCATTCTTCATCACCAATTTCTATTAGAAACTCTCTAGAAAGTGGGCATGGAGGGAACCTACCAACAAAGGTTCTCAAAGCATGGGTTTAGGGTATTCTATATTGACAAGATTAGGACCAACTGTACTATGCTGAGGAGAATACTTCATATATGGAGGGAAAAGTGAAGTCAGTTTTTTTTTCACAGTATTTGTTCACTAGTGAATCTATTTATTCAATTCAATCAATATATACTAAGCACCCACAACTGTGTGCCAGGCACTGTGCCAAATGCTGCGATGTGGTGATGGACAGACAAGCCCCTGCCTGATGGAGCTTCCAGGTTTCCTGTAACCAGACTTTTCTAAAACAGCTAGAGAAGGCATACAATGAGCTGCTCAAGGTAATTAGTGGAGCTCAACCAGAAGACCTCCCAAGAGGGCTACGTTAGTGGACAGGGATATAACACATGTGTTTGAAATGGGCATTTCCAAGTGGGAGCATAAGGCTTGGCAAATTGGAGTTTTAGATAATTCAGTTGTTTGCCTAGAAAGGAGAAAGGTCAGAGGAAGGAGACCTGTGAGGAGGTGGCTACCACAATCCAGCTGTGAGGTGCAGAGGCATTAAGTGAGGCTGGAGCAGTCGGAATGAAGGAGAAAGGTATCTGTCCAAGTCATGTTCCAAAGTGTCACTAGCTTGCCTGGTTTAGGGATGAAGGGAAGGAAAGCCGTGAAGGTGATGCTGAGGTTTCTAGCCAGAACCAGGGAAAGAGATGGTAGTAATGGTAGAGATGGGATAGTAGAGACAGTTTTTTGGGGGAAAGGTGACAAAGTCAGTGTGGAGCAGGCTGATTGGGAGGGGTGGAGAATGGTCCAGGGGAGTGGTCATCACAACAGGTGTTTAGCCTCACTTGAGTGAGCACATTTGGGAGCCCGAGGAAGAGGAGGATGACTTTGCATGTCATCAAGGAGACTGAGCTCTCTAGGAAGCAAAGCAGGTAAAGAACAAAAGAGGAGATTGCTGGGGATTCACCAATCATTCTTTCTTTTTAAAAAACACATTGCTGTGGTTGTGGCATAGGCCAGCAGCTACAGCTCCAATTCGACCCCTAGCCTGGGAACTTCCATGTGCCACAGTTGTAGCCCTTAAAAAAAGAGAGAGAGAGAGAGAGAGACAAAAAACAAACAAAAATCTTATTGTGTTAGGTTTTCAAACAAATGCCCACAAATGAGAATCATATATTGAAGCCCCATGTGCCCATCACTTTTCTTCAGCGTTTATTAATAGCTGCAAATATATTTTATCAATCTCCTCCCAGGAGTAGTTTCCCCTCCTGTTGGAGTATTTAAAGGAAACCCCAGATTTATATCATTTCATCTAAAAACTTCATTATATATTCTTTACAGAGAGTCTTTTTAAAAACTTAACCATAGTAAGTATTAGCCTAACCTAAACAAATAAATAATAATTCCAAGCTGTTATTTAATAATGAGCCTAGGAGTTTTCTCTGTGGTGCAATGGGATTGGCAGCGTCTTTGCAGTGCCAGGGCACAGGTTCTCTCCCCAGCCAGCTGGGCACAGTGGCATTAAAGGATCCCTAGCTATACCCTGGCTGTGGTGTAGGTCTGTATTCAAATTTCCCTGATTGTTTCCAGCATGGTTTTTAATATTTGATATTTGGAATAAGGGATCAGTGAAGTCCAAATATGACATTTGTTTGATATGTCTCCTTATTTCTCTCTTTTTTATACACCATTTACTTATTGAAGAAGTTGTGGTGATTGTCTGGTTGAAAATTCAATCTTTTGTAGAGTTGAATGACTGAGACTTAGTTCTTATAAGTAAAGAGGCATAAAGTTGTTAGATTACTCTGGAGCTATCTCTCTTGTATTTCATAGGTCTTAGGAGTCTCCACCATCATGGCTGATGTTTCACGGTTTTAAAGAATTAACTGAGTGCCAGGCTGAGCAAGGACAGCTAGTATTTTCTTTACCAGTTGGATACTCAGAGCATAGCGTGTGTGATGCTGTGCCAGGCCATTTGAGAAGTGCAAGGAAAGTCAAAGTGTCTTTGCTTGGCTCTGAGGAGCTTATCACTCACTTGGAAGGCAGAAAATTACATGAAATTTGGAGAATTCACAAAGGCAGCCTGTGTTGGGAAGTAAAGCTGCACTTGGCTCACATGCCAGCCTTGACACTTAACAGCTGTGTGATCATAAACAAGTCACTTCCACCTTTCTAACCTAATTCCTCATCTCTAAAATAGGGACAGTAAACTCTGCCTACTTCAGAAATATATGAAAAACGGACAACATGGGCCCCTGGTGAGACAATGAGGAGCTGACTCTAAGTTTTACTTCTTCCTAATAATATTAAGTCCTTATAATCACTGGGCACTTTACTATTTGCCAGCCCTGTGCTCAGCACATCAAGCACGTGAAATTGCTCTCAGCAACCCCATTTTATAGATCGCAAAACTGAGGCTTACAGAAGCTGTTTTTGCCCATTTACCTACGTGGGTGAACTGGGATTTGAACCCAGGCAGACTAATCCAGAGCTCACTCTCTAAACTGCTGGGATGTGTTACTTTTTCTCAAGCAAGTTAATCAAGACCTTATTTGTAAGTAGGGAGATATTATATCCATTTTATAGAATTCTCATGAAAAGTAAACAAGAAAAATATATTCAGCAGATAGCAAATGTTCAAAGTATTTGTTTCCAGAAACAGACTCACCCACATAAAAAATCATGGAAGGAAGGATTAATTAGGAGTATGGGATTAACAGATAACAAACTACTATATATAAACAGGTAAGCAACAAAATTTTACTGTATAGCACAGGGAATTACACCCAACACATTGTAATAACCTATAATGGAATGTAGTTTGCAAAAAGAAAAAAAAATTGAATCACTATGCTATATTCTTGAAACTAACACAATATTATAAATCAACTATATTTCAATTTTACATTTTTGCATTTTTAAAAAAGTATTTGTTTTCATGATTGTTATAAAATAATAAATTAGCATACTAGTAGTTGGATAATTTTGTGAAGTCTTACATTGTGCAGAACCATCCGTAAACATAGTTAAGAGTATGGAGGGTGAAGAATTTAACTTGGGCTGAAGCCTTCATTGTGAGGGAGGAGGCAGGTAGGACTTGGGGGATATTTGACCATCATAGGAGGTAAAAGTGCATTTCAGGATGGGAGTAAGCCAACCAGGGAGACCTGACAGAAGGGCATGTTAAAATACCCATTTTGGGGTTCTCCTTGTGGCTCAGCAGAAACAAACCCGACCGTATCCATGAGGAGGCAGGTTCCATCCCTGGCCTTGCTCAGTGGATGGAAGATCCAGCGTTGCCATGAGCTGTGGTGTAGGTCGCAGATTTGGCTTTGATCTGGCATTGCTGTGGCTGTGGCCTAGGCCAGCAGCTGTAGCTCTGAGTCAGCCCCTAGCCTTCGAACCTCCATATGCCTTGGTTGCAGTCCTAAAAAGATAAAAAAGAAAAAAAAAAGAAAGAAAGAAATAGCCACTTTAAACTTTCTAGTTGTCCTGTTCGTACAGGTGAGTGCTTAAATGGTCAGGGAGATCACAAGTATACACCCCTCCTCTTTAAGAAGACTGTAGGAAATTACAGAAAGAGGCAATGGTTAAGAGTCTGGTATTCTAGGTGAACTTTAGAACAACCACTGACTCACCTGTCTGTGAACTCTGCGTCTCCTTGTTTCTTCCTAGGTAAAATGGAGAACCTAAAGAACTTAAATCTCAGGGTTGTTTGGAGAATTAAATGAGATAATGTGGGAAAAGACTTAGAAAAGTCTAAGATCCAGAGTTATTCCATTACCACATCTATATCGCCTTTCTGCTGATACTGAGGTCAGAGTCTTCCCTCCCATCACACCCTGAAGGGAATTCAGAACTCTAGGTCACACTGGGTCAAAAGCCAAGTGCCTAAGCCACAAGGTTAGGAATGAGAGCCCTAGATGAGAAATGGTGTGACTCAGGAGCAGGGAGCTCCAGCTGAGTGAGGGGCGGTGAGGGGGATCTGAATAAACAAGGTGTGAGAGAGTGAGGGGCTGTGAGTGAGGGAGGGTGAGGGGCTCTGGGTGGGGGAGGGGGAGGGGAGGAAGGGTGAGGGAGGGTGGGAGCTTTGGGTCAGGGAGGGAGAGTGAGGGGCTGTGAGGGAGGGAGGGTGAGGGGCTCTGGGTGAGGGAGGGTGAGGGGCCCTGGGTGGGGGAGGTTGAGAGGGGTCTCTGAGTGAAGGAAAGAGAAGGGGCTCTGACTGAGGGTGGGTATGAAGGAGGGTGAGGGGCCTCTGAGTGAAGGAGAGTGTGGGAAGGTGTTTCGAGTTAGTGAGTAATACCCAGCTTGGAGAGATGGCATACAGTGCCAGGGACACAGCACATGGGATGATTCCCTGTGGGGAGGCTCAGATGAGCTTCCTGGAGATGGCACCTAGAGAATGAACGTGACTGGGTAGGAGTTATCAGGAAGAAGACAGAGCATTTACAAAAGCCTGGAAGTAAGAGAGAGGAATGAATCCGTGATGGATTTGGGACACCTCGGAGGAGATACTCTGCAGTGCTGCTGGGCCCCACCAGTCTCTCCATGGAGGGAAATGCAGTCATTGTCTGTCAGAAGCCTCCCCATGCCGACCAGGCCTGGTTAACCAAAGAAAGGCATGGCACAGGCTGGGAAGTAGAAGGAGCACCTCCTAGGAGTCTGTGGTCTGCTTTCTCTCTCCTGAGTGACTGTGTGACCCCGTAGAGCTGGCTGCCTGAGCCCTCAGTGTTTTCATGAATGAAGCAAGGACTCATAAGTTCCTGTCAGTACTTCAGTTCTATGGTTCTCTGAAATTATTTTTAAAGCTGAGAAAAAAAAAAAAAATCAAGTAACTACTGAAAACAAATTTCAGTCCTTATTAGGTTGCAAAATGGGAACAGGAACAGAACCTGGTATTGAGTAAGAATTCAAAGAAACATTTGAGAAGAGACCTCTTTGATATTGAGTAGATAAAGGCTCTGGCAAGTCAAGTGAATGCTGAGCTTGGATTACTAAAAACAAGAGATGAATCACAAGAGAAATCTGAGGAAGAAGAGAAACACCCTCCTCAGAAGCAAATGGGTCTTTGAGAAAAGGGACTGAGGGCATCCCTCAGGTGGGGTGAGTTGCTTGGTAAATATAGTGACCAGAGACTGGCACAGAAGATGTTCAGGGTGATGGTTGCCACAGATGTGTCAGAGAGCTTGAGCTCTCAGGAGGCGCTGGCTTGTGTCTGCTTGAAGGTTGTGGGTCACAGGATAAAGGTGAACTCCCTGCTCTGTGTGCAGGCACTGGAGGGCCCCACCTGAGAGGCCAGAGGCAGGACTGGCATCTGACATGCAGTGTGGTATGTGTGTGAGTGTGTGCGTGTGTTTTAGATCATATTAGTGTGGGGCGCGGACTTGCAGTTGCCTGGGGACCTCTGAGGCCATAGGTCGGAATCCCTTAGGAGACTGGGTGACTGGGTGAGTGGGGCCTCAGCGGAGCAGTTATCTGCCCGGCCTGCTGAGAAGTTAGATGCTGACAAGAAATCCAGAGAAGAAGAGAGGACTAGGTCTCCTCTCCAGCAGCGTTATAGTATGAGCCAGGCAGGATCAGGCGTCCTCAACATCATTTTCTTCAGTGTCATCTTTGCCACAATAGCAGCATCTGTCATATTCCAGATCTTAAGCTCGATCTGTTATCTACATTATTTCCAAACCTCGTAGCATCCCAGCAAGTAGGCATTATCTTTATTATCTCCATTTACCCATTTTTTCCTCTGATGAGGCAGTGGAATCTTAAAATGTTTGGGCCTCAAAACGAGTGAGTTGCAGGGGTGAGGATTCACACCTAAATTAACCTCCTTGTCTTTCATGAGACACTGAAACCAACATGACTTGAACCTAGCCGGAACCCAGATTGGGATTTTAACCTAGCTTGAACCCAGCTTTTAAATTAGAATCACTCACCCTAGAATCACTTGGGCTTACTGAGGTTCAAGTTCTTTGTGCCTCAGCTCAGAAGGAATTCAGTGAGAGACAAGTGATAGGCAAGAAATAGATTTATTATGTTAGGACGCTTGTGAGAGATACAGGCGGGAAGCAAGGAGGCTCTGCCCCAGGATCAGGTGGGCTATAGTTTTTATAATTGAAGGGAAGTGGAGAGTGGGAAAAGACCACCTCTTCCTCTTTCTTCCTCTTTCTTCAAGTAGCAGCTCCTCCTTCGTAACCAATAAGAGAGTATTTGACCCTTTAAGGGTCGAATAGGACTGTCAGGGTGCTTATTCACATCAGCAGAAGGTTGGTCCTTAAACTCCTGCCCTTGGTCGTAAGGGTAAATGACCTGAGGCATATCTCTCGTGCTTTTATTTGAGGTGAGTCTGCTTTGTTCTGACAGCTTTCCTGAGCGATTATTAATTTACAGTGGTCTCCCAAAATTCCCTAGGTCTCTCTCTCTCTCTATGGTTCCCTGTTGGGACTTCTACAACTTACCTGTGACCATCCTATTCCACTCCATCACAATATGGATTTTTCCCAGTCCCTTGCAGTTGTACCAATGTGCTATGTTTCCAATGATGCTAAAAAATAAGCAATGTTGTTTTCATTTTCTTATTTTTATTTTTTGCTTTTTAGAGCCGCCTCTGCAGCATATGTAGGTTCCCAGGCTAGGGGTCAAATCAGAGCTACAGCTGCCGGCCTACACCAATAGCAGCTTGGGATCCGAGCTGTGTCTTTGACCTACACCACAACTCACAGAAACGCCGGATACCCTACCCACTGAGCGAGGCCAGGGATCCAACCCTCAACTTCATGGTTCCTAGTCAGATTCAATTGCGCTGTGCCACAATGGGAACTCCAGCAGTGTTGTTTTTAAATTTGTATTATTTTATTTTATTATTATTATTTTTTTATTATTTTAATAATATTAATAATGATGTCTTTGTATTCCTACAGTTTGCATTTCTTTGGTAACTAGTGAAGAGCACAATGTTTATACTGTCTGCTGTCCTGGAGGAATTGTCTTTTGTTGTTGTTCATCTCATATCACAGATGAAGACAGTACAGGTCTGGGGAGTTTAAGTGATCTGTCTGAAGTCACACAGCTAGTTGTTGAAAGGGCCAAGGACAGAACACTGGCTCTTACCAACTCTCCATTCCTCTGCCTTGCACTCAGCTCTCAGAGCCCCCAGTCTGGCCACCCTCCAGGGGCTGTCTAGAGGGAAGAAAGAGTGGAACAGGCAGCTCTTTGAATAAAGCATCCCGCCATGAAATATCTTCCTACAAAGAGCCCTGGAATCTCTTCTGATGAATAATAAGCAAGCACTCAGACACACTTTAAAAATAGCTGGTTTGTTTTGCAATCTTAAAAAAAAAACCACAAAGAAGAAAAATAGTAGAGGAGGCAGATAGCACATTTTAAAAGAGTTCTCACTGGAAATTTTAAAAGCAAATAGAAAAACCAGCTAATAAGCTGCCCAGCACAACCCAAAGATGAATACACCTGAGATCTCACCGGGGCACTTGGGGACATGAATGGCTCTTCTTGTGAAATCCGCTGTTTAAAGAGCACTGACTGCCAGGCACCATGCTGAGTGCTTCTTGACTATTCTCACTTATTCCTCACAAGCACCTGATAAGACAGATGCTGTCATTTTATCACCATTTTATAGATAGACAAACTGAGGCTTAGAGAGGTTCAAAGATTTTTTTCAAGGTCACAAGTTAAGAAGTGTCAAAGTTGGAGCTTGAACTAGGGCCCAAATCCAAGGTTTACTCTTAATTACTTGTGCTGCCAGATACCCTGAGGTCTTGTCTTAGCTGGCCTGCACGATGGCAATCCATATGAAAAACAAATTATCCCAGCCACTTTGTTTTTGTTTTTTTCCTAATGATTTTTATTTTTTCCATTATAGCTGGTTTACAGTGTTCTATCAGTTTTCTACTGTACAGCAAAGTGACCCAGTCAGACATACATGTATACATTACTTTTCTCACATTATCATGCTCCATCATTAAGTGACTAAATATAGTTCCCAGTGCTATACAGCAGGACCAGCTGCTTTGAATAATAGGTACTAATCCAGAAAACAGCACCCAAAAGACCAGTTGTTCAAGACCATTCTTCATTTCCAGTAATTGCAGTAATGGAGGCTCAAGAAGTTCATTTCTTTATTGTAAGTAACAACTTGAAGTGTTGGAGGTGAAATGACCTAAACTGCAATATTCAAGCTATGTTGTCTTACCTGAACTATCACCCTTTCCCCCTACTATGTGTGTGTACATGTGCACGTACACACACACACCCTCAATCCCTCACACACTGGAACAGCTAAGAATAAAATTGGTTCAAATAACTCAAGGAAACAGTTGGTTGAAATTACAGACTCTAAGGCTGGTGGGCACCATGCCAAAGCATTCTAATTTCGTCTCTACCAACAAACTCATATCTTGTTTTTAAAGAGAAGAGTAATTTTGATTTCAGCAGTCCTGGCAGGAGATTTTTCTATGTAAATTCCTCCCAGCCCTTCCTAAGGAAACACAAAGTACAGCTGATCCTTGTCTTGTCTAATGTATGACTTTCCTTGGTACTTTTATGTGTGAGTAGCATGAGCAGAGAGGAAGTGTCCTTTAAGAGAACCAGTGTGCGGCTGCTCTCAGCTGCCTGGTGTTGCCTCTGGCAACTAAGATTTATTTTATAAACACATATATAGTGATTACTGTACATCAGGCACTGTTCCAAACAACATGGGAATAGTAACATCCTCATCACAACGCTGTGAGGGGGAAACAGAGGCAGGAAGGAGCCTAGTAGTTGTTTGCTTGAAGTCAAACAACTACTAGGGGTTGGCGAGCTGGGATCAAGGCTCAGGCATCCTGGCTTCGGTGCCCACTACTCGTGGGTAATAGAAAGTTACAATTTCTTCTAACAAAGAGTTGATTATCCTCATGCAGGGCTTTTCTCACACAGAGAGTAAGCCTGAAGTTCACGCATTCCATGACCCTGGAGGGAAAAAAGAACCAAACTCCAACAAGCAATGGGAAATGAGTCAGAGTCTGTTTACTTTGGTGATTTATTCTGTGAGAGTGATCTGTTGAATGAATGGACAAATGAAACGGCTTTTTGCAGCTTCTGTTTTGCCACTCTGATATTCAGTAATTTATTTCTTTTGCTCTTCCAAGCCATCTCATTGAAATACCCACAAGTTCAGATATTACATTTTATAATTCACCTTCAGCCCCTGTCTGCATCAGGTACAGTGGACTCAACTGCATCTCACCCCTTGTGCATTTGACCTCTTCCTCTAAAAATAAGGGCCAGGTGAATGTTCATATTCTTTATAGAACAGATGATGGCGTTATTGGATGAGTATAGTTTATACTTTAGAACAGCTGCATGTGTGGGAAGAAATGAGTTGAGTAACCTGTTTTCAAACCTTGACATGTACATTTGGCTTAAATTCAACATGTGCTTTCTCAAAAAGGAAGTGAATGTAAACAGTCTTCTCATACGTTATCCTGCACATCTGAATCCTGTGTTTTAAAGGTTTCTCTTTTGACTCTGGTACAGAATACACTGGTAATAGGAAGGGAAGTCCCCTCCATTTGCCTCATTGGGATGACATGAAAACTCTAGAATGTTAGAGTCGACAGGGCCCCTGGAGATCATCAGGGGGGACAGTTCATTTTATATGAGGATTCTGAGGCCCAGAGAAGTTTCATTCTCCAGAGCCCCTCCAGTCAATGGCGATAAACGTGGGACTAGAACCAGGTCACCTAACTGCAGGCCAAGTGAGTTGGCCGGTGCTGAGATGAAACTCTAAAAAGCTGATGTTCGGAGGTTCTCTGACCCACAGCTCCCTGCCTGACCCCTCCAGGCTCAGCCACCTCGCCAACACTGGGATTTCCTGCCTGTCCGCTCAGGCTTTGGATACCTCTTCTGGACTCCGGCCTAGAATCCCTTTTGTATATCAGGCCCTCGTGGCCCAAACAATGCAGTGGCCTCCTCACTGACAGCCCTGGTCTTCCTGATCACCTCCCCCCCAAACACACACAAAACGCTTTTAAGACGCATAGTCATCATACCCAGAAGGCCAGTCTTGATTACATCAGACCGTTTCCAAAATGCTGTTGTTCATTTCATTCACTGGTGTGTCCCAGTCATGTAGAACGGTATCTGGCACGTGAAAGGCACACAATAAATATTTTTTCGGTGAATAAATGACTCTTCAGTTCTTACTGAATAAATTGATTTTCACTCCTTAGCCCAGTGTTTGAGGCCCTTTTTAATACGTCACTAATCTTTCTTTCCCCACCTTTTTCCCTTCTTTCTTCTGGTAATTTTTTTTTCTTTAAGATATATCCTTTTTTTAGGCTAACAATTTATAGAGTATTCGCTATATGTCAGGCCTTTTCTAACCTCTTTGTGTGTGTTAACTCATTTAATTGGCACAACAACCCTATAGTATGAGTACTGTCATTATTGCCATTTTACAAGTGAGGAAACTGAGTCACAGATTAAATTACCTGTCAGTTCTAGGATGAGGCAGAGCTGGGATTCAAACTTGGATGGTACAGCTTCACACCACATGTGTATAACCACTGTACTATAGCTAGCTAGCTTTCCTGTTTATTTTTCATTACAAATTCCCACAGTCTAGAAATACCTAAAGTAAAAAGTTACAATTGTCCTTCTCGCCAAAAAATTGAAATAATCCATATGTATCCTCTCAGCTTTCTTATGTTTACATGAATAGTTACATAATTTTAAAACTAAAAATGGCTCATATTTTATATATATTACAACTTGCCTTATTCATGAACTGTATTTTTTTTAGATCTTTTCATGTTAGTGCATATATTGCTACCACACTCTTTTTCACTGTTGCCTGCTATTCACTGTGCAGCTACACCATAATTTATTCAGTCAGTCGCTTCCTAAAGGAACAGTGCCAGAATGAACATTTCTGAACATCTCTGTGCAATATTAATATCTCTATAAGTTCAGATTCCTAAAAAATGTGGTTGCTGAATTTTTAGGATATATACACTCAAAACTGCAATGAATGTTGATAAACTGTCCCCTTGAAAAGTTGTGCCAATTTATCCTTCTGCTAATAGTTCCCTGTGATTTTTCTTACCTCCAAGTACAAGGTCAGGAAGTAAGAGCTAGCTAGCTCCCTTCCTGACAGTTCCTATCCTCTCTGAGAATGCCTCTTCACTGCTTCTCGCGCCTCTCTTTGTGCAGAAGAAAGTTCTTTCTTCTTTCCACACTGCTTGACTAAAATCAAACCCTCCCTGCTCGCTCACTTCTCACTTCTGTGGGCTCTCTCTGCCTCTGTCTCTCCCTCCGTCAGTTATGCAACAACCTAATAAAGATCCTCATTCAGGCCAATGTTTCTTTGTTACAATTTTCCTAGCAAGGGAACTTGGAGACTACATAGAGAAGAGTGAACTTAGTGTTCCCGGCTGTGATGACAGGTCCCATGGTGCTAGTTGGGGTGACGCTTGCAATTTTGTGGTATCAGTATTTGGCTGGGTAGGTAAAGATGACCTCGTCATCTTGCCCAGCCTTATTTGGAACACAGCAATGACTGTGATTAAGAAAGGAACAAAGCAGAGTTCCCATTGTGGCACAGCGAAAACGAATCCAATTAGGAACTATGAGGTTGCAGGTTTGATCCCTGGCCTCGCTCAGTGGGTTAAGGATCTGGCATTGCCATGAGCTGTGAGCTGTGGTGTAGGTCCCAGATGCGGCTCAGATCCTGTGTTGCTGTGGCTGTGGCTGTGGCATAGGCCAGCAGTTATAGCTCCGATTTGACTCCTAGACTGGGAACCTCCATATGCCGTGAGTGCGGTCCTAAAAAGCAAAAAAAAAAAGAGAAAGAAAAAAAAAGAAACAAACAAAGGGTTATGTGAAAGGAAAAACTAGAAAAGAGCCTTTAAATGATAGAGATGGAAAAGGAAGGATAAAGGCCCGATGCTCGCTGACCCTCTCCTTTATGCCACCTCCCTTGCTGGTCCTTTACACATACACTATTGCATTTAATCCTCCAGTGAGAACAGACTAAACATTAGGAATGTTCTGTCTGGAAAAAGGAGGAGGATGTGAACAAAGTTTCTAAAGTCATAAATAGACTTCCTAGCGTAACTACTAGGAAGAAAAGATATCTCTTGAAGTTAGAGCAGAGTGAGTTTAGGACAAAAGAAAGGTACTTCTGAAAGTGGCAAGAAAGTAGTGGTCTCTAGCCACAAGTGTGGTGCAGATGGAAAAATAGATTTTTGAAAAAGGTTTTAGGAAACGACATGGTAATGACTTGCTACTGGATTTCTAAGGAAATTTAGAAGGTTTGGGGTCCTTGGCTATTCCTGTTGGTGTCCAAGAAAGTGTTTAGGTTGGGGTGGGGGGTGGGTGGAATGAGTTGCATTCTGGGCTTCCTTCATCTCTGTTTAAACCAGAATCTCTCTACTTCCTATCTTTTATAAATTCTGGGCTTCTACATGAGATTTCTCTTGAAAATACTTTTTTGTTATTAAAAAAAAATTGACAAGTCATTGCATTTGATTTCCCTGTTGGAGGTGAGCTCTGGGCTGAATGGACTATGAAGCTAACCCACTGTGGCACATGTTACCTGGAAACCAAGGCTCCAGTGCTGCTTCTCTCCATGGTGCAGGCCAGAGCCTGTTGGCCTCCTAGTCCATTCCGACCCTGGTCATGGGGGAGGGGAGGGAAGAGAGGGCAGTGCAGTAGCAAGAATTGTTGTCTTTTACTGGAGGAACAATCCCGGTCAGTTTGTAAGACCTCCTGGCCCCCGCCGGACTCTGCCACAGGCAAGGTCTGAGCTCAGCTGTAGCCCTGTGCCTCCAAGAGCTTTTCCAGCTGTTTGTCCAGGAGGAAAGGTCAAGGAGGCCTCAGCCTCAGCTCAGCCTGCCTTACAGGTTCATGCTTCCTCAGCGCTGTCCCTGGCCTCTTTATTTGACTCCTACTCTTTCCTGATCTTTCCCTTGAGTTCTGAGTCAGAAAACAGGTTTAAATCTCTGTTCCTGTAAGATTTTATATTACTCGGAACTCCTCTCTAAGCCTGTCTTGTGTATGTTTCTATAACCACTCCTACTGGGCAGTTATGAGGATTCACTGAGATAATGCAGTAACGTACTTAGCAGAGGGCTTACACGGAGGTAAACCCTCAAACAATGGTGTCAGTGGTCATAGTTGCTGCTGGTATATGTCGTTTTGATGCCTCTTATCATCATTGCTAATACCTTGGTTCCTAGACCTGTGACTTGGATGAGGATTTGATGCCTGTCATGATACCTGATTCTGAACCATTAATTCTCTCCCCAGACGTACCTCTTCCTGCTTCTTTCCAGCCCCACGTGTTGCCTGATTAACTTTTCTGTCCTTAACCATACTTGGGTTGACATCATAAAGGACAATACACAGGAATTCACAGTAACAACCTCTTTGTACTGTTATTGCATTTAGAGAAGTACGCTATACCTCCAAAAACACTTCCCGTGTACTGTTTCATATTTGATGGTCTTCCTTTTTTTGAAATTGAACACTTCAAATGTCAATGACAAAGCCAGGGCCTTGCTGGTGGCAAAGAGAAGTAGAAACAAGAGTCTTCTCATTTCCAACTTCTTACCATCCCTGAATGTTCACACATCATTGAGTTTACACATCAAGACATATTGCTTTGTTTTATGTACACTTGTAGATTTTCCTCTGAAGCCAGGAGAAGGAAGAAAGTGAGAGTTTAACCTTGACTTCACTGTAGCCATACTGTCATCACCTGGGTGGGAAAAAAATATTATCTTCGGGAAAAAAAAAACTTATCTTTGACCTATTCTTGTTTCAAAATGTTCTGAGTTTATTCCAACAACAGCTGTCATGGTGTTTATCAAAAATTTGCGTTCCAAAAGTCTAAAAACCTGAGATAAAGAGAAAATACAACCAAAAATTAAACTAAATTAAATACCTAAACTGCTTTAATAAATTAAAAAATGGCCTTGTGCTTATAAGAAAGATATTCTAAATAAAATAATTTTGCTCCTGTAACCAGCAAATCCTGCCATCATAAGGGCATATTAGCTATGTCTGTGCCAAAAATCACAAGACCTTTTATTCTTGTTCTCATGATCCACTGCACTGCTCTATTCAAAGTTCTGCGATTTTTTTTTTTTTTCTGGCTCCTTTGATGTTCCTCAAATGGAGACACTCTAAGTTGAAGGTTTGGGGTATGTTTCACATGAGTTTTGATGTTAGAATGTTTTTACAAATACTGTTTGTATTTCAAAAATTATGTGAGGAATATAGACCTTTTCTAAAATTCAGCCAGGAAATAACCACCCATTTAGAAAAAGTTTCATGCATAAGTATGTATATCACAACAGGTTTTATAATAGTGGAAATCTGGAAACAACTGAAAGTTACACTAATAAGAAAAGGTTTCATTACACTGTGGTTTGTTTTTGGCAAGAATGTCACAATGAAAGCAGTGTCTTTTAGGAGTTACCCTCATGGCTCAGCAGTAACGAACCTGACTAGTATCCATGAGGATGCAAGTTCAATTCCTAGCCTCACTCAGTGGGTTAAAGATCTGGTGTTGCTGTGAGCCACAGTGAGATCCAGACATGGCTTGGATGCCACATTGCTGTGGCTCTGGTGTAGTCTGACATCAGCAGCTCCAATTGGACCCTTAGCCTGGGAACTTCCATATGCCACAGGGGTGGCCCTAAAAAGCAAAAACAAAACAACAACAAAAAGCAATGTCTTTTAGTAATATGGAGAAATGCTTGGTTGTCATATTATGCAAGAAAAGCAGAAAATAAATTGTATCTGATAAAGTCACAACTATGTAAAAATATTCAATAATAGGGTGTTACGTGCAATCTTTTGCTCTTTTTATTTTCTAATTTTTCTATGATCAGCATGAATTTTTTATAATTGTAGGGAAGAAGTTTCTTTTAACCAGAAACAGAAGCATTACCCTTCTTTGTTGGTAATGTTTGATTTGATTTGGTTGGTAGTGCTGCAGTTTTATTTCTCTAGAACAGTGTTTCTCAACCTCAGTCAGTTCAGGGTTGGGTAATTCTTTGCTGCAGGAGCTGCCTGGTGCCTTCTAGGCTATGGTGGCACCTTTGGCCTCTACCCATTAGATGCCAGTAGCGTGTCTTCGATTGTGACAACCAACAATGTCTCCACATATCACCAAATGTCCTCTGGGGACAAAATAGCTAGTCTGGAATCATGTGCATACTTTCCCAAATTCCCACCCCTTTGTGTGGTGCACGAAAGACCAGAGAGACCCGTAGGCGGGATTCAAGGAGAGGACTTGCAGGCAGAGGAGTGAGGAAGAAGTTGGGCAAGCAACAAGTCCCAGAAGGAATGAGATTCGTTCAGTTCTGGTCACAGGAAGGAGGAAGAAGCAGGACTTCCCAGCCTGAGATGGGAATGAAAGCAGATGCACTAAACTAGACATTGTGGAGGCTGAATCAAAGAATAAAGCTTCTTAAATTCCTGCTGACTCAGAACAGGATTGTCCTTGCAACAGAGGGCAGCAGAGCTCGCAGGTAGAAGTAGCAGAGCCTCAGGTGAGGAGGCAGAGGAATGGTCCAGAGCCCTGAGGGCACAGCCCAGTCGGAAGAGAGATTGTGCAGGGTCGGGTCTAGGCCGAAACCCTTATACTTGGTCCTGAAACAGGGGAGGAGATGGGGCCAGTTTTCCTCCTCTAGGAAAGACCATTAGTAGTGGATTAGAGAATGTGCACTTTTTGAATTTTGATGGATAGTGCTAAATTCCTCTTCACAATTGCAGTATAATAATCAATATACTGTAAAATATAATTGTGACATTTTAAGGTGCTTGAATAATTTATTGTTTTAAAGGTTTATAGAGGTTTATAGCTATTGCAGCTTTGCTTTTGTGACCTGTTGTTGATCATATCTCTCATTTATGTGATGTCTGGTCAGGAACACAATCTCAAATCATAAAATATTTCCTATGGGAAAATATAACTTGCTGTATAACAATCTGCTTTATGATGGGCTTTCCAGAAATAATGAGTGGCAAAAAGTGAGAGTTGGTGTTTATCTGTAGGTTATCATGCTTATGTTCCTTAATGGCTAATTTATTTTCCATTCTTTACCAGAAAGATATATTTAATAAAGCTTCAAATGTTCTTTTTTAAAAGTATGTGAAACACAAAGAAGATGCATAGGTGAATAAGTAAAATGATGGTTCAGATGAAGTATTATATGTACCTTATATCATTAAATAAATGCATTCAGTTGGTTTGGTATGAAATTTCCATTTCATAGCTCAAGACAGTCAAATATCAGCAATTTCATATGGTTCAGTCTAATAGTAATGTTGGCTCTAAAGAAAATTTTTGTGAAATGAATATTCTGGTTTTTATTGCTTTCTTTAAAATTCAGATTCATTTCCCTGAAGACAGGATTGAAAACTTGGGCTGTGTATCATTCTGCGCATGGATGGAATTCAACAAATTATTCTTGCTTAGAACAGTTGTTTCCATTGGAACAAGAGTTCTCAACCCTGGCTGTTCATAGAATCATATTTAAAATTGGGGAACATTTAAAAGATACTGATGGGCCCCACACCAGACTGGTAAATCAAAACCTTGGGGATGGGGGCTGGGGAGGTTCAGCGCTTTTGTTTCCTGGGTGACACTAAGGTACAGCCAGGTTTGAGAACCACTGCACTAGAATTTCACTTTGAGGAGACTCAGCTAAGCTTTTTTATGTCTTAGAAAGACAACACCACCACTTCTCCTGATTTATTTCCCAAACTTGCTTTGGACCAACAAGATCCAAAGATAAAAGTATGAAAACATATGCTTAACTACATTGAACCCATGTTTTGGTTTTCATTCAACATAACATTTGTTGGATGTCTACTATGGCCCTAGTCCTGTGGCTCAGTATTTTGAGGAAATAGATTAACAAGGAAATAGATTAACGATAAGTGAAAGAAGAGTTTAGCCTCTTTAGAAAAAAATAGAGGATTATATAAAATGTCCAGAATAGGTAAATCTGTAGATATGGAAAGTGGATTAGTGGTTGCCTAAGCCTGGAGAGCTTGGGGGAAAATGGGGAGGGCTTCTCCTTGGGGTAATGACAATATTCTAAAATTAGTCAGTGGTGATTATCACACAATTCTATGAATATATTAAAAACCATTGACAGGGAGTTCCCATTGTGGCACAGCGGATACAAATCTGACTAGAAACCATGAGGTTGCAGGTTTGATCCCTGGCTTCGCTCAGTGGGTTCAGGATCTGGCATTGCTGTGAACTGTGGTGTAGGTCTCAGACGCAGCTCCGATCTGTTGTTGCTGTGGTAATGTTGTAGGCCGGCAATTGTAGCTGCAATTAGACCTCTAGCCTGTGAACCTCCATATGCTGTGGGTGCGGCCCCCCCCCAAAAAAAATTGACAGTATACTTTAAATGGGTGAATTATATCTCAGTAAAGCTGCTATCTAAAAAAAAATTAAAAGGCCACAGCTATGCTTCACTGGAGGACTTAGCACTGACTAAGTGAATTAGGAACAGCAGAGAAAGAACTCTACTACCTACCTGTTCCTTCTAATATTGACAGAGCTTAAAATGGGGATGATAACTTAGAGAAAAGTAAAGTAAATCCTGCTTGGATACATTTAGTTCTCAGCTGAATCCAGATAGTGCCTGAGTATTCAGGGAGAATGATGGGCCAAAAGCCGTGCAGATGTCCTGGGATGTCCAGTGAGTAAGAAAAAGACCAGAACTTGCATAGAGCTTGCTCAGTTTTAGACACTGCTCTCCATGCTTTACATACACAAACTCATTTTTTTTATTTAAATTATTTATTTTTGGTTTTTACTGTCACACCTGTGGCATATGGAGGTTCCCAGGCTAGGGGTCGAATCAGAGCTGCAGCTGCCTGGCTACTAAAGTGAGATGCAAGGGTCAAGGTGGTCCTCTGGGTGACACACTCATAGCTGCTTTGAAGTCGACAAAGAGAGACACCCATAGGACATGCAGCCCACTTGGCCCTGTGATGGCCACTGGGGAGCCGCCACCAAAAAGAAGTTGTATATGACCTGGTGGAACTGAAAGGCTCCATAGGACCTGTGTTAGAACTGTAGATTCTTTGCTGTAATAGAAAAGTCCCAGTCCAGAGGGACTCCCCAAGCCCAGAATGCTTGGTGTCAAGCTTCCTGGACTTAAAGGCAAACTTTCCAAAGGGAAAGAAAAAGACTGTTCTCCCCTGACCCTTTCACTGTCCGCAAAATTGGAACAAGTTGAGTTTCCCGGCCTTTCTCTTCCTTCTCACCAGGACAGATGGGGTCCAACAGTAATGTAGCTAAAGGCAGAAGGACATCCAGCCTCTGGGGCTGACAGTCTGATCTTCACCCCAGATTTACACTTCAGAGGGAGTCACTTTCCATGCACATGAGCACATTTCTCTCTGCTGTCCTAGCCCAACTTTGTCCCTCTTGGGGCTTAGTTCCTTCATGGTTTTCCCATAACCTCACCCTCTCCTGTCAGGCTTGGATTTTTATACTAAGCCCCATAGCACCTCACTTGTAGGTAGCTTTGCTAGTATTATAATCCCTGTATCACCCCCAGGTAATCACAGTACACATGTTCTTTCCTTAGTTCTTCACCTCCAGACTTCACAATAGGTTAATTCTGCTATGCCCTGTTCACAGGGTGGCTGCTCACATCCCAGTGAAATATTTGCCTGTTCGAGCTGCCTGAACCTCTCTCTTCTCACTTATTATCTTCTGTCTTGTCCTATTAATTAACTTTCCCTATTACCAGCCTTGCTTTCCCAACTATCCCCAATCATTCAGGAGACACTCAATGAGTCATTGATTAATCAGTACTCACTTCATAGGGTAGGGATGAAGGGTGATAATTGTTGTGATATCCAAAACCGGAGAGGAACCCAGGGCATCTCCGAAGTGCTCATCTCAGATACACGGTCCTTGCTTCTCCTCCTCTTGCCTCTGCCTTCCTCTGCCTTCCTCTTTCCATCTCAAGCTTCAGATTTTTATCTATGATTCTCTCTTTGGAAGGTAGCCAAATTCCTTCCCTACCCCCCCCATCCCAATTTCTTAACTGCTCACCATGAAGATCACATTTATCCTCACATTTGCTATATATGCTCTATGTACTGCTCTTGGCTTTTCTTATTTTCTATGTCTTTAGTCTGAAAATACTATGATTTCTTTTTAACTTTTTGTGTGTGGCCTTTGATTGATTTTGGAAGTGAGAAAAGGATCCTTTGGTAGGAAAAAAAAAAAAAGTTCCCTTTGGAAAAAGTTGTCAGGTCTGTGTTAAGAATTCTTAGGAATGTGTACAGGGCAAAACGTCAAAGAGCAGATGATGGAGCCTGTTGGGTTGGGGAGGTGGTGGAAGAAAACCGGAATCAACCCAGCCAGGGATAGCCATGCCCTCCTTCCTAACTCAGAATATGTTCTACTTCCTAAAAGAGATTGCTTTTGCTTCTCCATGGCTGCAAGGTGGTTGACAGGAAGCAGTTTGGAGGGAGGGCATCAAAGGAATAGAAAAAGCTTCTGACATTGTCCCTGCACCCCTGACTTTCTAGCCCATTTCCCAGAGTCTCTTCTCACTCCATTCCCAGTACCTCTGCCTCCTGTTTTGTAGTACATCATGGTCACTGCTGGACCCAAACAAGCAAGAGTTAAGAGGGCCGTCTGTGGTCTGTGCATCATTGAGTCTCCATGCTAGGTTCCTGTTTGTGGTTCTTCCCCTCCCCCCATGAGCACAACAAATAGAGCTCCCTTCTCTCTTTCACACACATAAAGTCAATGGCTAAGCACAGGTGGGGTTCTTATAGTGAGGACACAAGATTTTGAAAGAACAAAGAACACACGGAATGAGCTCAGTGAACAAAAGTTGGCCTGACTTGGGCCATAGATGATGGAACCTTTCAGCTAAAGCCTCATTTGCTTCTGAAAAGGCATCCTAAAGAAGCCTAAAGAAGCTACAGAAATATTTAGGATTTACACAGAGTGTGGACCCACCAAAGGCCCCCCCTTTTCCACTCAGTGCTACATTTACTTTCACTATTCACATTCCCTTAGCTCTTACCCGTTCTGCTGGAAGTGAGCCTCAGAGGCCCCACCCTGTTTCTGGCCCACCCAGGCATGGACTCACGCCTAATACTGGCTTATCATCTTTGCCCAGGCCTTTGACATTACTGGTAAATGCAACTTCCAAGAGCCAGGTGAAATCAATTCAAGCAGTGGTTCATGAGTTCCAGCTGTATCCAATACCATGGATCGCTGTAATCATGGAAGGCACAGAGGGGAGAAACTCTTGGGTCACCCCACAGGTGGTTGATCCCGGCGCTGGGGGGGGGGGGGGGTCGAAGCTGTAGTTAATGTATACACAGTGATTGACATTGCTTTTCATTATGTGTAGTCACATCTATAAAAGTGTCCTCTGTAAACTTGTAGAAAATCACGACTACAACTACATCCAGTTTTTTAGGGTTCCCTCAAAGTGAGGGACAATAGTATTTGAGGCTGATGCAAGAAACCCAGAGCATCTGGAGACAGGGAAGGTTCTTAAGTCTTCTTTTTACACAATAGAGGTTCATACCATTATTCTGTATATAATCTTTTTACCAAAACACTGTCGCCTATTTCTGTCAACAAGACCTCTTTGTTTTGATAGCCAAGAAAAACCTTAAGCTCAGTAGAGACAACAGAACAGGCTTTTTAAATGACAAAATGTAAGGGCCAAAATGCCTTATTTTTGGAATGTAAATTAGAAGCTTGTTTTTCTTTCATATGGCTGTAGCCCTCAGTTTTGATCAACTTTGGTGTTCTTTTTTTTTCTTTCTTTCTTTTTCTTTCTTTTTTTTTTAATATTATGCATGGAGTTCTTTGGAATACAGCTCAGAATAACGATAACTTTCTTGTCAGGGTAGGCACAAGCGATATGGAGGGTGACAATTTTCCCCACTCTTGAATCCTTTGTACATGTTGTCTTTGATCTCAGTTTTTATAATCCTAGCCCTGGACATAGGTGCTCAGACACACATGTAGCTGAGCACTTCTGTAACAAGACAGAAGTTCTCTAAGTGGTGATAGAATGTCCCTGACTCTTCTCCATGAACTCAAGTGCACCTGTTCATTCGTTTATTTATTTTAGTTCCCAATACTTTAGAACTTTCTTGAAGACTTACCTTTCCACTCTTATGAAGATACAGAGGAAGGTAACATTTCCTTCAGAGTCTTCCCATCTCTATCTGGCTGTACATCTCCAACTAGACAGGAAGAGCCCTAGCCCACCACCCACTCAGTGGGATGCCTCTGTCACTGTTACACTGTGGGTATGGTGAAGCCCATGTTCTTGCCTAGTCCAGGCTGACAGGTATGTTGGGCCCTTTTTCCCTTCCCTTTGATTTTTGTTAGTAACAAGAAAATCATCCTATTAGGAAGTTCCTGTTGTGGCTCAGTGGGTTAAGAACCCAACATAGTGCCTGTGAGGGTGCAGGTTCAATCCCTGGCCTTGTACTTGGTTAAGGATCTGGCATTGCTGCAAGCTACAGCATAAGCCACAGATGTGGCTTGGATCCGGTGTTGCTGTGTCTGTGGCATAGGCCCCGTCTGCAGCTCCAATTCGACTCCTAGCCCAGAAACTTCTATATGCTGTATGTGCAGCCAGAAAGGGAAGGAGGGAGGAAGGGAGGAAGAAAAGGAAAGAAGGAAGGAAGGAAGGAAAAGAAAATCATCACATTATAAGAAATCTTAGAAGTGATAATTTCTATCCCATTGGTGATTTAAGAGCTGAGATTGGGACTAAGATTGCATTCTTAGTGTTTAGCATGATACTCCTAAAGGGGTGATGGGTATCCCCAGGCATAGGAGATATAACCCTCCAGCTGTAAACTTTTTTTCCCTTTTTCTTTTGAAGGTACTTCTGCAGTAGTTTGCTTAGAAAATATTTGTGAAAGGAAATAGTTCTGGGCTAGAATTGCATCCATTTGTAAAGACTCAGAAGGACCCTGCTTATATCCCCAGACTTTTTGCCCACTGTCTATACTCCAACCATATGGAACTTTGCACATGCTACTCCTTCTGTTAAGAACATTTTCCTCTCTCTTATCTTACTTTGCCCTCACCTTGGATGGCTAACTTTTATTGTCTTTAGGTTGTGTCTAGATGTTACCTTCCAGGAGAAGCCTTCCGTGGCCTTCTAAGACCTTCCTCTATGTTCCTGAATCGCCTTGTATTTCCACCATTGCGGGGTCAAATACTGACATAGAATTGCTCACTTTCTGGCCTACCTCCTCTGATACTTAATAACTTTCTTGAGGACAAAAACTTTTTTATTCATCTTTTGTCTCCAGCTTCTGGCCCACTATTTGGCACAAAGTAGACATTCACTAAATATTTGTAGAGTGAATGAATGAATGAATGAATCATGTCCAACAAGGAAGATATTCATTGGCATAGATTTTTTTCTCCTTCAGAAATTAAAATGGGGCCAGAGATTTTGTATCTATAGTGAATGCCAGTCCAAGTTTCTTAAAAGATTCCCCTGGGTGAACACCCTGCCTGGGGCCTGGTGTTGATGATGCTGCCTCCTGACAAGTCTAAGCTTGCTGACAACTCCAGCTCCTTGACACATGGTGGTTTCTGTTCATCCCATTGCTACCTACTCCATATGCCTGAAGTATGTTCACTAACTGGCTGTTAAGTCTGATTCTGTCCCCCAGGTGAAATCTGAGCGTCTGTACTGCTTATTCTAAACAGCTCTCAAGTCTTATTGGCAGCATGGGGCTCTGAAATGGGTGCCATCCTGCCTGTAACCAGCCCAACTCTTCAAGGCCAGCTTACCTTGGGTCCTCTTTCTGAGGGTGGGTCCAGTGTTGGTTTAACTACTGAGTTCTTGTTCCTTGGGTGTTTGGGCAAGAATGTCCCTTGTGCCTCTCTGTTGACCATTACTTGGCTTCCATCAAATGAGAGACTTTCAAGATTTAAAGCATCGAAGTTTTCTGGTAGAAGAAACAATTGTGCATTCAATAATGACAAGTAAATGTCCACTCACAATTAGAGGAGGGTCTCAGTTTGCAGATCTTACTAGTTAATGCCCCTCCCTTGTTCCCACCTCTTTCTTTGCTCATGGAAATGAAATTCAAAGGATCTAAGTCCAAATACGGGTGAAAAGAAATGGGATTGGAAGAGAGAAATGGAAAGTGGAGAAAAAGAGAAAACAGAACGACTGAGGAGAATGGGAAGATCAGGACAGACAGAGCAAGGAAAACCCAGATCATAGTAATAAAGCAAAGTGTGGGACATGAACTTGGGAAGGAATACAAAAATTGAGAGTGAGGAAACCATGGAAACCCAGAGAAAGTTGGATACAACACCTCCAGGAGCAACCTAGAGAGGAGGAAGACAGCAGAGAAGTGAGAGGAAGAAACCTGGGTGAGAGAGGGGATTCATGCTGTCACTCTTAGGTGAACCAAGGGGATGATGATGATGATTAAATACCACATATATAACCAAAGACTGCTATGAGGCTTTGCATTTATAGCATAGTGGGTGTACTAGCCCCAAACCGAGTTCAGAATCTGGCTGTTCATGGAGCTCTGGACCAAAAACACTCAGACATCTCCACATGAGTTCACATGCAGGAGGCTGGGCAAATGCTCCTGAGCATAGAAGTAGTTTCACGCCTTGGGAACACCAGTGAATAACTAGTTGGGGTGGGGGTAGGGTGATAGCTTTCGAGGCTAGGAAGTTGTCTCGGGTCCTGCAGGGAAGCAGGCGTGGCCTTATAGCTCTAAAGATTCAGGCAGGGATGCCGTTATGCCCACTTGGCTACACAAGGGCTATGTAGTTGGAGAACTCCCAGCTACCTTATCCTATTTGATCCTGGTTTATTCCAACCTTGTGATAATGTGCATTAAAGAAACACAGGTTACTTTCCCATTGCTACTTGTTGGTGGCACGAGGAGTCCAACAGGATCAGTGTGATGCAAAGACCACTCTCTTTCCTCTCCACCGTAAGGTGCCTGCTCTGCTGTCCCACCTTTGATGGTCATAACAGAGCAGTTCCAGGCAAAGAGTAGAGGAAGGAAATGTAGTGTTAGTTGGTCCAGAAGTGATGATCTAAGTAGAACAGGGCTCTGAAAGTCATGAAGAGAGATGGCAAAAAAGTGATCCTTTTCAGCTGGGTGGAGGGAGGGAGGTTAGAAGCTGGGTCAAGGTGAGTGGGAGTGCACTTGGAGCACAGGAAGCAAACAACTTGGCCGTACAGGTTGGCCTTGGTCTCCTCTACCTGTTGTGGATGCACAGCAGCCTGGAGGCACAGGACTTCAGGAACTTTCTCTCCCTTACAGCTTAGCAAGAGTCCTGCCCCTAAGCCTCTGTGCCAGGGCATCACAGTCTACAGGATTTGTGAAAGTCTCTTTTTGTCTTGCAGGGGCTTTGTCCCCATGTGATTCATTAATTGACCTGTTGCTCCTTAGAACTACAGGGAGCCTGGTAGTTCAGGCCATTAAATCCCTTCTGTTGGCCTAATTCACAGCCTGACATCACAAACCTTCCAACATAATCCACTTGTCCTGATTTAATTTTTTTTTCTTTTCAAGAGGCTTCCTTGGCAGGCAGGTTTTCTCATTACGATGTGATTCATCTGTACAATAATTCCCATTAGAATTAGTATCTCAGACATGATTCATCTTTGGAAATATTAAGCCAGAGGCATCATTTCAGAAAGGCCTGTTATATTCATAGCCACAGAGAATTTCTACCAGAGATGCCTGTTCACTCAACTAGCGTTTGTCAAGTTGACCCTGTGCTGGACTTAGAGCTGGGGGCTTTGGGGAATATAGAGATAATAGGACTTCACCCCAGTCCTCAGGAGCTCCCATTCCAGAAGGAAGATGATGTGGATATGAGTGTTTATGGGATGGATAATATGAGATGTCCAGTCAGAGATGAAAGGTAATATGGTCCCTTAAAATCTCAGGTAGTGGTTTTCAAACTTTAGCAGGAATGGGAGTTCCCATTGTGGCTAAGTGGGTTAAAGACCCAGCATAGTCTCTGTGATGATGTGGGTTCAATCCCTGGCCTCACTCAGTGGGTTAAGGATCTGGTATTGCTGCTTGCTGCACCATAGGTTGCAGATATGGCTCAGATCTGGTGTTGCTGTGGCTGTGGCATAGGCTGGCAACTGCAGCTCTGATTCGACCCACTAGCCTGAGAACTTCCATATGCCTTAGATGAAGCCATAAAGAGAGAGAGAAGAGAAAAAAAAAAACAAACAGGAATTAAGATCATTTGGAGGGATTATTACAACACAGATTTCTAGGTCTCAACCATCGAGTTTTTTATTTAGTAGGTCTGATTTGGGGCCCAAGAATATGCATTTCCAACAAGTTCCCAAGTGATGTAGCTGCTGGACTAGGGACCACACTTTGAGCACCTGGCTCTAAGGCTTTAGTTCTATCTCTATTTCCCCATCTCTTCATTGTTTGCAATGTGTTAAGCAGTGCGCTACATGCTGGAGACAAGATGTTGAATAAAACATGACCCCTGCCTGCCTTGGGGATTCATAGCCTGGAAGAGGAGTAAACAGTGACTTCTACACTCCACAGAAAGTGCCTCTATAGAGCTTTGCATAGGGGCAGTTGGAGCATAGAAAAGGAGATGCTTAGTTCTTGCTGGAGCCCGGGGAAGGCTGTATGGCGGAGGCAAAATTTGAGCAAGGGTAAAATGTGGCTTAGTAGCAGTTATATGCAAGAGCATTTCAAGCCATTAACTTTCCAGATTCTCAAATATCCTGGGACATCCTCTCACACTCGTTCTTAGATATTTCCTGCAATAATAAAATTTTTACTTGCTTCCTGTAGGCACCGGTGGCATAGCTCTGGTTAATTGGCCTGGCCTTAGCAAAGCCTTTATTTTTGGCTCTTTGGAGCTCTCTTTGGTCAGCATCTTGTACATGATCTGAGTATTCTCAGTAGAATGGAATTCTCCACACAGGCACTGGAATGGAATGTGGAACCAAGAGCAGGGGAAGCAACAAGCCAGCTACCAAAATCCCTACCCCTTGGGTCTCTAAGATGCCTCAGCTACCACCTCCCATCCCATACAGCCTCACAGTTTACTAGATATTCTTATGTCATTGCATTTTTTGTTTGTTTGTTTGTTTGTTTTTAGGTCCCCATACCTGTGGCACATGGAAGTTCCCAGGCTAGATGTCGAATCTGAGCTGCAGGTTCTGGCCTGTGCCACAGCTACAGCAACTGGGATCTGAGATGTGTCTGTGATCTACACCACAGCTGATGGCAACAGAAGATCCTTAACCCACTGAATGAGGCCAGGGATTGAACCTGCATCTTCATGGATTCTAGTCAGGTTCATTATCACTGAGCCACAAGGGAAACTCCTGCATTTTTTTAGACACAAACACCCATAGAAAACAAAATTCCAGCATCTGCAACCTTCTGAAGCACTGCTTCTAGATTCCAGAAGTTAGGCAAGGGACCCATGAGACCAGTAAAATGGATCTCCAAACCACAGCTCTCACACTTAATTCTGTGAGGAAAGCTCCTACATTGCTACCCAGCCTATTAACTCTGTTAACACAGTTCAAATAAATGTGATTATCTGTTTTTCTACCTCAGGCTACTTTAAGAATCACATTACAGAGAGGATAAGGGCACTACTAGAAGTAGCAATTGGTAAATGATGGCTGATGTTGAAGGAGAACACTGAGAAGTGAGAAGGAAACCAGAGACCCTAACTATAAGCTCTACTTGAGAATAATGATGATCAAACTCATTAAATTAAGGTTAATTAATTTTCTCTATCCACCATTTAAGAAAGCTAAAAAATATTGGTCATCAAACAGTAGCACTAAGAGGGACGTAGGGATACTATTTGTTGATCCCTTCATGTTAAAGATAAGAAAACTATGGGGAAGGGGTGGGTTTCAGTAACAGGGCAGAGTTAGTCCTTTTTTTTTTTTTTTTTTTAATCATTGTTCTCAAGCATCTGCCATAGCCTCTGTAACTGCAACTCAACATTTGTTGAATTAAACTGAATTAAGAGAGTCAATGTATGAATCCATATCCTGTTTTTTTAGTCTCCATTATCCTTTCAAATCATTGTTTTCATGAAAAATCAGGCTGGGGACTAGATCTGATAAAGCATCCTCAACTCTAAGCCAATCAGCAAATGATAATGGAATAACATTAAACTATTGGTTAATTTCTCAGAACAGACCATGCTTGGTTAATAGCGATTAGAGCTTCATTTGGCTACAGCCATTCTGAATCCTTTATAAAGATTTGATACTATTTCATGTGATTTCTGTATCTGGTATTCAGTAAAACAGGTGACAATACAATATCACCTGTGGTTCAGATGAACCTAAGACATTCAGGACCAAAAAAAACTGGACGATTTTAGTCAAGTTCTTGGTCCAGATATAAAATAGAGACATTCATTAATTCAGTCAAGAGCTATTTATTGAGAAGTTCTAATGCCAAACACTTCCAGACACTGGAGATAGAACAATGAAAAAGGAAATAGTCCTCGTGAAGCTGACATTCTAGAAAGAAGAGACAGACAACAAAGAAAGAGAGGTGAAAGGATCGTTATTACAATACCCCTCTCTTGAAAGTGGTTTTCTGAAAACAACTGTAGTAGGACTTCTCTGAGTGTTTGGTTTGATGGGTAGCAGCACTGGCTTAGAGATGATTGTCCTGATGCTGAGTTCCAGATGTGTGCACCTTAATTCCTTATTTTTATGTGATGGGATCTCTTCTGAGAGCTGATTTGAAGTTTCAGTGAAATCATATCTCAGTGGTCAGTGCCTCCTTCCTTTTAAGCACTCAATAAATGTTGCAGTTTTTACAAGTATAATTATTGAGTCAGTGGACACCTAAGTAACAAGCCTTTTTCTTATTGAAAGATCTCAGAAAATATGTCATTAATCTTGGAGCACCGTGATTTTTCCATAGCTCTGACAATAGAAAGATAGCTTTGAAAACAGAGGACATACAAAATTGACTCCTCTTATCAAGTACCCTCTTTGACCCGAGTAGAAGTCAAGACAAACAAACCCCTTTCTGGCTGATAGAGGAAGGAGCTTTCCTCCTGGGTGAGTGGACCCCAATAGAAGTCAAGTTAAGACAAAGGCCTTTCTGGCTGTATAGAGAAAGGAGCTTTCCTCTTGGGTGAGTGTTGTGGACATGTGTGTCTTATTGCTTCATGCCTTTCAGTGCACCAAAGTCTGATTTCATCTCTGTCTGGATTACTCAGCTATCATCAGCCTTGAATGTTTGTTTTACTTTGTTTAGGGTCTGAACTCCGTGTCCCAGTGCTGGTTTCTTGAGTGACAAGGAACTTCGAATGTTTTTTTAAGTGTTGTCTAAGCATTGCTTGCTTTTCTGCAAGTAACTTCATAATATCAAGGTCATTCTGCTTAAATGCAGCACCTGCCTTAATGGGAATACTGTAATTCCATGGAGAGGATCCACTCACAGTTCACAGTGGTTGCTTACACATAAGTGATATGAGGAGTACTGTTTGCAACATTCATCTATAGCTCTTTATTTTTTTAATGATTTTTATTTTTTCCATTATAGCTGGTTTACCGTGTTCTGTCAATTTTTTATTGTACAGCAAGATGACCCAGTCACACATACATGTATACATTCTTTTTTCTCACATTATCATGCTCCATCATTAAGTGATTAGATATAGCTCCCACTGATATACAGCAGGATCTCATTGCTTATCCATTCCAAAGGCAGTAATTTGCATCTATTAACCCCTGATTCCCAGTCCATCCCCCTCCCTCCTCCTCCCCCTTGGAAACCACAGGTCTGTTCTCTAAGTCCGTGAGTTTTCTGTGGAAGGGTTCATTTGTGCCATATATTAGATTCCAGATATGTGATGTCATATGGTATTTGTCTTTCTCTTTCTGACTTGCTTCACTTAGTATGAGAGTCTCTAGTTCCAACCATGTTGCTGCAAATGGCATTTTTTGCTCTTTTTTATGACTGAGTAGTATTCCATTGTGTATATATACTACATCTTGTTAATCTCTTCATCTGTCAATGGACATTTATATTGTTTCCATGTCTTGGCTATTGTGAATAGTGCTGCAATGAACATGCATGTGCATGTGTCTTTTTCAAGGAAAGTTTTGTCTGGATCTATGCCCAGGAGTGGGATTGCTGGGTCATATGGTAGTTCTATATTTAGTTTTCTAGGGTTATAGCTCTTTATATACATATTTTTAAATTGAAACATAGTTGATTTACAATATTCGTTTCAGGTGTACAAGTTAGTGATTCAATATTTTCATAGATTATACTGTTTAAAGTTACTACAAAATATTGACTATATCTCCTGTGCTGTACAGAGAAAGATAAATACTGAATGTTATTACTTATATATGGAATCTAAAAAATATATATAAATCTTAAATCTCTAAGAACTTCACAATGGACAACTATAAGAATTTTGACTCCTTTCCTATCCTCATTCCCAACAACTTCAGAAAGTCCTGTAGAATCTATATCCAAAATATATCTTGACTGTTCATAATAGTCTGCAGGATTTTTTTTTTTTTTTTGGCTGCACCTGCGCATGTAAAAATTCCCAGGCCAGGGATCAAACACACCCAGTAGCAACCCAAGCCACTGCAGTGACAATGCTGGATCCTTAACCTGCTACACCACAAAGGAACTCCCTAATGGTCTACAATTTTTAATTAACTTATTTTGTCTACTTGTTTATTGTCTGCCTTCCCTCACTAAAATAAAGCTCTTGTTCTCTGCTGGATCCCCAGCTGTTGGGCTTGGCACAATGCATGTGTTCAATACATAGAAATCAATTGTTGAATGAATGAATGAATGAATGAACACATAATCTATTTAGCAAGATTAGATCCTCTCTTGTGACTTGTTGATATTATCTCAAAAAAGATATTGACCCATATAGGGCAGTAATCTGTCTAGTTTTCAGCCCCATCTATAACCCCATTAATCAAATGAGATAAAGTTTATGTATTTTTTTACCTCGTAATTTAAAAATATGAATCTCCATATAAAGGAAACATATTTGATCATTAGTCATAACTTGACTATTTCCCAAAGCAATTTGGAGTGACTATGAAAGGAATTATAATGAATAAAAACAATAACAACAGCAATGTTAACATCACTTAAAACTCTTGCCAAATAATGACGTTTTCTTGAACCCCACTGTTTGGAGTTTGGGTGTGACCATGTTTAGTGTGATGGTTAAAGCAAGGCCACAGAGTTGGACAAACCCAATTTCAGTCCTGGCTCAGCCTCTTATTAGCTGTGTAAAGTTGACTGTATTTTTCCACCTCTCTAGGCTTACCGTCTCCATCTGCAAAATGAATCAATCTCATAGGATTAGTGTGTGGATTCAAATCTCATGCAAGGAAATACTTATCATTGTGCCCAACACATCATTGTGTAAATTAGCTATGGCTCTGTAACAAGGTATTCCCCAAACTTAGTGACTTTTCATAATAGTCATTTATTTAGTTCATGTTTTTGTGAGTTGGCAGAGTGATTCTGCTCGTCTTGATGAACTGATTTTGCTGGGCTCTTTCATATATCTATGAAGGCAGGTGGAGTGGAAATTGGATGATCTAGGGTCTAGGATGGACTTCACTATGTGTCTGCCTATTGGGAGGCTATCAGCAAAGGTGACAGGAGTGACTAGGCCATGGTCTCTCATCCTCCTGCAAGCTAGCTCCGGCTTCTCAACATGGTAGTTGTTTCAGAATTCCCAAAAGAAGCAAGAGAGAGCAAGCTGCAACCCACAGGACTTTGCTTGCACTATGTTTACTAAATTCCAGATGGTTAAGCAAATCACAAGCCTGGCCCAGAATTATTGAAGGAAATAATTTATGGCCTTTTTTTGTAATCTACCACAGTCATCCGTGACACCATCATCATAAAAACCAATATTTGTTGAGCATTTACCAAGCGTTGTTCTAATCACATTACTATGTTTACCAGGGCTTGTAATTCTTAACCACAACTTTATGAGGCAGATACTATTATATTCCTGCACTGGAGAGGAAAAGAAATTGAGGCACACAATGGCAAGGCAGCTTATCCAGGATCACACAGTTGGGAGGCAAAGGAGCTAGAACGCAAACCAGCCTGGCTCATCACCAGCCATTTATCGACCGCCTACATTAGATACTTGTTGGCACCTCTCTATTGCATTGCAATTGTCCTAAAGGCCTGAGAAGGAAGAGGAGCCATAGAATAAGCAGTGAGATGCTAAGAGAGGCAGGTCTTCAGGAAAGATAGGTGATGACCTATTTCAGATATTCCACAGAGGTCGAGGACATGAGAATAAGAAAAAGCCATTAGATCAGAGCAAAGTATTTGATACAATGCTACATTCACAGGCTACATTCTTTTTTTTTAGGGCTGCACTTGCAGCATACAGAGGTTCCCAGGCTAGGGGTCTAATTGAAGCTACAGCTGCCGGCTTATGCCCTAGCCACAACAATGCCAGATCTGAGCCGCATCTGTGACCTGCACCACAGCTCATGGCAACGCCAGATCCTTAACCCATGGAGTGAGGCCAGGTATCGAACCTGCAACCTCATGTTTCCTAGTTGGATTCGTTTCTGCTGCGCCACAATGGGAACTCCCACTGGCTATATTCTTTTAAAAAAAATTTTTTTTTTTTTTTTTGCGGTCAAAAAAGATCAGAAGTACTCAAAACACTCAGCTAAACAAGATAAAATAAAATAGATTTCTTTACTCTGACCCTTTTAATTGTTGTTTCTATTCTAATAATGTAAATCTTTGAAAGGAGAAATACATCCTGGGTGTTTCAAACTTCCATAATCAAGGGGTCCTTATTTCATGTAGTTCTTCTAGATTTACTGATGTGAGGAAGACACTTTGGCAAAGCTGGGCAAGTGACTGAGTGAGATGTTGGGAATCTCTGAAGGTGTGAGGTGAAAACTAGAATATATTGGGTAATGAGTGAAGCCAGAATGAGCCACTGGAGCAGCCTGGCAAATAAAGACAGTGAGTCAACATATTGGTAACTAGTAACCATTTGGCATATTAACCTTTGTAAAATAAAATATTTTTGGCATCCTTCCTCTGCTAAAAACAACTAGTAGACAGACAAAAACAAGGTGGAGGGTTCCCCACCTCTGATGGATAAAACCTCTTTGCTTGACATTCAAGCTTCTCCTTCAAGCGACCTTTCCAATTTCCCAGCTGTTTCCCTACACACACTTTCTGCTCTTAATACCTTCTCTGTTCACTGTCCTTAGGACACATGCCTCTTGACCCTTATTTACCATGTGAATCGCCCCCTCCAACACACACACCACCCAACTGTCCCCAGTGAGAGCCATGCCTGTTTTCTAAGGCATGGCTCAAATCTGCTTTCCCTCTGAAGCCTTCTTTAGCAAACTTCATAGTGGGTTCTCTTCTCTGAGTGTTTAGAGCATTGACTGCTGAAGGACTCTTTTGAGACTTAGTGTGTTGGAGATTGCCTGTATGATTTGGAACTGAGAGAAGAAAAGCATGTCCTGAGCTCTGCAGCTCTCTACCCAAGTTTTCCTCACAATATACCCAAATAAGGTTAGGATGATATTATCCAGCAGCACATAAGAGCAAGGGTATAACCCCATCACAATGAATTTCATAGACCACACTGTTGTTATACAACCACCTGCTGATCATTGAGGATAGAGGTCATTCTCCTCTTGCCCAATAGTCATGGGTACCATTTCTAGACACTAGACAGAGCACTTGATATGTATTGTCTTGGTGAATCCCACAGTATCTCTAAGAAGGGGCATTAGTATCCTCTGGCTGGTCAAGGCAGAGCTCATTGCACAAATCCACATACCTGACCCAAAGCCTGGGCTCTTTCTGTCCTGGAGTACCATGTCCATGGCTGCAATGGTCAGAAATTTAATGACAGAGAATTAAAGCTAGAGAATTCACACTCTGCCTTCAAATGGAAAATATGTATCAGTAGGCAGAGGAAGGCAGAGTAGAAATCTATTTAGGGTATCAGCACAGTTAAATATCAAGGGAGTTCTGGGTACATTCAAGGGACTCCTAAGGACCTTGCACAGCTCAAGAGAGGTCTTTTTGAGTTCCCATGGGCCATAGTTAGGGTGAGACTTGGAGTGTGCTGCATCACAAGGGTGTATGCATGGCATGGAGGGCACACAGGGATCTCCTCTTCCCTGGCCACTCATTAGTGTCACCAGAGGAGGTAACCTCCATTTCCATCCTACTCTGAGCTTGCTGCTTGTCTGTCTTCCTTAGGCTGTGAACTCTTGGATGGGAGAAGCTATCTTCTTTACCCAGGTTGACACATAACTGGTATATAAACACATAATAACTTTTTTTTTACTGAATGAATGAATGACAAGTCAGTCAAGGCAAGATGTTCATAGTGGCTCCCTGGTGACAACACAATATAGTAAACCTTTATTATACCATCAGAAAGCTAGCTTATCTCACCTCGTGGTATTTCTTTCCTGTCATTTTACACTTCCCAGAAGTCTTTGGCCTCCTGGAGAACTTGACAAAACTCGAAACCTCCCAGAAATAATGTCAAAACTCATAATTTTCAGGTCTTGTCTTCTAAATTAGATTGTGAAATCCTGTAACACAAGAAGTGTGTGTGACTCTTTATACATGCACCATCTCTTTCAACACAGTGCTTCGTACAGAGCAGATCGATACAGATGCATGTTGAAAGACTGTATTGGAATGGATTAGAATTATGGCTGGGAAACTGTCCTAATAATCCAGTCACTTTGGGATAATTCTTAGTGAATTCAGATGACGAAGGGAAGACAAAATCAGGATAGTGGCAGAGATGGAAGGAAGGAGGGGAAGAAGGAAGGGGACTAGGCAGGATCTGTCAACTGCTTGAATGTGGGAGGTGAGGGCAGAAGAAGAGAGAAAAGGATTCAAAGAGTTCGAGCCAAGCTGATGGATTGAAGGCTTATGCCGGAGAGAGAAATATAGAAGTTCTTCCCCTTGACCCTGTCATCCTGACTTCATTTTAAGAATAGAGAAAAGATTCCTCAGGAATATCAGTCTGAAGTGTTCCTTGGAGAGAGACATATCTGGCAGAGTCACCCAGGAGAGTCCAAAAGGACAAAAAGGAAAGGTCTGCAGACAAGCTTTGCCCTGCTGAGGAGGAAGCGAAATTTGAGCTGAATATATTTTTGGTTGGTACAACTTGTAAGTGCTCTGTTTGATAGCAGGGTTGTTTGAATGGCCTATTTCATAACTACACATAGCTTTCCCAAATAAATGGTGTCTGTAGAATGTTCAGGTTAATGCATGAATCCAGTGTTCACGAGTGTTTGTGCTTAGAGCGACTGAGCCTTCTTTCTTAATAAGTCATCTTGGCATTTTGTCAACAAGTTAATTTGCTTTTCTAAGAAACTAGATTAATACTTCCTGTACTTTGTGCTATTCACAGATCTACAGTGCAGTGAGAAGGGGAGAAGAAACAGAAGAGACAATTGGATCCCTCCTCCACTTCTTCACAAAGCCCTCAGCCTCTGAGACAGCCCATGAAAGGATAAGCATCAGTCCGTGCTTAAAGCAATGTGTTCGAGACACTGTTTGTGAATATCGTGCCACCCTGCAAAGGACTTCCATATCTCAGTACATCACTGGCTCCCTCCTAGAAGCCACCACATCTCTAGGAGCAAGAAGTGGCCTTCTCAGTTCTTTTGGAGGATCCACTGGACGAATGATGCTGAAAGGTAATGTCTGAAATTTTGATTTTCACTTTTCGTCTTTGAATGCAGGAAAAAAATCTAAGTTCACATGTATGCATCTCCTAATAGAAAACTGAGTCCACTTATGAGTAACCTTAAAGTAGCTGCTTTAAGAGAAAGTATAAAAAGATAGTTTTTTATCAAAATTCCTTAAGGTGTAAACATTCTGAACAACAAAGGACTAAGATCTTGAAATTTTTTTTTTCAAAAGAAGTAAATGGCTAAAAAGCTATCTTTAATTTTTAAATAACCACTCAGGTAGGTTTTTTCTCCTAGTGGTTGTCTATGACAGATGTCAATTACTGTGAAAAGAAGCTCATAAACAGGTGTAGTCATGTGGTCACAGTAAAAACCAACCGTTGCACTCAGAACAGAGTAGAACATAGTTTTCTGTCCTACACAAAATTAGTCGGTTCGTGTTAACCAGAAAAGCTAAAGGCCATTTTCCAGTGATTCTTATCTTAAAAGAAAAGATAGTCAAGCATCTTGCTAAAAAACAAAAGTCAAAGAAAAATGGGGTCCCCTAGCATCAGAACTTCCCAGCAAGTAGCAGACAGGCAGGTCAGAAATGGCAGTGCACCAGAGAACCTTGGAGATTTGTGCACCGCACAGCTGTCACCACCCGCTTGGCAGCCTTCCCTGGCCGGAAGCTGCCAGCCAGACGGGGACCATGCAGAGCAGCGTTCCACTGCCTGGGGCCTGCCAAGAGCTCAGTCTGACATCCAGCAATTTCTTTCAAGAAGAGCAGCTCTTGTCCCTCCACAGCAGGCCAGGGGCCTCCACGACAATAAGCCAGGGGCCTTGCTCCTTGATCCACAACCTCCCCCATCCCATCCCACCCCACCCCACATCCCTGGGGCAGACCCTAGAGGAGGCACACACCTCATCGTGTAACATGTGAGTGCCATAATGATTTATTCTCTAGAATCACCCTAATTTTTGTGTGTTGGTTATAAATGATGAATGAAGAAAACACGAGATGTGGAAATGCTAATCCAAGAGACTAAAGAGGAGAAGCTTGGTTTTCTATGTGTTTCATTCATTCAACATACTTTTTTTTTTTTTTTGAGCCCCTAGGACATGCTAGGTAGGGAACAAAACATAGTCCCTTCCCTCATAGATTTTGCAGTCTCTAGGTAGCATGCAGTTTTCCCTTTACATAGGATTCAAAATTTCTGCTAACTACCAAGCGGACATTCTCCATTACTGCTCTTCCTGGGAATTTGGGCTGAGATTGGCATGTAGAGTTGGCATTGCTTCAGTGTTTGTGACTCTATGTGGTGACCTTATCCTGTGAGTTAATCAAGGTGCATTTATCAGATACCCACTCTGGCCCCAGCAGTATGGGGCATCCTCATAAAGTACAAGTCAGTTTACTTGCCTGTAAGTTATGATCCTAATGAGAAAGCCAGATTTGCATGCACCAAGTATTCAAAAAATAGTTTGAGACCCCAGAGAGTTAAATGCCAAATAATGTGGGAGCAGCTCTGTGCTCAGAGTGTTTATAAATGGAGTTCATATTCTATGTGACCAATGGTTTGATGGAAAACAAACAAACCACAGTCAATAGAAGCCACTTTGTTTCTTCCCCATTAATTGCAAAGGGACAGATCTCCAAGCTTCCAAAGCAAGGCAACCTTCCTCCAGTCTTGCACAGAACTTTGGAGAGTAAAAAGGGGGTCACTGGTTAAGATATCTATTGCCCTGATAATAACTTGATCTCAGTTGCCATTCACACTTCCCTGTTCAGGTCAGAATTTCCTAGATCAACATTCCTCTTTCGGAGACTTGTTGGACCATCAGCTGATAAGTTATCTTTAAATTGGGATTTTATGCAAGAGTTGGGAGTTTCTTTAACTTTCTGTTTTGCAGCTACTAAATGGTTTCTGATATCCCTCTGTGAGTAGCTTCTGCTGAATATTCTATAAGCTGGTTGGCTTCAGCTCCAAGCTGACTTCTGTAGCTCTACTTGCTCTCTTGGAAACTTTTCTGCTTCTATGCCCTCTCACATGGGATTTTCAAGGTCTGTATGTGCCATAGTGACACATACATTTCTTCAACATGCAGTGGAAGACAATGCGGAAAAAAAAATGATTCAAAAGTTACAAGGTGTTTATAGAATCTATAGGCTCAGCCTGTTGATTAGTTGGGTCTTGCGCTCTGTTAGTTGTATACTCCAGCAGGGGGTCTAGAGGATAAGTTGGTTGCTGTGCTATGGTTGTCTCTTCCTTTTTTTGTTCACTGTGTGTCCTGTGGCATTGAGTAGGCCAACAGCTTTCACTAATGTAAATCTATTAGAAGTAACACATTCAATCCCAGTTTATAAATGACTCATGTTCTAGAAGTTCATTTCTTTTCTTCCTTTTTTTTTTTTTTTTTTATTTTCCCACTGTACAGCAAGGGGGTCAGGTTTCTTCCTTTTTTTTTTTTTTCTTTTGTCTTATTGTCATTTATTGGGCTG
This sequence comes from Phacochoerus africanus, assembly GCF_016906955.1. Lineage (NCBI taxonomy): Eukaryota > Metazoa > Chordata > Mammalia > Artiodactyla > Suidae > Phacochoerus > Phacochoerus africanus. The sequence continues at coordinate 106,208,439 of NC_062558.1, forward strand.
CTCCCATGGCATATGGAGGTTCCCAGGCTAGGGGTCTAATCGGAGCTGTAGCCACCGGCCTATGCCAGAGCCACGGCAACACGGGATCCGAGCCGTGTCTGCAACCTACACCACAGCTCATGGCAACACCGGATCCTTAACCCACAGAGCAAGGCAAGGGATAGAACCCACAACCTCATGGTTCCTGGTCAGATTCGTTAACCACTGAGCCATGACGGGAACTCCTAGAAGTTCATTTCTCAGGAGCTGTGAGAATGCTTTCCTGGAAAAACAATATTAAACGTTGTGATTTGGTTCCCAGACTCTAGTCCTCAAAAACCTCTTTAACCCCAAAACACAGTTGCAATGTACACACTTCCCATGGAATAAAGAGAAAAACACAATTATTTGAATACTGAGAATCAGCCTTCAGTAAAAAAAAAGCAATAGAAGTGAGTTAAAAGTCATTTCTTGTTGAGGGAGATAATTTTAACTAAGAGGAGTGGTGTTCAACTAAAACGTCTGTGGAGATTTTGAAAAGAACTTTGGGCCATTTCAGAAATTTTAGATGTTGGCACCCGTAGTTCTGTTGTTATGGTTAATAATATTTCAAAACTCATGTCTAATGTGAACGATTCAGAAAATTATTATTGCAGTAACTATTTTTTTTATTTTAATGAGAAGCTTATAAATGGAATGAAGAAGGGAAAAGGGAGGCAGGACAGGGCTTAAATTTCCTTTCCAGAGGGCAAGGGTAAGGAAGAGAGTCAAAAAGAATGACCTCTTGGAGTTCCCATCGTGGCGCAGTGGAAATGAATCCAACTAGGAACCTTGAGGTTGCAGGTTAGATCTCTGGCCTCGCCCAGTGGGTTAAGGATCTGGCATTGCTGTGAGCTGTGGTGTAGGTCACAGATGTGGCTCAGATCTGGCGTTGCTATGGCTGTGGTATAGGCCAGCAGCTGTAGCTCTGATTCAACCTGGGAACCTCCATATGCCACAGGTGCAGCCCTAAAAAAAAAAAAAAAAGTATGACCTCTTCCACGAGAGAGATCATGTTTGAAGTGGATTAAATGGAATAAAAGGTAGAGAAAAAGGAGGATGAGAAGAGACAAATAATGTATGATTCCTTTCATACAGGGCACTTAGAATAGTCAAAAGCATAGAGACAGAAAATAGAAACATGGTTGCCAGGGGCTGATGGGGATGGGTGTGGATGGGGAGTTACTGTTAATGGATAAAGAGTTTCAGTTTAGCAAGATGAATAGAGTTTTGGAGATGGACAGTGGTGACAATGGCATAACAGAATGAAAGTACTCAGTACCACCAAACTCTTCAAAACAGCTAAATTTTATGTTATATATATTTTATCACACACATACACAAGAACTGAAGAATTTAAAAAGGAGGAGGAGCATGTTATGTAGGTCTTTGGTGCCAGGCCTAGTAACATGTTAGAAAGAACCAAGTTTGTTAAAAAGAAATATGAAGACAGCTTTTCACATGAACTGCAGGTATCCCAAGTCAACTTGACTCCTGGAAGTGGTTATGATTGTGAGATGAGGTTTGGCGCTGCCTATGATGGGTAAGAATAGGAGGATAAAATGTCCAACAAACTCTTCATTATTCACAGGGCATTCACAAGTCAGGAATTGGTAACTTGAGTATTGATTGGACAGAGTTTTGCTGCCTTTCAGCTTTACCACAGTCTGCAGGACTGTGCTAACTCTGCAACTCCATCAGCTCGCACACCTCCAACAGTACAGGTGGCTCTAGAAAAACAGCTGAAAGTCAGTACCTTCTTAGTTTTCTGCCTTCAGGACCAATGAGGATGGTCTGTCTACTAACTGGAAGTTTGCCAAACAATGAGAAACATTTTCTGATATGAAGTGTTGATCGGCAAGGGTATGCCCTTGATTACAAGGATGTACTGTCTCAAAATTGAAAATGGAGAGCTTACATTGTCTTGTCAGGGACTTCACCTAGTTGAGTGCAATCAAAGATCTCTACTTCCCGCTGGGTGCCCTTCTTTCTCTCGACATTAACCTTGCTAGAATCCCAGGACCAACTCTGTATAGCAATGGTAGCCAGAAGAATCGTTGACTTCAATAATCAGGAAGATGTTTTCTAAATCCATCACTTGCTTTGTTTCTTTTTTTCCAATGAAATCCCTACTAAAAATTACAAAAGCAAGATAAAGTATAAAGGGAGAGGAAGGAGTGAGAAATTAATAGTACCACAAAGCACTGAAATAGCAAAAGTAAAAAAGGTGAGGAAGAGAATTTCTCAATATAAGGCAGCTAACTATTTTCAAATGTGCATATTGTATCAGCCAATATAATAAATGTAGTACATTAACCTCAATTTTTCCTTCTCAAATTGTTGCTAGGTAAGTTTGTAGATTAAAGGATTGAATTTTTACATATAACCACAAAGCATAGTTACCCATATTTAAATTATGTAGTAGAAATGAAAATTCTACTGTTCATTTTTAACCAGTTTGGGTGTGAGTATGTATATGTATAGAATAACTATATTAAAGTTTGTCATAAATTATGGACTATAAATAGAATATTAATATGAAAACAAAAAGTGCCCTACAAATGTAGTATTCTTGTTTGAAAATGGAGAACATTTTTTTCTAATTTTCAACTTACTGTCTTCTACTATAGTAAGTATATTCTATTTGTGTCACTTTCTAAAGTGAATAGCTTTGAGTATAAAAATAAGTCCTAGTAAGAATACATACACACACATTTTAACTATGTGATTCTAGCTCGTAAATAATTTAGTTTACTAAGGCTGTCTTTGTCGACTTCCTCCTAAGCAAAACAATTACCTTTTACATGCCTACCAGGCAGGGAAAGGCACATGCATAGTTCTAATTCCAGGATTTAAGTTTATTTAAAGAAATCCTCTGGCTTACTAGCTTTATGACCTTGAAATTATTTTCTCGATGTTAAAGTATGCTTCAGTGTAACTTGGGGTATGTTTTTGTACCAGTTAATCAACTGAAAAGTATTTGTCTGCTGGCCACTATGGCCTGGGACTATGTTACCTCTGGGAAGAGGGCAAAAGACCACATTCACATTTGGAGGCCTTCAACTTGTGAAATAATATTTCTCACTCTAGAGAAAATGTAATATTAGGTTTTAGGTCTGCTGAGGTAGCCCTTGCTACCCTCAAGACATCCATAAAGTGCTAGGCTATTCACTTATGGTGGGGTCTGTAGCTCATGGGGCTGGGAAGTTCATGAGCACAGGTCAAAAGCCCCTCTGCCTTGGAATAACAGGTGGCTAGGTGTCATCCAGGAGTGTGACTCCATGCCCAGGTGTGACCAGATGTAACCTTAACATGCTCAGGTGTAAGTCCATACCCCTGCTTATAAGCAGGAGGAACTTCTCCAAAGCTCCAGTGGAGAGCCAAGTTACCTATTTCAAATGTTACCTGTGACAAGATGCTTCTTGCATCAAAATAATTATGTGTATTTTGGGTGGGGGGAGGAGGGTCAAGTAGAGGAATTACATATTTATTTGAATTTTTTCAAGATGACATCCCCATTACTGTTAGCTCTGAAATTGTAAACTCTTCCATCTATAAAGAAAGAGTTGGGATCAGAGAAGGATTAGAGTTAAATAGAATCATAGAAATAGCTGTTAATAATACTAAATAGTTTTATAGCTATTTAGTATTTGGTTAATAATAATAGTTTTCATTCTTTCTGGGTGCCAGGTATTACTCTGAGTGCTTTACATGTGATTTCATTGAAAACCATGCAATGGTCCAGTGAGGGAGGTACTATTTACTGATGAGGAAACCAAGGCCTGGAGACATGAAGAAACTTACTCAGGGGAACCCAGGTAGTCAGTGACAGTCAGTACTTAAACCCAGGGGACCTGTTGAGTGCTTACTGTGTTTCAGGCAATGCACTAAGTCCTTTATCTGCATTGTTTCATTTCATTAGTCCTTATTGCGGGTTGACTTGTGTCCCCTGAAAAGAGACATGATGTTCTAACTCCCAGGACCTATGGATGAGACCTTGTTTAGAAATAAGGTCTTTGCATATATAATTGAGTTAAGATGAGGTTTTTTTCAGAATGGCCCCAAACCCAGTGACTAGTTTTCCTTATCAGAAGAAGAGACAGGGAGACAGGCCATGTGGGCGAAGACCATGCGATAATGGAGGCAGAGATTGGAGTGATGCAGTTACAAACCAGAGAATATCAAGAACTGCTAGGAAGAGGCTGGAAAGAATTCTGACCAGAGTCTCAGAGGGAGCATTGTCTTGCCAACACCTTGCTTTTGGACTTCTAGCCTCAAGAACTGAGAATAAAGTTCTGTTATTTTAAACCATCCCACTGGTGGTATTTTGTTACAGTAGAACTAGGAAACTGAGATAGTCCTTTTGATGATCCTCTAAGGATTAAATTATTAGCACCAGGAAACTGAAGCTCATAGAGGTTAAGTGACTTGTCCAAGGTCACATGACTAGTAGCTGTGTGTAGCCAACCCAGATCAAGCCTCTCCAAGGCCTGTGGTCACAGCTGCAGTGGAGACCACATTTGCAGCTCTCCAGTGGCACCTGTCCACTTCTGCTTTGTTTTAGTTGTTTGGGGATATTTCTCGTCCCAGGGTTTAACACTCATTCTCCTCTCCCACACACACCTTGCCTGGCACAGGGCTAGTGCAGAACAGTCAGTCTGTAAACCTTTGTAGATTCAAATGGCAGTGTGTTCATAAAATCAGGAAACATTCTAATCATCGCTTTTTGTAATATTTAATTGAATGAGATAATTTTAGAACCGAAGAAAGAAATCACTGATTTTACACTATAGGTTGCACTAACATCAAATTCATACAAAATGAAAATGCACGTATATTCAGGAAGTTTCTAAGCTAGCACAAAAACTATTTTCAGTATCTCAAAAGCTCTTATCAGTGCAAGGGGAATGGGGCCTTCCTTGCTCCCTGTCTGAACTCTTCTCTCCTCTTTCTCAGAGCCCTCCTAACTCCCAGCTCATTCACTCCTCACTTGCTACTCCCCCAAAAACACAACCTCCTGTTCTCTCTGCAGTGGATCCCAGCTGAGCTTTGTGAAGGGAGGGACCTGATGGATTGGACTAGAGACCTGGAGTGTTGACTGATGAGAGAAACTCTGCCAGGAGGGCCAGGGACAGATAGAGGAGCTGGTAATGGCAGAGGGATTGGGGTTTCCCGGTGCAAAGGTATGAGACAGGAAAAGGCATGGTGTGTTCAGGGACTACTGGTCTACTAGGCTGTTCTGGCCGAAGCTTGGGGAGTACAGGGAGGAAGTAGGAAGGCATGGTACTGGGGCTGGGGCTAGGGGAAAAAATAAGTCTCCAGGGGTCTGTATTTCATGATAAAGAGCTTGGATGTTGCCTTGTAAGTAGTGAGAGTCACTGAAGAGTTCTGAGGAAGGGTGTGATGTGATCAGATCTTTTACAAAGACCCATCTGGCTGCAGTGTGGGGTGGGGCTGCTCAGAGTGTCATCCGTTGCCCACCTGCATCAGAATCACCCAGCCTAAGTGTCCAAATTATACCTTCCTAGGCTTCACCTACCAAATTAGAATCTCTAATACTTCAGGAATTATGTTCTTGACGTGGAAGGTAGATCCAGGGAAAGAGCAGTGAGAACTGGAGGCATTTAGGAGGCCATTGCTAACGCATAGTGCCATACTGTTGGCACATTTAGCAATTGGTGAAAATTACAAAAAGGCCCCTCCTCCCCACTCTCCGAAGGATGATGTGACACATACATCATTTTGTGTGCAGCATGCGGGTAAAGATATTTGTGCAGTGCACAAACTGTTCACTGCGCCAAAGAGTCTAAATCCTTTGGAAGCAGCAGAGAGGTATAAGAGGTAGAATTTATAGAATGTAGAGACAATGAATGTAGCAGGGATAAATGGAGTCAAGTCTAAGATGACCATGAATTTTAGCTTTAAAGAAATCATTTCAGATCCTTTCAATGTGTTATTAATGGTGAAAATTAATAGATTGTTGGATCATAGGCCTATCCTCCCTCCCTATCACATTAAAAAATCAAGAAGTTAGGGGTTGGTTAAATCCAAAAAGGTTGGGGAAGACAGCAACCCCAGTCGGTCAGTTGAGATTCTCATATTTGAGCTGGTCATAAAAATGTCAAGTCCTAATTACAGAAACTCAGAGTTAGTTTGCAAGGTAGTTATTTGAAACTCAAAGAAACAACAGTATAACACTGAACTCATGACTGTTTTTAAATGAAAAGATCCTTAAAAATGATTTTTCATTGTCCATAAGCAATATTACCCCCAAACAAACTGGAATAAGAAGTCATTGCATTTACCGCCCCCCCCCCCCAAAAAAGAGGCAGGTTTAGAGAAGGATAAAGAGCAGATAGATAACCTTGAGGGAGTTAAGAAATACATTTAAACTTAAATGAGGAGAGAAGATTAAGAATAGTATTTAAAGGGAGTTCCTGTTGTGGCTCAGTGGGTTAAGGACCCAACATTGTCTCTGTGAGAATACAGGTTCAATCCCTGGCCTCACTCAGTGGGTTAAGGATCTGGTGTTGCCACAAGCTGTAGTGTAGGTCACAGATATGGCTCAGATCCCGTGTTGCCATGGCTATGGCATAGGCCACAGCTGCAGCTCCGATTCAGTCCCCGGCCCCGGAATTTCCATATACCTCAAGTGCAGCTATAAAAAGAAGAAAAAATAGTATTTAAAGCTGAAACAAACAGTTACTAATAGAAAAATAAAGTTTAAAAATATACCTTGCAGGAGTTCCCGTTGTGGCGCAGTGGTTAACAAATCATGAGGTTGCGGATTCGATCCCTGGCCTTGCTCAGTGAGTTAAGGACCTGGCATTGCCATGAGCTGTGGTGTAGGTGGCAGACACGGCTCGGATGCTGGGTTGCTGTGGCTCTGGCGTACATTGGTGTCTACGGCTCCGATTAGACATCTAGCCTGGGAATCTCCATATGCCATGGGAGTGGCCCTAGAAAAGGCAAAAGGACCAAAAAAAAAAAAAAAAAAAAACTTGCTGTGGAGAATGGGCCAGATTCCTCATCCTTCACTGAAGTGATTAAATACATTCTTGAAAGGGAAGGAAATGTATATTTTTTAAAATGGGATGAAAATCTTTTTCACCCTTGGGCTATAACTGCCAAAGAATAGACACAAAATCCTGCAAAAATGGTTACCTCCAAAAGAAGCCTTTTACTTGTCTCCTACCCATCTATACTGTTTGAAAGTTAATTTCCATGTGCACATACTATGTGAATGTTTCAAAAGAGGTATTTGGAGCCTATGTGAGGACTGATGAATTCAAGCCCCTTGTTTTCAATAGTATTGTTTTTGACAGCCATAACACAGACTATTTGGGGCTCATATTCCGATGAGAAGAGAAACAGAGGCTTTGTTGAAGTAAGCAGGGAGCAAGGGGCTCAGGATGAATATGGAATTATTTGGGGCTCTCTTTGTCAGTATTTTCATGAAATGGAACCGGAACATCATTCTGTCTTGGCTTGAGTCTTGACTACACCATGTCATCTTGAATAGGTGATTTTGTCTTCCTAGGCTTTGGTGTCTGCCACCATAACGCAGGAATAAGAGCAACAACTTCATAGAGTTTTTCTGAGGATTAAATAAGACAACTTCTGCAAAGAACTTAGCATAGTGTCTGGCATCTAACATGTGTTCAGTAAATGTTATGGCAATGATGTGATGCTGAGGATGATGATGTGGGTAATGATGATTGCACCCCCCCTTTACTAGCCCCTTGAAATGCCAGCCCTCCACTGTTCTTCATTCGGGTGCTCTGCTTTTAGCTCAGTCATAGTTGTACAAAAGAAGGAAACATAGATTCCATGTTTCCCTGGCTAAAAGCCCAGAGAAGTAGCATCATATGGGACACTTGAAAGGAGGTATCTAGAGGCTGGAGGCCACCGCTATATAAAATCTTTAGTTAGATTTTCCTTAGGACTCAAGCATCAAGGCCATTCATTAATTCATTTAACAAATATTTACTGAGTATCTTCTTTGTGCCGAGCACTGTGCTAGGCCCTGAGGATAAAACAGTGAATAAGACAAAGTCTTAACTTTCAAGGAAGTCACCTGCTAGTGGAGGAGATGGGGATATAAACATGCAATTTTCACATGAGAATAAATGTTATTTTTGAAGTAAGAACAGGATGTAGGGGCTCAGAGGGAAGTCCTTATACCATCTTGAATGAAGTCAGAGGTTTCTAAAACCACTTAAGAGCCTGGATAAATGTGAACACCTATTTAACCAAGGAAAGCAAGTCCTTACCTGTATTATGAAGCTTCTCTTGTTTCTGCTTCATCTCTGTTAATATCATCTCTCTTCCCTCCAGAGTAGAAAAGACACTAAACATTTATTCCTGGAATTGGGCACCATGTCTACTAGGATTGGTAAAAAAATTAGTGTTCATATTTAGAATTTGTACCTTTTTATGAAGATGCATTACTCTTTACAATAGAATCAAATGAGATTTTTCAGTATGTGTAACTAATCCTTTTGAGTGTTTTTAAATTGTTTATCTTTTTAAAGAACAAAAACTTCATTTAAATGAGCTATGAAAATTCTTGTCCAGGGGAACATTTATAGAACATAATGGAATATGCTTATAATTTGTTTATTATAACATGTGGGTCAGTAGCAAATATTTAAGAGGGAAAAAGGAGAAGATCTCAGGATAGTCTGAGTCATTATTTAAACTTCTGTTGGAATTAGGTCTTAAAACCCAAGAAATTACTAGTACAGTTGAAAGTAAGAGGGCATTTTAAGAGTGTTTAGTTTTCAATGGACTGAAGTCTAACAAAAGATATTTTACTACCTTCTGGAAAGTCTAAAATGTTTTGCCAACTGGAAATATGTACATATTTGGTATTTTAAGTTTTGTAACTCTGTATTTCATAACAACAAGCTTAAAAAAAAGAATGTGTATAATATTAATCCCACAGACAATTCTATGATGACCTGAACAAATGGATGCTTCATCTTCTCTGAGGCTCTACCTATGAATTTTACAGTCACCAGAAGTACCCTGGAAGCAGTTGTAGGAATTTTACCCTTCTTATATCCAAAATCTCATTTTTGCATTAATAATCAGACTCATCTAAAATCCACTTCAAGCTGGTATTATTGTGAATGACCTGGGAATGTGGAGGGGAAATGAGAGTAAAGAAGTTTTAGACTCTGGCAACTCACAAAATCTGGGATTATGGACTACCAAATCTAGAACCAAAACCTTTAACTGGATTTAATGGGGTAAAACCAGCCTTTGATCACAAGTCTGTCTGATTCCCAATCCAAGTTCTTAACCACTCGGAAACCCTCAAGTTTTATCTCCAGCTCAGATCTCAGCCTATCCTGTGTGTGTGTGTGTGTGTGTGTGTGTGTTTACATACATACATATATAATTACAACATGGAACCCCCAATTTGAATGAGGTTTCATCAGACTACAAAATTGATCATTTCCCTACACTCCTGCTGCCTCCTTGGCCTAGACTTTAAGGATTTTAAGGATATCTCAAGCATTCTTTGATATGTGTACCTATTGGAAAGATCATCTCATCTATAGCTGTGTTGTCATAGTACAGAATCAACCAAATTGAAGAAGAAATCTCAGAATATATTTGTTGAGTGGGTGAATGAATAAATGAACATATGCACACGACTTGAGGCTAACACGCAGTTACCTGTACTAAATCCAGGAAGAAATGTTTGAAGCCACCTGATTCAAAGCTGTGTGCATCACCAACATCCAAAGTTAATTTACCAGCAATTCTTGTTATTTAAGCACCATTTACAAAAGTCATTTGGGCTGGTCCCAGCCATACTCAATGTGTGACTGAAGGCACATTGCAGAAGACTTGACCATCCATGACTCATATAAGGCACATTTAAACCTTTGATCTTCATTGGCCTTGAGCAGGAAAGCCTGTCCTGTTGGGAGGTATTAACTGGCCCATAGCCATGGAATGATTTCTCTCTGGTCTGTTCTGTCTGCCCTTATAGCACTGCATCAGTTGTCAAGTGCTTCTGAAGGTCTTATCTCTTCAAAGTGGGCCCACACTGTTTTTGAGAAAAGGAGGGAAAAAAGATTGGCTCCAATCTCTGCATTAGTCCTGCTTTGAAGGGTCTGGGATCTCTTTCCCAAACAAAGAGATGAGGGCACCTCCATTCTCCAGTCCTCACGCTGAGAGAGGAGTCCCTGTCTCCTTCATATTTAGGGGGAAGCCCTCTTCTCTAAGGTCATCATACCTGGGCACATCAAGAACAGGCTGCTGGTGGCAGAAGTTCGTTTACCCTGCAAATATTTATTAAACACCTGCACTGCCAGGAACCAGGAGTAGAACAGACATTTTCCCTAATCACGTGGAGCTTGAAGACCAGTAAGGATCAGATAATTACAAAAATAAATGACAAACGGTGGCCATGGTACATGCTACCAGGGAGAGGGCCATGGTTGTGTGAGAACCTCTAAAAGGGAGATTTGACCCAGGAAGAGAAGGCAGTGATGTTTAGGCTGAGGGCTAAAGGTCCAATAGATGTTAACTGAGCAAAGGGGAGCTGGAAGAATTTTCTAAACAGAAGTGACCATTTGTGCAAAGGCCCAGCGGCAGCTGGGAATATGACAAGTTTGAGGTTTGAATGGAGAGCAGAGATCTGGAGGGTTCCTCAAGAAAGTCTAGAGAACTCAGAACAACAAAGACTAGCAGGTGCTCACTGTGGACCGGGCACTCCCACAGTGTTGTTGTTTTTTCTTTAATATTATCTATTTAAGACTCACATTTTTACATGTGAAGAAATTAAGCCACAGAAAGGCAAAACGAACCACCAGGTAGTACAGGCTCTTGTTAAGGGTTTCTGTCTGTCTCCTTAGGAGCCGTGGGAAGCCATCAGAAGGTTTTAAGCAGAAATGAATAATAGGATTTCTCTTTCATCAAAAGGATGATTCTGACAAAAATCAACTAGAGATGCCTCCACCTACACTGCCCCTCCAGCCTTCTTTGTACCCAAATATAAGTACATTTAAAACTGTCATGGATGTTAAATCTGAAAATAAATGATTCTTCTGAAAAAGAGACTGAAGTGCTGTGCTGGCAACTCTAATCCAAGTTTAGATGAGAGGCTTGTGGTATGGACTAGAAAGGGGGATTGAAGCCTCTTCCCCTCCAGTCTCAGGGGGACTTTTAGCCCTCCCCTACTCCAAGCCAGACTCACTGAGTACTGAGTCATAGCAATGTCTTGCTCTGACCAGCAGAGCAAAAACTTCTTCACGGGCCAAATCCAGGCCCTGTGGCTTTTTCTTTGACAGCTGCAATATTTTTTTAAATTAGGAAATTTTGCATTAACATGTAGAGTTCTGGCTTTCCTAGCACCCCTGGGCCACTATCCTCCCTGGGCCCTTTGCACTGGCCCTGGTCCATGCACTCACCCCCAAGTAAGACATACCAGCTCCCTTTTCTCATATTCCTGGCCCCATCACTGAGTTGTCTCTCTCCCAGCTCAGGTCTCATTTTCTCACTTATCTGGCTTTCCAACATCTGCATGTGTGACTCCTGGATGGTATGCTAAGGAGGATTTCTTATGGACTGTGTTCTGAACCTAAAACATAAGGTTCATGGGTTTAGGAGGCTGGGCTGGAAATTGGGACGAAGAGGAGAAGGGCTCTAAATGTACGAATGTCTTCTTTGAACTGGCTTCTCTTGCAGGATCTTGTCCACACAGGAAAAGTACTTGAGATAAAGTGCCAGAGTGGGAATGAGTGCAGTGCCTAGAAAACAATGAGGAAGTGATTTTCAGCAAGAACCTCATGGGTGGATACAGTGAGGCATAAGGCTGATTTGGTAATGTGGTCAAAGTTTGGAGAGAACAAAGTGAAAATTTGGATGTAAAGTATTAGAGAGCCATCATAGGCTCTTCAGCAGGTTGAATTTTAGGAAGGATGGACCAACAAAAGCCTGTTATGGTCAAGAGCCTGGAGGTAGGACACCCTTGGTGGGAGAGTGGCTATTACAAACCTGCATGAGTATTCCCAGATCAGGAATGATGTGCTCAGAATAAAGGGCCAGGAGCCAGTGGGAGGCCATTTAGTTTTCATTGGCACAGGGCAGTGGTTCAGGAAAATGATTGGGCTTGAAAATTTAGCATCACTGGGAGAAAAATGAAATGTAATAAAAATTACAGTTGGTTAAGAATGGAGGCATTTTTACTACGACATAGCAGCATTGTGAAAATCCCCGAGCTCGTGCCAAGGGATAGATGCTGCTAAACTTCTCCTGGAGTCAGGGCATTTGAGTGCTCTTGGCAAGGTTGGCTCAGCCAGAGGGGCTGGGAGCGGGGCCCCCTCAGTCTTCCATAAAGCATAGATCTTGCCCAAATGTGGAAAACCTTTAGGGACGTGAAAACCATTAGGGATCTGTAGCTCTGAATTGAACCAAGCAGAATAAACAAACCCCTGCCCAAACTGGAACTTGTTGGATGCCTTTCAGAGTTATCCAAGGGGAAAGTTAGGGGCCTCAAGGGTCTTCAAGTGAATTAATGTCCTGTTTCACTGCTTCACTCCAGTGTGATATAACTGTGGGTACTTTGGTCTTTGTCCTTTTTTGAAGTGTCTTAACACCTCAGTTGCAAACCCAGAAATGGACTGTATTCTGAAGCTAAAACATATACAGTATACTTTTTCTTCCCTGCTAATGGGACCTTAAAGCCCAAGTTAGATCTTCTGGAAGTATGTTACATATTCAGGAACTAAGCTGGAAAAGCTCCAGAGAGCATTCACATTTTCCATAGACAGGGTCTTGGTAAGTTCTCAACCTTAATTTCTATTTTCAATATCCTTTGTCACTCTTCCAGCCTCAGAGTTTAGTTTTCAATATGCATAATAGAGCTTAACTTGATGTGTCTCTCCTGATAATAGTTAAGTGGCATGTTTTCTTTTTTGACCCCATTTTTTTTAATAGAGAGGCTTTTTCACAGAGAATTATAAACACTCATTCATTCGCTAGTCAATTTGGTGCCTTCTGCCTAGACATTTTCTTAGGCACTGTTTGGGGACAGTGAAAGGGGTGGATTGAAAAAGAATAAACAATACCCCATCTCCCTAATGTTCACAATCTATTAAAAGGTGGAGATGGAAATGGGGCTAGGAAACCAAGACACAGAGCAGCTAAGGACCAAACCCTGGATGATCACGAATCTAGAGGTCACAGAAGTATGGTGTGAACTAATCTTGACCTAGACTTGAGGTCTTAGTCTGACTCTGGTCCACCTTTAGGAAATACAGTGTAATATAGCATAATATGAGAACACTGACAAAATGCTGGCTGTGGCTTTGTTCTAACCAGGATGAAAAAAAACAAAAACAAAAATGGTGTTTTTCTTCTCTAGAAATCGATGATTTAGTTGACAGAAAGACAGATATGCTATGATGGAGCATGAAAATGTGAGAAAAAAGGATGTATGCCTGTATGTGTGACTGGGTCACCTTGCTATACAGTAGAAAATTGACAGAACACTCTAAACCAGCTATAATGGAAAAAATAAAAATCATTATAAGAAAAAAAATAAAGATATGCAAACATGTGGTTACATTGTGCTGTGGCACATATGAGGCAAAGAGAAGTGATTGAGAGTGTGCATTTAGATGACAAACCTAAATACCAGATCTACAACACACAAGCTGTGTGTCCTGGAACAGATTAGTTAACCTTTCTTTTTCTAAGTTTCATCATCCCTCCTGTAAAAAGGGGACAATGCAGATACTTGCCTTAGAAAATTATAATGGGATAAAATCAATGAACCTAATGAATATAAAGTGATGAGCACACTGTCCAAAACAAAACAAAAAATGTGGAGATGGAGCAAGAAGACTTTCCAGAAATAGGAAGAACAAAGGCTTAGATCAGGATGGTTCTCAAAGAGGGGGTAGAAAGGGGTCAGGTTTGGCAGGAGGGAGAGACCATGGAGGGAATTGTGGGAAATGGAGCTGGGAAGGGAGCCTTGGTCTGGAGAATGTCTGGTGCTGAGGGTGGACTCTGGGTCAAGGCAGACCTCAGGAGGATAGGGATCTAGACAGAGCTTTTCCTGGCAACCACCATCCCCATTCCATGATTCTAGGCTGCAGCCACACCCCACCTGCTTGAAGGGTTTCTCTTTTCTTCCCAGCTGGTTCAGCTGGCACAGGTAAATTCCTTTTCCTCCTCTATCTCAGCCATGACGAAATTTTAAAAATTTAATGCAAATTGTTCTTTTTAAAAGAAAGAGAAAGGATAGAAGGAAATGAGGGAGGAAAAGGGGAAAGGGAGAGAAATGGACAGGGGATGGGAAGAAAAGGACATACACATGCACTGAAGAAACAGATATGTTCAGCAGAGCACAGGTTCATTTATCAAAAGTGGGTCAGGCAGATGAACCTTGCCAAAGAATTCCATTTGTAGGACTTCTGTTCTCTTCCTTGCTTCTACCTTGAATGTTTGGACTTGGAGAAACTACACTCACTATCTGAGGGAAAGTCTGCTGACATGTATGCCACATGCCTTCCAGAACTTTCTGACCTCTCCACAGTAAGGGGTGGGGGCCATGTCTTGGATTCCTTTGGCCCTAGGCTGTGTCACATTCCTTTGTCTTTATCAGTCTCTCCATCAGTTCATTCAATGACAGTTACTAAACTCTTCTCTCTAGGCTCTCTATCAGAAGTTGGAGATAGCACATAAAGTATAGGAGGTCCAAACACAACAGTGTTGTGGACTCTGAAAACAGCACCTCCCAGAAAGGACCAGGGCTACCTGGAGCACCTCTGCATCACATATAGTACCCAAAGGTGACTGCCTGGTGTTTAACTTGGACTTAAATTATAGTGGTTTTATTTATTTATTTATTTTTATTTTTATTAAATTTTTTTTGGTCTTTTTTGCCATTTTCTTGGGCCGCTCCCGTGGCATATGGAGGTTCCCAGGCTAGGGGTCCAATTGGAGCTGTAGCCGCCAGCCTACGCTAGAGCCACAGCAATGCAGGATCCGAGCCGCGTCTGCAACCTACACCACAGCTCACGGCAACGCCGCATCGTTAACCCACTGAGAAGGGCAGGGATTGAACCCGCAACCTCATGGTTCCTAGTCGGATGCGTTAACCACTGCGCCACGACGGGAACTCCATAGTGGTTTTATTTTTTTAAAAGGTAATTTTTATACCCTCATTACTTCAGACTTAAAAACAGAAAGCCTACTTTTTCTCCTTCTTAAAAAATACTGTTTTCTCTAGCCTCAGGGAGGGCTAGAAAGGGGTCAGTTTTGGCAGGAGGGAGAGAGCATGAAATACTGTTAAATACTGTTATTAATTAAGACTAATCTTTTTGACTGCCCAATTTGTACACATTAATGAGAAACCATGTATTTATTTTTTTAATCAAAAATAAAAACATTTATTTAAAATCATTAATGTTTATCATGTGAAATAATAGGTATTGCAAATTTGTTGAACTAAGCATAGTAATATGAAATAGAACAATTTTGGTTTAGATGCAGCTTTGGATGTAACAATTTTTAACAGTACATCACCAAATTATGTATTCTTTCAAAGCAACTTAATTTTTTTGTGGTTTTTTTTTTTTTTTGATCTTTATTTTTTTTTAATTTTATTTTTTCTACAGAATAAAATACATATATTTAAACACAATTACATTCACACAGATTGTTATATCATGGATCTTAAGAAACAGATTAAGTGACTCCCTCTGGAGAAGTGGAATGGAAAGTATGCTGAGACAAATAGGAAATTTATTCTATACTTTATCCCATTTTGTATGGCTTTCATCTTTCTATTTAGTATTATCTATTACATTTCAATTTTTCTTTAAAAATTAGCATTATATTAAAATTGTGAATATTATGCAGCTAAAATTTATAAAGAAGAAAGCCTTATATACCATTAAATATTTTATATAACATAATAAAAAGAATAACAACTGGTAAGAATAACAAAAATAATACACCCTCTGAAATAAGTAAAATATAAAATGAATAAATTGGTTAAAAAACAGTGTAACTATATAAATATATCCTCACAATTTGTTACATCTTACTGATTCTTCAATATAGGCATTACACCATTCTAGGTGATGTGATAAACAAGACATATAGACCTTACATTGTACCATGGAAAGAAATGGTTGTTGATAATACAATTGTAGAACTGTATTATTTAATTGTACAGTTGCATTATTTAATTATAATTATCATAAATTCTTTGATGGAGAGGAAATCAGAATCAGATGCAAGAAGACTTCAGCATTCCAAGAATGATGTCAAATGACCCCCTTCATGGGGTCATTATGCACTTATTTACTATGAGATATATTTCTTCTCCAGAGATTACTTGTTTGTGTGTCAATTGTAGATTTTTGGTTTGCAGTTATTCTGCAGTTTTGATATGAGTCTATATGTATATGAGATTGTTTTAAGTTGTTGTTCTCTTAGTTGCAAGGTCATTTCCAGTGTCCTGCATTTGTACCCACCTCTTCTCATGATTTCTGATTTTGGTGGTATAAGTGTGCATGGATGATTTTGTATCTTTATTGTATATATGCCTTTACTGGTGAGCCTTGTCATTTGTGGAATTTTTGTTTCATTTTGCTGTCTTTTCTTTTCTGCCTAGAGAAGTTCCTTTAGTATTTGTCGTAAGGCTGATTTAGTGTTGCTGAATTCTCTCAGCTTTTTTTATCTGTGAAGGTTTTGATTTCTCCTTCAAATCTGAATGAGAGCCTTGTTGGGTAGAGTAATCTTAGTTGGAGGTTTTTTCCTTTCATCACGTGAAGTATATCATGCCACTCCCTTCTGGCCTGCAGAGTTTCTGCTGAAAAATCTGCTGATAACCTTATCAGGGTTCCCTTGTATGTTACTTGTTTCTTTTCCCTAGCTGCTTTCAAGATTTTCTCTTTGTCTTTAATTTTGGTCAGTTTGATTAATATGTGTCTCAGTGTATTCCTCCTGGGGTTTATTTTATATGGTACTCGTTGTGCTTCCTGGATTTGAGTGAGTGGTTCCTTTCCCATGTTAGGGAAGTTTTCAGCTATTATCTCTTGGAACATTTTTTCTGTCTCCTTCTCTCTCTCTTTTTCTTCTGGCACCCCTGTGATACGGATGTTGGTGCATTTAACATTGTCCCAGAGTTCTTTGAGAATCTCTTCATTTGTTTTCAATCTTTTTTCTTTTTTCTGTTCTGCACCCGTAATTTCTACTAATCTGTCCTCCACCTTGCTTATTCGTTCTTCTGCCTCCTGTATTCTGCTGTGGCTGCTTCTAGTGAGTTTTTTTATTTCGGTTATTGTATTTTGCATCTCTTCTTGTTTAAGTTTTATATCTTGTATCTCTTTGCTCAGTGTTTCCTATAAATTATCCATCTTTGCCTCCAGTTTATTTCCAATGTCTTGCATCATCTTCAGCATCAACAATCTAAAGTCTTTTTCCTGGAGGTTGGGAATCTCCTCATTGCTTAGCTGATTTTCTGGGGTTTTTCCTTTCTCCCTCATCTGAGTTATATTTCTCTGTCTTTTCATTTTGATAGGTTTTTGGTGTGGTGACCTTTTCACAGATAATAGAGTTGTAGCCTCTCTTACTTCTGTTGTCTGCCCCCCTTGTGGCTGAAGTTGGTATAGGGGCTTGCTGTAGGCTTCCTGATGGGAGGGGCTGATGCCTGCCCAGTGGTAGGTGGAGCTGATTCTAATCCCTCTGATGGGTGGGGCTTAGTCTCTGGATGGGATTAGAGGCAGCTGTGTGCCTGAGGGATCTTTAGGTAGCCTGTTTAGTGAAGGGCGGGGCTGTGATCCCACCAGGGTTGTTGTTTGCCCTGGGGCTTCTCAGCTCTGACTGACGGGTGCGGCCAGGTTTTCCCAAAATGGCCACCTCCTGAGAAAGGCAGCTGCTGAATATTCCTGAGAGCTTTGCTTCCAATGTCCTTCCCTCACAACAAGCCACATTCACCCCTATTTTCCCAGGATGTCCTCCAAGAACTGCAGTCAGGTTTGACCCAGATTCCTATGGAGACCTCGCTCTGCCCTGGGATCCAGTGCACGTGAAAGTCCATGTGCGCCTTTTAAGAATGGGGTCTCCATTTCCCCCAGTCCTGTGGAGCTCCTGCGCACAAGCCCCACTGGCCTTCAATGCCAGTTGCTCCAGGGGCTCTTTCTCCCATTGCCAGATCCCCGCACATGAGGGCTTGATGTGGGGCTCAGAACTCTCACTCCTGTAGGTGAGCCTCTGTGAACCAGTTAGTTTTCAGTCTGTGGAGCTTCCCATCCAGGAGAGGGGTTATTTATATCATGAAATCACCCCTCCTACCTCTTGATGTGTCCTCCTCTTTTTCTTCTGGAGTAGGGTATCTTTTTTAAGGTTTCCGGTCCATTTGGGTGGAGATTGCTCAGCTTTTAGTTGTGAATTTTGTTGTTTTTAGGAGAGAAGTTGAGCTCTAGTCCTTCTATTCTGCCATCTTAATCCTCCTCGAGAAACCATGTATTTATTAAGTGATCTATGGTAGAATAAAATAACTTTAGAGTTCTATGTTGACAATTAATTTTTGAGGTGCAATTTCAAAGGGTCGTACTTAAGAGACCTGATGTTTGATTATTTAATCTCTCTGAGCCTTAGTTTTCTGTATCTACAAAGTGGAAATAATAGGCTTTGCCTATAAATCAGAGGAATATAGAGGCTTTCAAGTCAGTATGCAAGTGTAAGCTGCTGTTGTTACTGTTGCAAGTAATTGTGATGATAATTAATGACTGTGGTTGCGTTTTGGGTGTGGATTTGTGAAGCCAAGGGGCTTATTCAGTATATGGGTGCTTCTTTCCTTGTGGCCATCCCACTTACAATGAAATTGCTTCAGAACAGTGCTTCTCAAATAGTAAGGTCCATAGGAGTCTCCCAGGAACTTTGTTGAAGTGCACATTTGGATTTACTAGGTCTGGGGTAGGGACTAAATTCTGAATTTTTAGAGGATTCCCAAGTGATGGCCAAGACCCTCATGAATAGCAAGACTCTAAATTATCTCTGGAAGCCTCCTCAAGGAGCCTTTCTGTGTCACCCACGTTTGCCTTAGAAGAACTAACTCATCCTCTGAGGGCCAATAACTTCCATGCCAGGCCCATGCCTGGTCTTGGAGCTGGAAACCTGACACAGAGCAAGGGCTCCATTCTGCTGGAGCATCCTTTGGTTACCACCACACATAGGAGGCAGCTTTTTTTCAAATGTTCTCCTGTATGTTTGTTCCACTCCACCTTGAGCTCTAATCCTCAGTTCCAAAGGCATCTTCGAAGCTTGGTGTCATTGGTTTACCAGCCTACTTAAACTAGTTGTTGAACCCTGGGCACTGGTCTGAGCCAATCAAGTCCACATAAAACAGACTTCTAAACCCAAATATACACCCACCCAATTTCTGAGAGCTGCATGCAGTTTAATCAGTACAAGTAATAAAAACAATAATAACCATCATTTATTGAATCAGGAACCACATGCCGTGCACTGTTCTAAGTGTTTTACCAATATAACCCTCTTGCAACTGAAAGTATGGTCCCATAACCAGCAGAAATCTCATACCATACCTGAGACCTCATAAATCAGAATCTACATTATTTTATTTAAAAAAGCCCTGTGTTCAAGTCCTAGCTATGCCACTCACTAATCGTACAAACAGTCTTTTCTCCCTTGCCTTTCTTCTTCAGTCTCTTAGTCTCATTTGGTTTCAAGGTCAACTTGGAAAAAACTAAAGTCTCTTCCAGTGACAGAGATGTTTGGGGATTCTCTTTGGTACCCAGGGTTGATGGTCAGCAACTATAAGGCCAGAGAAAATTCTTCCTTCAGAGAGATCAGGGGCCAGTTGAGTCCCTTCAGGTGAAGAGCTTACAGAGTAATTAGATATGATCTGCCAGCTGTTAGAAAACAGAATCTCCTTGTATTATTTATATCTGTAACTGTAGACAAAAAGGAAGTCATTCTGAAAAAAATAACAGACCAGTGAGTAATTGAACCTTCAACAGAGTGAAATTACATATCTTGTGTGTATTAATAACCTATTCCCTCCCTTTGCCAACTCTCATGTGCTTCTCAACAAGTAAATATTAACACATTCTCAGGACATATGACAACCTCTCTGGAGTTCATATGGAGACATGCAGGTCTTCTATAAATGGCCCAGCCACTATGCTGAGTGTTTTATGTACAGCTCATGTAATTCCCAAAGCAACCTGGTGAAGTAGGTTCACGAGCCCCACTTCAAAGATGAGAAAACTGAGACTTAGAGATTATAAATTGGTGTCCCTACACATTTCAGTTGCTTAAGAAGGAGCTTGAACAAAGGGTAGATAGCTGGTGGATTTACCCTCTGTTGTCCTGAGCTATTCTCTTCTGGCCCCAAACTTGCCTGCCCCAGTCCCCAGACCCAAGGCCCTGTGGTTAGGCTAAGTGGGTATCTCTGTTTGAAAAGGAATTTGGGGGACCTTGTAGTGATACCATCCATTTCAACTTCAGAGGTTTGCTGAAGTATTTGTTCCAACCACGTGAATTATTTCACTTCTGAGCAGTTTAAGAAAATTTATTTCCCCCATTTTCTTATTTCTTTAGTGGTGTTTTTTACTCCCTCCAGCTAGGATTTCACAAGAAGCTGAGCAGATGGCCTGCTTTGTTCTGAGAGATTAATTATAGGGTTGAGTGACTAAAGGGTGGCTGGTTCCATCCCAAGTCAGAGCCCGAGCACCTGAGCACTCTTCCATATTTCATGTGGAGCCCAGGGCTCCTCCTTCACTACCTCTTACCACATGCTTCTGAATGAAAGTGCCCAAGGCACCTAGGCATGAAGCCATGGTTTGCATGGTGAGCCTTGGCAGCAGTCCAGCTTCAGGGTCGCATATACTAGAAGCTAAGCAACCTGAACTGTTCATGTCCAGGTATGGGCATTAGCACCTCCTTTGTCTCTGCTGCTCAGAGAGAGGCTGACAGCTGTTATTCCAGGTCCTGTGACTGTTTTATACCAAACCAGAGAAGGAACTGACCTCAGGAAGGAAGTATGAGGTCTTTCCCAGGCATGTTAAAACTGTGTGTTTTCTTTACACATTTTATTGGGCTGGCTGCACCCTTTTCCACCTCCTACTGCATTGTGGACATCACTTCACAGGGCCAGATGGCCTTACTAACCCCCTAAACTGTCTAAAGAAGGGTTTTGTAAGGATTCCTCTCAATATCTCACAGTAAAGGGCAGTCAAAATGGTGTTACCAACATCCACGCCAGTGGCGGTTAAGAGAAAGCAATGAAAATGAGATGCAGGGACGAATTCTTACAGTAACTGGTGCGTGATTGGATGCAAACGCAGCCCAGAACAGGGAAGCATAACAAATGTGTCCAAGATTTTGGACCTGGGAAATTGAAGGTGGTACCCTAAAAAGAAAGTACAAATTTAGGTCCAGTTTTGATAGCTTGACTCCGAAATGCTGATGTTCCAGTAGGCACTGCCAGTAGAAGCACTGGGATTGGAGCTGAGTGAGAGGTCAGAACTGGGATTACACCTTTGTAATCATCTGCTTATCTGTGATAGTTACAGCTTGAGATGAGCTTTTCTAGGAGGAGAGAGAGAGATGAGCAGAGAACTGAGACTATAGAGTTCAGGCTGAGGAACTGCAAGGAGGCCCAGAAACCAGTACCGTTGCTAGAGAGGCACGAGGAAAACCAAGATCCTGTAATGTCCTGAGAAACATCCATGCTGTTGGGCTTAGGCTAGTAAATTTGCTAGGCTCTCACTACATGGCAACTCTGTGGTGATTTAATACGCCAAATCACAATGCCCTCAAATCTATCATTAGCCATTTTGGCATAGTTTCCCCCCCCCCCCCCCCCCCCCGTGGATGGCTTTGACTTTGTCAGTATAGATCTTCTAGTTAAATCAACAAACATACTCAAAAAGCCATTAACTGCATGTTTAATTACAAAATAGTTCCTATACAGCCTTGTCCACTACTAGATTAAGTGCGACCCATAGGTTGAATTCACAATGGTAAGTATTTACTGAGTACTTGACTTGAAGTAGCATTTGGTCAACAAGTGGGAAACTGTGAATCCTAATGTCTCCCAGATTTTGGTCCCATTTTAGTTGAAAGGGAGAAATGAACAGTTTTGAGTTTCATTATACATTTAACTCCAGTAGCCAACAAATAAGAAATGATGAAGAGAATGGACTTTAGAGTCAAATGACTCTGAGTCAGAATCCTGGCCTCAGGCCCTTACTAACCTGTGAATATTTAGGCAAGTTGTTAACCTCTCTGAGTTTCCTCAGCTGTGAATGAAATACTTAATCATACTTTGGTCAGACTCACTCGCAGAACTAAAAGAGATACTTAAATGTTAGCAAGTGATACTGTCAGTACCGTAGTATTGCCTTTTATGGGGGAAAAAAACAATTCCAGGTCCCTATGTGTTTTTCTTATTAAGTGACTTTGACCTACCAAAGTCTGGTACAGGTCAGTTCTGCAATAATATGTTCTAAATCAGAAATAACATGTTCCAGTTTTCTTTTAAGTCACAGAGCAATTTTAATTGATATTCACATCAGCATGGGTTGGAAATGTGATTATAATAAGAAACAATAAAAAGCACATTTCCAACATGAATTTTAAAAATATATATTTCCTTTCTTTAAAACAAACGTAATTTTTAAAAATATCAGTGTGTTTGTAATTTGAAGTCATGGTTACAGTCACGTCCCAGTTTGCCATCTGTTCTTGTCTAATGTACAGGTCCAAGTTAGGGTCAGAACTGCAAATAGAGACGATAAATGTCTGCCGGTCTCATACAAAGCTCTTCTCAGACTGCACTTAACACACAGTGTATCAATGTAAAATGAATGTACACTGAAACATATGAAAATCAAATAATGCACCATGTTAATAGAGGAATGTGTAACAATGACATGATCATCTCAATAAATGCAGAAAAATCACCTGACAAAATCCAACACCTTTTTCTGATTAAAAACACACAATAAAATAGGAACAGAAGGGAACTTCTCTAACCTGATGAAGTACATCTATGAAAAATCCACAGCTAACATAAAACATAATCATGGCAGACTAAGAGCTCTTCACCTAAGATCAGGAGCCAGAAAGATGGAGAATGGAAAGATATCCATTCTCACCACTTCTAGGCAAGAAGAAATAAAAGGCATCCAAACTGGAAACAAAGAAATAAAACTATTATCAGATAAAATGATCTTGTTTATAGAAAACCCTAAGGAATCCACTAAAATACTATTATAACTAATAAATGAGTTCAGCAAGGTTGCAAGATAGAAGCTCAGCCTTATTTTTGTACACTAGCCATGAACAATCTGATAGTGAAATTATGAAACTATTCCATTTACAGCATCATTAACAATAAAATACTTAGGAATAAATTTAATCCAAGACTTGTGCACTAAAAACTACAAAGCATTGTTGAAAGAATTTTAAAAGACCTAAATAAATGGAAAGACCCCCTGTGATCATGGATTAAAAACTTAATATTGTTAAGATGGCAACACTCCCCAAAGTGATCTACCCAAAGTGATCTACTGATTTAATGCAATCCCTATCAAAATTCTAACTGCCTTTCGGCAAGCTGATTCTAAAATTCAGTGGAATTTCTGGGGACCCAAAATAATAAAAATAAATTTTTAAAATAAAAAGTTAAAAAATTGGGAGTTCCTGTCATAATGCAGCAAAAATGTATCTGACTAGGAACCATGAAGTTGTGGGTTCGATCCCTGGCCTTGCTCAGTGGGTTAAGAATCTGGCATTGGCGTGAGCTATGATGTAGATCACAGATGCGGCTCAGATCCTGCATTGCTATGGCTGTGGCACAGGCCAGCAGCTGTAGCTCCAATTTGACCCCTAACCTGGGAACCTCTATATGCCATAGGTGCAGCCCTAAAAAGGAAAAAAAAAAAAAAAAGTTAAAAAGTTGGAAGACTCGTGGAATTCCCTGGAGACTCAGTGGATTAAGAATCTGGCATTATCTCTGTTGTGGCTTGGCTTGCAGCTGCAGTGCAGGTTCAATCCCTGGATCAGGAATTTCAACATGCCACAGGAGTGGCCAAAAAAATAAAAAGTTGGAGACTCACACATCCAAGTTCTATACTTACTACAAAGCTACAGTAATCAAAACAGCATAGTATGGGCATAAAGACAAAGAAGTCAGAAAAGAGATCCCAGAAGTAAATCCTTGAATCCATGGTTAAATAATTTTCAACAGAGCATCAAGACCATTCAGTGGGGACAGTTTTTCAAAAAATAGTGCTAGGAAAATTGAATATCCACATGCAAAAAAAAGTGGATTTGAACCCTTGCCTTAAACTATATACAAAAATTAACTCAAAATGAATCAAAGACCTAAATATAATATCTCAGACTATGAAACATAGGGGGAAAGTATCATGACATTATATTTGGCAGTGATTTTTGTATATGACACCAAAGGCACAGGCAACAAAAGAAAAATAGACAAATTGAACTTCATCAAAATTAAAATTTTTGTGATATTCAATATCTTGTAATAACCTATAGTGGAAAAGATCTGAAATGTGTGTGTTCTTGTGTCAAAGAACGCTGTCAATAAATGGACTAAAATATTTGCAAATCTCATATATGATGAGATATTAATATCAAGAATATATATAAAACTCAACAACAAAAACAAGCTCAATTCAAAAAACAGGCAAAGGATTTAAATGTGTATCTCAAAAAAAAAGCAATTGGCCTACAAATGGCCAATAAACACATAAAAAGATGCTTAACCTCATTAGTCATTAGGGATATGCAAACCAAAACTGTGAGATACCACTTCACACCCACTAGGATGGCTACAATTTTAAAAGAATTAAAGAAAGCAAGTGTTGACTTGGATGCGGAAAAATTGGAGCCTTTACATTACTGATGGGAATTTAAATTGGTGCAGTCTTCATGGAAAACTGTTTGGGCACTCCTAAAAACTGCTAAACCTAGAATTACCATACGATCCAGCAATTCTATCCCTAGGTATCCACCTGAACCAGAAATTTTCACACAAATGTTTGTCATAGCATTATTCATGGTCATCAAAAAGTAGAAACAATACAAATGTCCATCAACTTATTCATGGATAGACAAAATTTGGTATATACATAAAATGGAATCTTATTCAGCCATAAAAATCAAGTACTAATTCATGCTATAACTTGATTAACCTTGGAAATGTGATAAGTGAAAGAAGCCAGACACGAAAAGCCACATAGTGCATAATTCAGTTATAGGAAATATACAAAATAGGCAAATCCGTAGAGACAGAAAGTAGAGTAGTGGTTGTTGGGGGCTGATATGAGTTGGGCCATGGGGAATAGCAGCTAATGTGTAGGGATGATAAAATGTTCTAAAACTGCCTATGGTGACAGTTGTTCAGCTCTGTGAACATACTAAAAAAACTGCTGTATTGTACACTTTCAAAAGTGAATTTTATGGTGTGTGAATTATATTTCAATTAAAAAAAGAATGGACATAAATAGCTCAGCAGTATTTTAGCATGAAAGCATTTAACTCGGAGAGTACTCTGACATCTTGATGAAGACTGCTGATAATGCCAAGTTAGAAGGGATATGAATGTTCTCTTCATAGAGGGAAAAGATGCAGTGTTAAGAACAGCATATTTGGGGTGGGGAGGGGATAGCTTTTTTTAAAATTGGGGGACCCATTACTACAATATATGGCAAGATGTTATGGATATTTCCTTCCATTTGAATAAGTGAGGCTGTTTTTAAAAAATGCTTGATTTCAGTGGGCACTACACCAGAGGGTACAAGTTGCAGGTTATGAAAACAAAGCAAAAGTTTCCATAGCCTGAAATGGTTTGATATATGACTAAGTCTCTCCATCTGGCTTCTAAGATGAAAGGCCTCAGAATTCCTTCTTCCTCTATCAAATGATGAATTTGTGATGATAAAAATGGTTAACTACTGAGAGCCAAATATGCACTAAACTTTTACAGGCATTTTCCCATTTGAATTTCCTCATCATCACTGTGACAAGGTTGTAGAGAACTTACCCAAGGTCACACAGCAAGTCATTGCCTGAGCCGGCCTGCCGTCCCACACCTGAGTGACTCCCAGGATCTCACTCATAACCACTGAATGACACTCTCCATTTCCCTGTTTTCTCTCTCAAGGAGATTCACCCCAAAAGTTACAGCCACCTGAAATTCTAAGCACACCAAGTAGGGGAGGCAGTGGAGTAGAGAAGGAATACTCTGGACTGGAGTTTGGGGGCCTGAGTTCTAGTCCAGCTTTGCCCATAATCAGCTCCATCACCTTGGCCAAAAAGCTTGACCTCTCAGAGGCATGGTTTCCTGATCTGTAAAGTATAGAAAATTCATCCCACCTACCCTATAGGTAGTCTGTCTAGCTCGAGCATTAGGTCTGAGTCCTGCCTCATTTATCTACCAAAAGGAAAACATCTGATTGTCAGTTGTATAGACACTAAAGGAAGAAATCCTTCAAGTCTGTGTAAGGTGGTGATTTGGGGAGCCCCGAGTTTTGTGTCAGACTGATGTGGCAGTGGTTCCATAGCTAATCTCAATGTGATGTTAAGCAAGTTCCGTAACCTCTGTCCCCATCTGTAAGAATGGGTACAATAATTGCATAGGGTGCCATGCCATCTGCATGAGTGTTGTGAGGACTGAGGGAGACCTCTTTAGGGAGCTTAGCGTAGTTCTTAGCCTACAGTAAGTAATGGCTACTATATATGCTATTTGCTAATATAATTTAGTAGTAGTGGTTTGATGGTGATAATACCAAAATAAAGACACAAAATCTCTTAAGGGTAATTAGTGTACATTTAAGTAGCTCAGCCAGATTGGACTCTGGAGTTTGGGTGGCCTGCATGGGCTGTATTCTACAACTATCCGCATTTACAAGATTGGCCATCAGGAATGTGCCGCTGGGTACAAGGGTTTTAGATTATCACTGACACTCTAGGGTTTCCCTCCTGTTAACTCTGGGTTATTAATGCCATTTTCTTCTCCGTAGCATGGCATCTTATTATAGCTTACAATATGAATTTGGACTCAATTAATTTTGTTTACCCAAAGTAATAAAAAAATGATCAGTGAGGCCAAAGTAATCAGAAGTAGGTGATCAGTGAGGGATACTGCTAAATTTAGTTAATGTGCTGTAAAAAGAAAAGAAATGACTGCTCTGTGGAAATTTCCCAGTGTGGGTGGGGAGTTTTTCTCTCTTTTAATGTTTTTGGATAACATAATGTGCACATATAAAGATATATTTACAGTGCTCTTTTAACACTGTTACTTACAATGTTAAAAAATTGTAAACATAACATTGACTACTAAGCCATTAAGATCAAATATTAGAAAACTAGTTTTAGAGTTGGAGAAATTGCACCATAGAGTACATTGGGTTTTTTTTTTTTTTAAGTTTAGGGGGAAAAAAAGTGTTTTTTTCAAATTTGACTCAAATTTTATAAATGTATGTATTTATAGAAAAATGTGAACTGCTACAACAAAAATATTAGCAAAGATTATCTGCGGGTGTAGGATTATTGATTATTTTAATTTTCTTCTTTATACTTCTCTAAATTTTTTATACTTTTGCTGTGGGCTCATATCTCTTTGGAAATCAAAGTACAGAAGCTATTTTTTATTATAAGGAATTCTGTCAAATGTTTTTTTCTGTGAGGCTCTTCAGTCTCATAAAGTGTTTTAGCTGAACATGGCTTAATTCTCAATCTAGGCATATTGGTTTTTTCTTTTTTTAAAAGTACTGACTTAGAAACAATATGCTTCATTGATTTTGTAAAGTTGTCTTTTTGAGGTAGCATTGAGAACAAACCAGACACATTTGTTGCAGGATTGATTACTACTCTGAAAACCAATAACAGATAATGAGAAAGAATCACCAGTTAACTAACCTTCTTCTAAACCCATTACTTCCCTGTTGAAAAGCAATTTTCAACTCCGCCTGGGATTTAGCGTCTTTCAGCCAGCTCCAAATCTTTCATATAAAGAATTAACATCCTTCCTGTCCTCTCTTACTTTATGTAATTGGAATTGCACCACTCAAAGATTATTAAATGTGCAGCTGATGAATCTAATGCTTAAGTTAAAAAAATAGATTGTCTATAAAATGAATTCAAATCAAAGAAAAATGTATACAGTAGATATAAAAGTGTTTCCTTCTTTCTTCCCTAATTATAATTTGAAGAAACTTTTCTATTTTCTTCTTCTTTTCTTTCTTTCTTTCTTTTTTTTTTTTAAGTTCCTGGGCCAGAGATTGAACCCAAGCCACAGTAGAGACAACGCCGAGTCCTTATCCCTAGGGAACTCCAAGAAGAAATTTTTCAAAAAACAGTGTTGCAATATTTGGAAAAATCTGAGCAGTTTAAATGCCAAACCTGCTTGCACCAATGAAAAGATTAGAATTTTGTTCTCTAGGTGAATTTCTCAGATACCATTTTGATTTTTTTAAAAACGCTCACATATACATTAGA
Source organism: Phacochoerus africanus (assembly GCF_016906955.1). NCBI lineage: Eukaryota > Metazoa > Chordata > Mammalia > Artiodactyla > Suidae > Phacochoerus > Phacochoerus africanus. Next base: position 106,236,993 of record NC_062558.1, read on the forward strand.
AAAAAAACTTCAATGAAACAGAGCGGTATAATATATAAACACTTCTATTAGTTTGGTATGTACTGGACAGATATGCAAACATATACCTACATTTATAAATTCTTTTTCCTCCAATAGGTTTACATTCCATTGTTCTCAACTTCTTTTTTCACTTGTTTTCAATTTTAGTACCTATAAATTTACCTCATTCTGTCTATGTTTTTGCAAGAATTTCTGTTGTTTAAAATCCCAGAAGTGGAATTGCTAAGACAAAGGGTATGCATGTTTAAGTTTTTGTTTTGCCTTCTGAGAAAGCTTGTGCCCATTACAGCACCACTCACAGAAAACAAGAATGAAAAATAATGTCTCAGAGGCAGAGCTATGTGGCAGGTTCTCCCAAAGGTTTTACCTAAATAAATAAATAATACTAAGCTACAATTGATATACTCTATTTTTTGTTTTTATTTATTATTATTATTTTGTTGTTATTGTTGTTGTCTTTTTAGGGCCACACCCACAGCATATGGAGGTTCCCATGCTAGGGGTTGAATTGGAGCTGTAGCTGCCAGCCTACACCACAGCCACAGCAACTCGGGATCCGAGTTTTGTCTGTGACCCACACCGCAGATCATGGCAATGCTGGATCCTTAACCCACTGAGCAAGGCCAGGGTTCAAACCCAAGTCCTCATGGATGCTAGTTGGATTCATTAACCACTGAACCACAACCAGAACTCCTTTTTTATATATTTTGTTAAATTTTTTGTTAAAGTCAGATTCTTGCAAGATATAATCCTGCCTGAGTCTCTAACCACCTCTTTCCCTATCCAGAAAAGAAAAGGCTATGTGGCTGTGTGTGTGTGTGTGTGTTTGTAAGAGAGAAAAACAAAGGAACAGACAGAAGGAAATCAGGGGAATCTATCTCCCTTGCAAAATCTCCCTCAAAATGCTGACCATAATAGATGGTAGACTTTGGAGATAGAGCTGAATTTATTTCCTGTCCCATCTCTCTCTCTCTCTCTCTCTCTCTCTCTCTCTCTTTTTTTTTTTTGCTTTTTAGGGACACACCCACAGCATACGGAGGTTCCCAGGCTAGGGGTCCAATCAGAGCTACAGCTGTCAGCCTACACCACAACCATAGCAACATGTGATCCGAGCCATGTCTGCGACCTACACCACAGCTCATAGCAACACCGGATCCTTAACCCACTGAGCAAGGCCAGGGACTGAACCCACAACCTCATGGTTCCTGGTTGGATTCATTTTCCACTGCACCACAAAGGGAATTCCTGTCCCATTTCTCAATAGCAATATGGTTTTTAGGCAAATTGCTTAAATTCTCAGATCTCTGTTTTTGTCAACTGTAGAATGAGTGTAGTCATAATTGCCTTATAGGGTTATTTGTAAGAATTAAATGAATTACTTGATGGAAAAGGCTGATAAATAGTGAGAAACAAGAGCTAGGTAAATAGCTATTGTTGAGATGTCAGAAAAGTATTAGGGTGACCAAGCCAAGAGCATCTTGGATGGTAAAGCTTTGAAAATCTGGCAGAAAAACTTGAGGAAATAACTAACATTCTAGATAATATATGCTATGAAATACTACACCTTTCCCAGCCCTATCCAACACCTTCCCCTCCCCCACCCACATTATATTATTGTTTTATCAGTCTTTTCTCCTAGGATGTTCTCTATGAACAAGGATCTCTTCTTATTCACAAAATCCCAACATCAGTGTAGTCTGAAACAAAGCCTGGCACATAGTAGACATTCAATGCGTAATGAAGGAATTTCTGCTAAGTCTTTCTTAACCCCATTCAGATGTACTGGCAGCTAATAAGCCTGGCCCCTAGACACAAAGCACACCCAAGGTAACTCAGGCTTTGCTCAGGATAATGCAGAGTACTGAGCCATGAGCCAGAATCTTCTAATTCTCTTAGCTTTTACCAGTTCCAGGCTGACCACTCACAAACTGGATTCTTAAGCAAGTCAGGTAGCAACTTAACTCCAGCTTTATGAAAAATGAGATTAGCAATGACTACCTGTCATGAATCCCTCTCATTAGGTAGTAGATTATGTGAGATTCCTTGGTAAACACTTGATTTGTGTCCGAGGCAAGAAAAACCAAATGTTTTTGTTTTTATAGGGACCAAAGGCAAAAAGAGAAATCCATGGGAAGTTTTGCTGAGCCCAAGCTTGAGGCTCTTCCATGGGCTTGCACCTAAACTAGCATTTCTGAATAAGTGCTAACCCTGGAGGTGACAGAATTCTAGGGTTGGGAGTTCCCAAAAGCACAGTACCAGGGGCATTGGGTGAACAGTTATCAAGGAAAAGTGCTTATCCAGTTTAGAGGCTTTTCTGGATATTTCTAGGATATGTCCAATTTATGGACAGCCCATGGAAATGGCAGTTTATAGGCAAGATCGGGGCTTTCTGATCCCCAGAAGAGAAGGAAGGAACCAAGGATTAAGTGGAGGACTCTGTGGGGATGGCAGGAGAGGATGCCTCTCACAGCAGCATCCCTCAAAGGAAGACTTGGCCCAAACTGCCCTCCTTCAAGGTGGGGTGATTGCCTAGATCCACCTGGAGAACAAAAAGTCTAGGGTGTACATTTCTTCATGTACATGTTTGGTTCCTCCCACTACCCCTATCATTTCCTTTTAGCTACACCTGTTCTCTAGTGCCTTCTGGAAAATAAAGCTTCCTTCATTTTCTACAGTGATGCTCCATCTCTCTTATATCCTGTGGCCATAGGGAATAACTTGCAGTTTCCTAAATAAGCCTCGGTTCTCTCACCCTTGGACTTTTACATATGACAGAATAAGCTTTGGAACCACTAACCTCACAAGCACCCAAGGCCCTATTTCCCCCTTTGACAAAAATTTTGAGGAGATTGTAATTCACATGTAAATGATATGGAGATAGACAGCAAGGTTTAGGAGAGCTACTGTGTGCTATAATAGTATATTCTCCTGATGGGAATTATTAGAGGCTCTGAGAAGTCCTACAGTTAAAATAGACAAAGAATGCTTATTTAACTTTATTTAACCCAGTATATCTATAAATGATCAACCAAGGAACCATATTTCATGTAAATCCAGAGTAACACACTTTGGAAAATACTGGTTTAAAACATGAGGACATTCCTATGAATTTATGAGAAGGAAAGAAGAGGGCACTTTTGAGTTTCTATGTGCAACATTCTAATGTAGTTGTAATGTAATGATTGGCATGATGGTCCCAGGCTGACTTAGGAGGGGAACTGGGTTAAATCCTTACCTTTGGAGTTTGAAGAGCTCATTTTATCTGACCACTCCAAGTAGCCAAGCTCAAGGAGTTGGTTTATACCAACCAAAATCCCTTGAGATGCATCTAAAACCCAGAATGCTAAATGAGATAATATGCTGAGTAATCAAGAACATGAGCTCTTAAGAAAAAAAGACCCTGATTTGAACCTCAGCTTCCCAGCTTTCTACTTACGTGACCTTATGTGAGCATCACATAATAAATCTGTCCACTCCTGAATTAATCCATATAAAGTGCTTAAGTGGGAAGCTATTATTTGAGCAGGGAATCAGAACTTGAAGATACTGCATCTCATGGTAAGTTTTTCTAGGCTGTGAGAGTATCTAGAGGTATAGCCCTTTTCTATTAACTGGAGAGCATGGGGCTGAGAGCAAACATTGTCTGTAAATGAGATTGATAAGTACATTCACCAGAAATTTTCTAAAAATTTTTTCACAAGAGAAGAGCTACAGTTTGCAGTGGGATTAGTGAACTTTGCTCCATAAATAAGGAGAAATGATCAGGAGTCACAGAGCTCCTTGGTCTTTAATCCATTGTAGAGTTTCCCATGTTGCCGAGAGGAAGGTCTGATGGTGACTTAGGGCTGAGAGCTGGGGCAATGAAGCATGAGAATGGGAAGGAGGAGGTAATAAGGAGAGCTCAGCAAGAATGAGAGAAAGTGGGAAGTATTTTTTTATTTTATCTTTTTAATTTTTATTAAAGTATAGTTGATTTACAATGTTGTATCAATTTCTGCTGTGCATCAGAGTTACCCAATCATACATACATATGTATTCTTTTTCTCTTATTATCTTCCATTATGTTCTGTCACAAGAGACTGAATATAGTTCCCGTACTATACAGTAGGACCTCATTGCCCATGCATTCTAAACGTAATAAGTTTGCATCTACTAACCTCAAACTCCCCATCCATCCCACTCCCTGCCCCCTTGGCAACCACAAGTCTGTTCTCCATGTCTGTGAGTCTGTTTCTGTTCTATACATAGGTTCATTTGTGCCAAATTTTAGATTCCACATATAAGTGATATCATATGGTATTTGTCCTTCATTTTCTTTCTTCACTTAGCATGATAATCTTTAGTTGCATCGATGTTGCTGTAAATGGCATTACTTCATTCTTTTTATGGCTGAGTAGTATTCCATGTGTACATGTACCACATCTTCTTAATCCATTCATCTTTCAATGAACATTTCATGTCTTGGCTATTGTGAATAATGCTTCTGTGAACATACAGGTGCCTGGATCTTTTTGAATTGTAGTTTTGTCCAGATGTATGCCCAGGAGTGGGATTGCTGGATCATATGGTAATTGTATATTTTGTTTCTAAAGGAACCTCCATAAGGTTTTCTATAATGGTTGTACCAGTTACATTCAAAAGTGGGGAGTATTTTTAACAGCTGCTATAAGTGTAGAATTTGGAGAATAGAAAATTATGTCCCAGGAAGATGGTTGGAATGTTTCTTTGTGGTATATGATATAAAGTCCCTGAGTAATCCTGTTTTAAAGAAACATATGCTAAAGGTCTACATTGTGTTTCAAAGTTTCTAACATCAGATTTGTGTTTCTTCTGAATGTGACGCTGGGCTTATATTGAGACACATGGAGCCATTACATTTTTTGGAGTTACACCACCAGGTTTCTTTTTCTTCTTTTATTCCTTTTTTGTTTGGTCTCTTTTATTGCTATTTCCCACCAAACACTAGACTCTTCTTCATTCATTATAACATCATGTGATTTATATCTCAAGATATATTGTGGTTTACAATACATCGCCTTATCATGTGTTATTTACATATTTTATTACATTATCTCTTCTCATGAATATTATATAAGCAGGTGTTTCATAAGATTTGGGAGTTACTTTTATTTCCTTCACAGAGTGCTATACTTTGAAATCTTGACTTAGAGTTGGTTACTTCTGGGCAGACTTCCTATATATGGCTCATTCTACTGTACATAAATTATCAGTGTCAGAAACTGCAGTCTGCATCTGTCCTCATTCAGGCCACATTCAATTTTCAGGAAATCAGTCACTTTATAAACTGTTCTGCAAGGGAGGCCATATAAGCTCAATTTGAGCTCCTGCCTTATTTTAATTATTTTCAAATATGAACTTAGAGAGAACCAAATATAATTTAGTATTCTCACTTTTTGTGCTGCAGTTTTTGGTAGTTTGATCCAAAAGATGGATAAAAATGCTTGGAATAAATTACTGAACTCCTTACCTGCTCATATTTTAGAACCAAAGAGAAATGATAATTTGGATACTATGGTTTTTTAACATGGAAGACAAAGTTCTGACTGAAATACGTTTAAAACAAGTTCAGGCTGCATCAGTGGACAGCAACGTAGTTCAAACTTTAAAGCTTTCACCTCACAATTTTTTTTTCAGATCATCATTAAAAGCCATCCTCCAAAAGGGGAGCAATTCAATTAAAGAGCAGATAATGCCAGGAACTTATCCTGAGCTATGCTTCAAAGGTGGGTGGGCTGCTTAGGAAAGGGAAAGTTGGGGGGAAAACATTAGATCTCAGACTATCAGTGGAGATGCCCTGACAGCACTGTGGTCTAAGAACCAGGACCTCCCAGGAAGACCTGGGTTCCATCTTGCTGTTCCATCCACATTCTTATTGATTTATTAGTTTGGACAGATGGTGTAGCCTGGTTTTTGGATCAGTAGATATGGTTGCCATACTCATGGAAGAAGGAATCAGGAAAAGTAGACTACCCTTTTAGAGAAGGTATGTGCTTCAGTAAGACTAGAGTAGACTAGAGAGGGTAAGACTAGAGCAGATTTGGAATTTAAGGGGGAAGGAAAGTTTTACTGGTTTGTATTTAAGATTAAGGGAAACTGAACGTCTGTGTAGGCAAAAGAGAGTCAGTGGAAAGAAAGGGATTGAAAGTAGAGCTATCCATTGAAGCAAAGTGAATTTGGGCCAAGGGAATAATTCTGAGCCTACGGATGAATGCCTTTATTACTCCATCTAATATACTCGCTAGTTTCCCTCCCACTGCCACCTTATTGTTATTAGTTGTGGAGCAGGGAATAAGATTTATTTATTTAGATACCTCTCCTTATTACCTATCCCTTCCTTAATTTTATAGGTTGTTCTATCCCTGCAAACCCCTAGATGGATCTTTCTGGAATCGGAGTCTTTGAGCTTGGAATGTGGACAGGGTAGACCATGACATTTTGAAATCTGGTGTGCAGAGGGTCCCTGGGTCTCCTGCGTGTTCATACACAAAGGGTATATACCTATGCATGTACATGCCTCCTCCCCCTGCAGCCTTTTCTCTTCTATCTCAATTGCTGTGCCCACACCCACCCTCACCCACCCTCATTGCTTTTCATACTGATGGTTAGCCCTGGAGGATTAGGAAGCAAATAGTACGTTTTACAACATTGCTTCTCTGCAGAGTGTCACAGTGAACTGGTTAGGAAATGGTGTACTGGAACACTTCTGCTTCTGCAGTGGAAAATTAAGCCTACCCTACCCCGAAGGATTAGGAGGGGGCAGGCAGGACAGATATCAGAACAGTCTCCATAATAAGAAAGATAATATAGAACTATTCACCAAGCAGAAACTTTGGTTGAGGAACCTCTAGGATTTTGGCTTAGAAAACCTCAGAATTGGCTTCTGGTGAAGTCTCAGAGGATTTGAAGAGACTTTCTGTGGCTGAAGAGCTTGACAGGATGCAGAGATCAAGAATGAGGTGTTGATATGTTAAGTAAACATCTGTTGCAGGGGATACCAACCTTGGCATAACCGTGACTTTTGTTGCTTTTTTCTTTTTTCTTTTTTTTTTTTCAGAACGCCAACCAGGCATCTCTATGGCCAATTCCAGTGCCCTTCCTTCAAGTTCAGCTGGGATCAGCAAGGAACTGATTGATCTGCAGCCCCTCATCCAGTTCCCAGAGGAAGTTGCCAGTATCCTGATGGAGCAGGAGCAAACCATTTACCGAAGGGTCTTGCCGGTTGACTATCTTTGCTTCTTGACCCGGGACTTGGGCACTCCAGAATGCCAGAGGTCGTTGCCCTGCCTCAAAGCATCCATCTCAGCATCCATTCTTACCTCCCAGAATGGAGAGCACAATGCCCTTGAAGATCTTGTGATGAGATTTAATGAGGTAAGAAGCCACTCTGAGATGTTTTGTAATTGAATCACTAGTGATGGCTGTTTTCAGGTAGTGGGTTAGACACACTGTCATCCTCCTTCTCTCTTCACTCCATCCTAACCTTCAGCCTAATTGGGCCCATCTCCATCCCACGTCCACAAGCTTTCTCCCTTTGGACAACCCAAACCCCCCATTTTATCCACGTACTTGCCAAAATACTCTCCCTGAGCCCATATTCAAATATTCTCCCCCTGTTCCTACAGGTGCTTTTAAGACCACATGGCTCAGTTTTGAGTTTTTGACAACATGATCCCTTGGCCATGGGGTCTATTTAGCCCATTCTGACTTCCCCTGTCAGGCTTCCTCAGGAGAAATTAAACTCTAATGCAAGAACACTGTAAACCAACTATAATGGAAAAAATAAAAATCATTTTAAAAAAACACTAATACACTTGGATCAGGAGAGCTGAGAGGAATGTGGTCTTAGGAGGGTAGTAAATCCCCTCATTCTTGATCTCTGCATCCTATCAAGCTCCTCAGCCACAGCAAGTCTCCCCAAGTCCTCTGAGACTTTATCAGAAGCCAATTCTGAAGAGGACGAGTGTGACCAGAGTCTGGGAGCACCTAGGAGGGAGGCACTGTAAGAGGTCTAGGGGAAAAGCCAGTAGCTGACATCCTGTAGCTCTGAACCAAGGATGGAGGATAGGACAGAGATGCGGGTCTCCATGCTGTGCTAGGGTCAGGGGATGCTGCCCTCTTGGGCTTAAAGAACACTTTTTCTCCATAGTATAACCCCACACCCAGAGCTTTCTGTTCCACATTTTATTTCTTTTAGACTTAATTTCTTTGTCTTAAATATTAAATTACAAAATTTCAGTCTTTGTGTTTGGTAGTTAGTTGGTTAAATTCCACAAGTACAGTAGTTGCCTGTTTTAGTCTTTTAGTAAACTGCCTAAATACTAAGAGGATGCTCCCATCCTAGGTCCTAGATATCATTCAGCCTTTGTTACTTAAACACTTTCCAACTATACCAGCTCGCTTCACAGCCTCTATAGCCTACCCATCATGACCCTGGTGATGGTTGTATCATGACCATGCCATGGCCCAGTGGGTGTAGAATGTGTTAGTGGCTGATTGCAAGCAGTTCTGTGTTCAGACATACCCTGAACACAGTTCTTCAAAAGGAGATCTGTTATCCATAGAATTGCTGATATCCATGTAGCACTGTCATGCTCATCATTTAATGTGTGCCTCTTATTTGCTCCTCCCAACAACCCTGGAAGACAGATACTCGGAGAAACTGAGACACAAGGAGATGTTCTTTGCCCAAGGTCATAGAGGTGGTAGGTGGCAATAGTGAAATTCAGGCCCACAGAGTCAAGTCTCAGAGCCTGGGCTTTGAACCACAGCAGTGTCCTGCTTCTTGCCTGAATCTGGCTTCTGATGGGGGTGGCTCCTGCTAAAATTCCTGGTCCCACTCCAAACTGAGTAAGACAGACTCTGTGGGAGTCCACATGAACACTTGTAAACCACATGGCCTCCAGAGTAGCCTTTTAAAATAAATCTCCTGATGTTCTTGATTTTCCTTACTGATAAAAACAGAGTGGAAAATGAAAGTTCTAGTAAACTGAGTGATTTTATTAGTGGATTTTACTGTATTTTGTGAATTATTTTAAACTTCTAGATCAACTCACTCAAACATCTTTAGCACTCTACCCTTTCCTTTGTTGCTATTGTTGTTGTTTTAAATTCTACCTGAACTTAAAAGCGATTTGCCTGAACTTTGAAAAGCTAGTTTTAGATTAGTTTTGGAGAGAGAAAACGTGTGTTTCTTCCATTCACTGCTGTAACTTTGGGAATCAAAGATGAATCAGTGATTTCACTAAATCAGAATTAGTAATGATATGAACCATAGCTGGCTTGAGGCATGCTTAGAACTATCTCTGAAAATAGTTTAGCTAAGCAACTTCAGAATGTAAACAAGATTTCTGGGAAAATACTTAAACTACTTAAAAGAACAGTCTGTATTCAAATAGTCTCGGACATCTGTTTTCATACAGATTATGTGTATGCTAATTAAAAATCAGTCTAATATAGTCATTACAGGCTTATCCCAAATGACCCACACTAGGAAAAACTGGGATGGCTAAATTCTAGTTGTTTTATGTACTTTCAGGTAGAAAATCTTCATTCCATTTAAAGAGAATTCTTAAATTCAGATTTTCACCTATTTAGAATAGTCTTACCTCCAAATTAGTGTGGCTCTACTTTCTGTAAAGAAAAAGAAGAAAAGTAGCTAGCATTTATTTACTAAGTGGTCTGGATTGGATAATTTCACATTTTTAAATCCCATTTAATTTTTTTTATTAAAGTATACTTGATTTACAATGCTATGCCAATTTCTGCTGTACAGCCAAGTGACTCAGTCATACAAACATATGCATTCTTTTTCTCATATTATCTTCCATCATGTTCTGTCCCAAGAGATTGAATATAGTTCCCTGTGCTATATAGTAGGACCTCATTGCTATTCACTCTAAATGTGATAGTTTACATCCACTAACCCCAAACTCCCAATGCATCCCATTCCCTTCCCCCTCCCCTTGGCAACCATAAGTCTGTTCTCTATGTCTGAATCCTTTTTGGTTTTGTAGGTAGGTTCATTTGTGCCATAGTTTAGATTCCACATATATGTGATATCATGTGGCATTTGTCCTTCTCTTTCTGACTTACTTTACTTAGTATGAGAATCTCTAGTTTCATCCATGTTGCTGCAAAGGCATTATTTCATTCATTTTTAGGGGTGATTAGTATTCCATTGTATATATGTACCACATCTCCTTAATCCATTCATCTGTTGATGTACATTTAGGTTGTGTCTATATCTTGGCTATTGTGAGTAGTGCTGCTATGAACATATGGGTGCATGTAACTTCTTGAATTAGAATTTTCTCTGGATATATTCCCAGGAATGGGATTGATGGATCACATGGTAGTTCTGTATTTTTCTGAGGAACCTCCATACTGTTTTCCATAGTGGTTGTACCAGTTTACATTCCCACCAGTGTAGGAGGGTGCCCTTTTCTCCATACCTTCTCCAGCATTTGTTATTTGCAGACTTATTAATGATAGCCATTCTGATCTGTGTGAGATGGTACTTCATTGTAGTTTTGATTTGCATTTCTCTAATGATTAGTGATGTTGAGCATCTTTTCATGTGCCTACTGGCCATCTGTATATCTTTGGTAGAGAAATGTCTATTTAGGTCTTCTGCCCATTTTTCAATTGGGTTGTTTGGGGTTTTTTTGTTGTTGAGTTATATGAGTTGTTTCTGTATTTTGGAGATTAATCCCTTGTCAGTTTCATCATTTGCAAAGATTTTTCTCCCATTCTCTGGGTTATCTTTTCATTTTTTATGGTTTATATTGCTGTGCAAAAGTTTTTCGGTTAATTAGGTCTCATTGGTTTATTTTTGTTTTTATTGTCATTATTCCAGGAGGTGGACCAAACAAGATATTGCTGTAATTTTTGTCCAAGAGCGTTCTGCTGATGTTTTCCTTTAGGGGTTTTATAGTAACTAGTCATATGTTTAGGTCTTTAATCCATTTTGAGTTTATTTTTGTGTATGGTGTTAGAGAATGTTCTAATTTCATTCTTTTACATGTAGCTTTCCAGTTTTCCCAGCACCACTTATTGAAGAGACTAATCTTTACTCTATGTTCTTTCCTCCTTTGTCATAGATTAGTTGACTACAGGTGCTTGGGCTTATTTCTATCCTGTTCCATTGATCTATATTTCTGGTTTTGTGCCAATACCATACTGTTTTGATAACTGTAGCTTTATAGTATAGTCTGGAATCAGGAAGCCAGACTCCTCCAGTTTCTTTTTTGATATTCCTTTGACTATTCAGGGTCTTCTGTGTTTCCATACAAATTTTAAAATATTCTGTTCTAGTTCTGTGAAAAATGTCCCTGGTATTTTGATAGGGATTGCATTAAATCTGTAGATCACCTTGGGTAGTATAGTCATTTTTGACAATGCTGATTCTTCCAATCCAAGACCGTGGTATATCTCTCCATTTGTTTGTGTAATCTTTGATTTCTTTCATCAATGTCATATAGTTTTCAGAGTACAGTTCCTTTGTCTCTTTAGGGAGGCTTATTCCTAGGTTTTTTAGTCTTTTTGATGCAGTGGTATATGGGGCTGTTTTCCTAATTCCTTTTTCTTATCTCTCATTGTTAGTATTTATAAATGCAATAAATTTCTGTGTATTAATTTTATATCCTGCAACTTTCCCAGATTTATTGATGAGCTCTAACAGTTTTCTGGAAGCATCTTTAGGATTTTCTGGGTATAGTATCATGTCATCTGAAAGCAGTGATAATTTTGCTTCTTCTTTTCCAGTTTGGATTCCTCCTGTTTCTTTTTCTTCTCTGATTGCTACGGCTAGGACTTCCAAAACTATGATTAATAACAGTGGTGAAAATGGACATCCTTGTCTTGTTCCTCATCTTAGTGGAAAAGCTTTCAGTTTTTCACCATTGAGAATGATGTTAGCTGTGAGTTTGTCATATATGGCTCTTTTTATGTTGAGGTAGGTTCCCTCTATGCCCACTTTCTGGATTGTTTTTATCAGGTGTTGAGTTTTGTCAAAATCTTTTTCTGAATCTGAAACTGAGTCTTTGGATTCAGTTTGCTAATATTTTGTGGAGAATTTTTGCGTCTATCTTTATGTCATTGTATAAGGCATTTGTCATTGTCTCTGACTCACAGATGAAGAAACTGAATCTTAAATAACAAAATAAGTAATGATAATATTGGACTGTGGTCCACAGAATTAAATAAACATTCATGAGTCTATACTAATATAAATAAATAATTGAGTGAATAAATCAGTGTAAGGCAAGGAGGAGGTATAGCTCTTACTTATAAAAGACTTCCAATTAATAAATGTAGAAAGGATGAGGGAAATAAGAAATCACCATTGGGACACCACAGCAATAAATTGTTACAGGTGAGAACCACTGATGTATACTAAAATTATTGGGCAAAATATGAGAAACAAGGTATTTGCAGAGTCTCAAAGTCTCTATTCACAAAATATGTATTGATTACAAAAGGAAAAATAGAACAGTGGAGAAATCCAGTAGACACCACCTTATGTAGCTGCTCAAGGTCAACATGACCAGTATAAAACGTATTGATGTGTATCTCCTGATGTGATGCACTTAGAAGGACCTGATGTCATCTCTGTGATGTTTTTGCACCCTCCCCCCAAAAAATTAACCTAAATCTAATCATGATAAAAAAAAATCAGAGAACCCCAAACTGAGGGACATTCTATTCTTCAAAAGTTTCAGGGTCATGAAAGGTAAGGAAAGACCAAGGAACTGCCCAGACTAGAGGAGACCGAGAGTCATGATAATTAAATACAATCTGGGGTCATATTAGATCCTAGATTAGAAGAAGGATATTGATGAGGAAATTGATGAAATTCTAATAAGGCATGTAGTTTAACTAGTATTAATGGATCAATGTTAATTTCCTGTCTTTGATAATGGGACTATGGTTATGAAAGATGCTACCATTAGGAGAAGCTGGGTAAACTATGTATGGGAACTCTCTGTACTATTTTTGTAACTTTTTTGTAAATCTAAAGTTACTTCAGAAATTAAGAAGGTTGAAAAAAATAGTGAAGCTCAGAGAGGTTGAGTCACTTGTCCAAGGTCACACAGTGGCTAATTAAATTTCAGAATCCAGATGTCTCTCTTTCAAGTCTCTTCTCTTCTCAGCCAGCTGCCTTGCCTCCCTACTTGTTAAATTGTCAAGTTAAAGTTTGTAGTAAATCTAGAATTTCTGATTTAGAATTTAATTATCCTGGGTCTCCTTTCCTTCTTTCTCCCCTCTCTATTTTGTTCTAAACCTCCTGTACATCTACTGTTTTTCTACTTCTTCCACTTCTTTTTTTTCTAGTTTCCTGTTATCATTCTTTCATTCATTCACTCGACTTTTTAAAAATTTCTTGATTTTGCTTACTTTATTATATTTCTAGGGGAGTAATGCAAATGAATAATCTTTGAAAGCAAGATCCACCTTGCCTTTCCACAGAGCCCAAGGAAACACATAACATTTCCTTAGACTGTTAATTGTTAGAAAATTACCACCAACAAAATAAATGGTATCATTTCAGCCCTGCTGAAAAAGATAATTTGACTTGTTTGTTGAGCACCTGCTATGCTATAACCATCTCTTTTTTTAATTGGTATATAAACTGATTCTTTTAAATAAGAAATTATCAATACATGATGAAAATTTACAGCATTATTAGCCCATACTTTGGTTCTATCAGAACTCGATACACAAAATAAATGTGCTTTCCTCAGTGGAAGTAAAATATATATTTCTTGAACACTGGATAATCTCAAAGACCAGTGAGAGAATATTAGCTGCATTGCTAGTCACTTAGGGGAGAAGCAAATGCATTTGTTCATGCATTCAGTCATTCCATTAACATTTTCAGCACTTCTTAGAAGCAGGACACCATAGTGGATAAGCACTAAGGAAAGTGAGTAATAGCCTGTGGCTGCCAGAAGCTACCAGTCTTAAACTGTAGTCAGACATGGGCACAAATCACTACCAAAAAAGGCAGAAAATCCATGCAGTGTGGATGGCACAGATGGTGGGAGCTGAGATGTCCAGGTGGGTGGTCAGAGCTTTCTGTTCAGCTCTGCAGTTTGAGACTAGACATTGAGGGATAGCTGGGATAGAGGGGGACCATCGTGGAGAAGGAAGGAAGACATTCCAGATAAGACAACCAGTTCTTGTCACAAGCAAGAAAGACTCATGGTCTAGGGAGGCAGATTGTTCCTGATTGTCAGCAGAACATGATCATGAGCTAGACATTTCCTGAATTCTAACAACTCTTTACACAATGACTTAACTGTAAATGTAGGGAAAGGGAAAAGAATCCCTGATGCCTTTCGGGCAATGTTGCATAACCTTGATTCTTAGGAAATATGGTTAATATATAATTCCAAGTACAATCATGAGAAAACTGAAAGGGTTTATCTTACATTAAGGAAAGCCAGGAAATAATTCATTTAAAATCAATTTAGGTAGTGGCTTGGAAGCATTATTTCTCCCCTTTCCCTTTCTCCTGCCCAACATCAAGACTGATGCTCACAGGAGTGACTTCTCTTTATCCTTGCAAGAAAAAAGAATCAGGTACAAGGGACCAGCCTCCAAGCTGGTCGTAGTCAAGGAAGTTCTGGGGGTGGCCTCAGTCCTGCTTCCTTGGTTTGGCAGGCAGGGCTTCCTGCACCCTTTTGATCTGAAAACCTCTCTGTAAGGTTTAATCTAAAGCTTGATTTAAAGCTCCAAGAAGCCAGTGTTCTCTCCTTTCAGGTTGAGCAGCCTCACTCGCTGTCCACCCATAATGTCTCTTCCTTTGACAGTCTCAAATCTGTTGTTCTTTTTTCCCCCTCTTTCTTCCTCTCTCTAGCTTCTACTTCTAGCCCACATTCTTTTTGATCTTACTTTTGATTCCTCCTCAAGTAAATTCCAGCGCCATTTATCTTTTCCAGAGGAGACAAAGAGGTGTTTTTGGTAGATAACTTTACCAAAGCAATCACACACTTTTAACACATGCAGTTGGAAAGAGAGGAAAAGCAAATAGAGGTTGAGCATTCTTACCCTCTTGGAGTTCACACCCCTTTTCTTGAGAAGGGCTGTGGTGAAATGTGGCTTGAGGAGGTAGTGTATTCTGGGATCACAGTTCTGAGTCACTAGTTACCAAGCTTTATACCTCCTCAGTATGGCCTCTGCTTCTGTCCTCTTGTTCGGTCAACTGATGACCTTTGGGGTTGGAACTCATTATGGTCTGCATATACAGCTGGTCCTCAGGACTTGCCAACAGAATGAACTTTTGGCTCCATGATCTACCACTTCCCACATCACTACCAGACACTCTCTGTGTAACAGTTGATTTCTCTGGCTGAGGGCAGGTTTCCAGCTTCAAAAGGCCATTAACAGGCTTACTTTTCCCTGTATCCTGAGATAGCAGTTTTTCTTGTCATGTAGGTCTTTATTATTTCTACATGTATAGCACTATTGGACTTCCTGTTGACTCCATGACATTGAAAGTGTGGCAAGGAGAAATCTGGTTTTCTAAAGTGAGTTAAAATTTCCCTCATCCCAAGAGGGCTTTATTAACAGTTTATCTCATAGTATTCAGATACGAGGAAAAAAAGTGTACAGCAGCCCTGAATTGATTTGCTTGGCTTTCTGCATAAAAGGGGAGAGGGGGAACTTTGACAGAAAACTTTTCTAACGTGGTTGTACATACAAATTCAAAACATTATTTTTTCCAAAATATTTCAAGTGAAAGAACACATTTGGATATTACCACATGTCATGCTTTTTCTTTATTATGAAATGGTCCTTCCTTGGCTATGACCAGAAAGACTGCTAGATGTTGGAATTTGTCAAAGTGACCATCATTACTTAAGAAGTATCGATGGGATTCTGGTTGAAAGGATCCAGGCCCAAACAGCCCTTCTCTGGCCAGAGAGTTGATTTATTCTTACAATTCTTTCCCAGGGAGCTAAGCTACACCTTGGCATTCTTTACAGAGGAGGTGGCCTTTAAACTTAGCTGAACTGACACCTGGTGAAACCTGCCAAATATAAGGAATAAGTAGCACCTGAGGGTCACTTTGGGCTGCCCACATTTGTGTGGGTAGAGAAGCAGGTTGATGACTGCTTAGGTTGACCAAACACAAGGGGGTAGAGGAAGGTCACCTGGGACATAGAGCCAACTGAAATCCCTCCAGAGCCTTCTGTGGGCTCAATCTTGGGCTCATCACCTGCCCTTAGGCCTGCTGGTTGGAAACAGGAGCCTTGAGAATGGTCTTGCTAAGAGCTGCTTGACAAGAAAAACTGCTATCTCAAGATATAGGAAAAAAGTAAACCTATTAATGCCCTTTTGAAGCTTAAAACCTGCCTTCTGCTGGAGAAATCAACTGTTATACACAAGAGCATCTGGCATCTCCTTCAAATTAGGAGACTGAGGTCCTTGAAATGGCTAGGACAGTGGCATTGAAATCTGTCTGAAAATAATTCCTTCCTTCCCTCTGTTTTTGTTTTGTTTTGTTTTGTTTCATT
This sequence comes from Phacochoerus africanus, assembly GCF_016906955.1. Classification (NCBI taxonomy): domain Eukaryota; kingdom Metazoa; phylum Chordata; class Mammalia; order Artiodactyla; family Suidae; genus Phacochoerus; species Phacochoerus africanus. The sequence continues at coordinate 106,253,555 of NC_062558.1, forward strand.
TCATTCTTCGGTCCCAGTGGACTTGGTTTTGAAATCTTAAATATTCAAACTATTTTGTTACCATGACAGGATATTTTTATTCTTTTATTTACCTTCTTTTTTCTTTTTTTAGGGCCACACCCACAGCATATGGAAGTTCCCAAACTAGGGATAGAATCAGAGCTGCAGCTGCCAGCCTGCAACACAGCCACAGCAACACAGGCTCCGAGCAGCATCTGCAGCTACGCCAGACCTCATGCTTAACCCACAGAGCAGGACCAGGGATCAAACCCGCATCCTCATGAATCCTAGTTGGGTTTGTTACCGCTGAGCCACAACAGGAATTCCTTTTATTTATCCTCCTTAAAGCTCACATCATGTCTTTACGATTTAGCCAATCTAGAATGAGAACTGCAAAAGCCATTGACCCACTGGAAGCCTGTTTTATACTGTTGAAAGCAGGCTTCAATCCAGGGACTGATAGAAATAAGAATGAGCTGAGTGGATTAGCAAATAGACAAATAAGATTTTGACATACATGAGAAGTGTTTTTTAACTGGAAATAGTTAACTGACTCAGAGAAGCAGTGTAGCATTGTCTCAAGGCCCAGTGATCATTCCCATCAGACATGTCACTTAAAAGACATTGAACACTGCGGGAAGACCAGGTATGCTTTAGTCAGAGACTGGGATTTTAAGTCTTTCTTCAGGACTGTGTTAACTGACCCTATTAGGATGTTTAATTCAACTCTCTGAAAAAACCACTCTCTTAGAGATCTTTACTGCACATGTAGGAGCCAAGGAAGAATGTATTTGCCAAAGAGATTTAAACATTCATAAATCTAATCGCCTTTTCAATGCCTCCCCTTCGCTTTTTTCATTCAACAGATTTTATTAAATTCCAATTTATATACTATGTATTTCTTTGTACACTGAGGATACAGCAAAGAACAAGACAGAGTTCCTTCATGCATAGAGCTTACATTCTACTGACTAAAAGTCATCTCAGGAGTTTACATCATGGCTCAGTGTTTAATGAACCCGACTAGCATCCATGAGGACACAGGTTCATTCCCTGGCCTTGCTCAGTAGGTTAAGGATCCCGCATTGCTGTGAGCTGTGGTGTTGGTCACAGACGTGGCTCGGATCCCGTGTTGCTGTGGCTCTAGTATAGGCCAGCGGCTGCAGCTCTGATTGGACCCCTAGCCTGGGAACTTCCATATGCGGCAAAAAGATAAATAAATAAAAATTAAAATTTATAATAAAAAATAAAAATAATTATGTAAAAAAAATCAAAAATAAAGGCATCTCAAATATGGCCCAGAGAGAACTATGGCCTTCTTTCTAGTCCATCCCATTCATCCTCATCCTCCCTACCCCAAACCTACCTGGGTGCTCAATGTAACAACCTCAGAGTCTTTCTTGATCTATTCTCTTTTTCCCAAACCCCCAATATCCAAACCATCAGCAAGTCCCATTTGCTCTACTTACAAAATGCATCTTGAATTGGACCACTTCTTAGTGTTTCCCCTGCCACCACCTTGGAGCCAGCCACCATTGCATTCACCTGCAGTACTGCTTTTATGCTTATATATCCTCTAATCCTATAATCCGTTCTCCACCCAGAGACCAGATCAGATCAGATTATACCCTTCCTAAAAATCTGCCAAGGTCTTCCCTTTGCTTTTGGAATGAAATCCAAAATGGCAAGACTCTGCATGATTTTGCCCCTCTCAACTTCTCCAACCTAACTTTATACCATCTGCCCAGAAACTCTGGCTATTTTCCAGCCATGCTGACCTTTTTTTCTGTTCCTGAACACTCTGAGCTAGTTTTCCCTACCCAACCTTTGCATTTGCTATTCCCCTGCATAAGACTGCCCCACCCCCCCACCCCCTCGCCCCAGCTGCTATCTTCTTCTGATCACGTCTCAGTTCAGAGGTTGGGGGGAGTTTCTGCTGTGGAGCAATGGGATGGGCAGTGTCTTGGGAATGCTGAGACACAGGTTTGATCCCCCACTGTGGCTTATCTTAGGTCTTAACTGAGGCTCAGATCTACTCCCCAACCTGGGAATTCCATATGCCTTGGGGTGGCCAAAAATGAAGAAAAAAAAAGAAGTCAGGGAAACCATTGGCTTGTTTACTTTTTTTCTTAAAAACCCGTGTAACCTGTTCTATGACTGGTTCTTTGCAGAGTGCCAGCTATGTACTAGATACTCCATAAATATTTAATATTATGGAATAATGCTAATTGGTATTAGCAATTGTTTATTAAAATAGGTGCTGTTAGAAATAATAAGATAAGCAGAACATGGCCCTTTGTTCAAGGAATTTATGATCTACTTCTAGGCATATAAGACAAGATATTGAACAAATATGCATATTTAGAAAAAAGCAATGCAAAGCATTACCTATCACATGGGAGACAGTGGTTAAAGAAGGTCCATAGGTAATGGAAAGAGGTGATTCTACTGCTGAGTCTCATTTTTGAGTCCAGATGCTGCCACTTACTCACTATGGGGCTCTAGGCAAGTAGATGACATGAACTGATTTCTTCATATTCCTCACCTGTAAAATGGGATAACTTTATCAACTTCATGTGGTGATTGGGACATTTAAACAGTCTAATGTGTATGAAATCACCCAGCACAGGGTAGGTACGCAATAAATAGTAACTAGCATGATGCCATGTCACATGAGATAAGGACTGTAGCGGCCATGAGAATGGAAGAAAAGACCACACAGGCACATCTCCCTTGAGAATGGCCAAAGGCTTCAGAGCCTAGGAGGTTGGCAAGGCTTTTAAACATTCACAATTATGAACTTAATCATTGATGAAATTTCAGATGCGTGTTATATTCTCCTATCTCCACAAAATGTAGGAATCTCTCCCTTGCGTGTTTTCCTCACTTTTGCTAAAAACTTTCAAAGACAGAGTTCACTCCAATTCAGTGAGCTTAGTTCTATTGATGGAGCTTAATTTGTTTTAAAATTCTTCCTGAAATCAAACTGAGGTCTGCCTCCTTATAAATTCTACCGGTGGATCCCAGGGAAATAAATAGTAGAAATTGTCTTTCTTTGCTTTGGTTGTCTGGTGGTTGGACATTCTGTATATTGTCAAAACTTAAATTACTTTTCAATATCCTTCTTAAAAATGAAGCTCCCCAGTCTATTCTGAACAGTGAGACTCTCCCTTCTTGCAGTTGGGTCATTCTGTTCTTTAATTTTTCTGTCAGCTGTGGCTAACCATTAGCCCCCCTAGACTTTAGCATACAAATAGCCAACTTTTCTGTGTGCATGGGTTGTTTTATTTGTTGTTTTCTTGTGTGGATGTAGTATTTTATATTTAAGTCTCTTCTAAATTTTCTCTTTTTTGGCATTCAAGCCCCCCAAAATGGTCAAATATATTTTGAATATTAATTTAATTATGTATTAAATTAGCTACCACTTCCAGTGTTTTTCACATTCAGGTTTCATGCATATGTTTCATGGTGTTTTTAATTCAAATTGTTGGTAAAAATGTCAAACCGAATAGCAATTAATAGGAAGCCCTATGGCACATCATGAGACTGCTCATCAGGTTGGCCTTGAACCATTTATCCTCTCTTTGCAAAGTGTTTTTAGTATAGATACGAATTTCCTTAGCACAGTCGTCCAACAGACTTTTCTCATTTTGTGTCTAGGTATAACTTGAGATACTCTGTGAAATGATCTCCTAAAGCCAAGACACTTCCTTGATATGCAAGTCAAATTACCCTCTAAAAAGGAAAGAAAAAATTTGGTTAATTTGACAAACAGCTGTTTGAGGATGTCTTATTGTTATTCCATTTATTTAGATGATGATGATAATGATGACTACAATAATGATTATAGAGAAATTAGTAATGTAACACTATTAATTCTGTGCCTTGACCTGGGCAAACACTTGACACACCTAATCACATTTCATTTCCATACAACCCTTAAAGATGGGAATCACTGCTTATTTTACAAATAAGAAAACTGAGGTTTAGAAAGGCTGTATCTACATCTGTCACATAGCCAGAAAGTGGTTAAGCCAAGATGAAACTCAGACTTTTGTGATCCCAAAGCCCAAACGATTTTGTTATACTGCTACTACACTTGTAGTACTCTGCATCTAGTTGCACAATAAATACTTGCCCTGGGAATTACCATGAATAGAGCAATGGAGGCAGAAAATGCTAATTTGTTTGAGGGATTTAGGGGTAACCAAGTAAGACCAGAGGGGCATCACCCAAAATGGATTGTGTGGGATGTCAGTATGCAGTATGTGGAAAAATATTGCCCTGTGGTCTAAAAACATATGCCACACACTGAGCAAACAATGATAACTAAGTTTTTCTTTTTTCTTTGCAGGACTTCCCAGGTCATTTATTGTGCTGATGTACATTGGGACCCTCTTAGAGTGCAGTATTTCACAAACATACTAGAGCACTAAGTACCTGCAGGACTAGTATCCATTAAAGAACATGCTTTGGGAAACTCTGTCATTATAGAGGAAGTAGTTGGCTTTGTCATATAGGGAAGAAAGTATATCTGGGCCTTACTGCCTTAGCTTCTCAAAGTGGTTGGCCACAGATTCCTCAAGAGCTGGAGAAGGAGAGAGAGGAGGAAGTGAAGATTCAGCTCCAGGTCAAAGTAGGGAATATTTTGTGGAAGGTGAGATCTTGGTCCCTCCTGTCCTGGCACCTGAATCTGAGCCACATAGATTAGAAAGTGAGACCCTAATCTCATGATTCCATAAGCGTTACACAAACACGTTTCATTCTTTTATCATTGCACCTTATACAGACAGTAAAATTGTGTATAAATCATTAGGGTGGAAAACACACAGGAAAGGCCCTGGTCCAAAAAAAAAAAAAGAAAAAAATTTCAGCCAAGGAGTATACTGGCATTTCCAGCTACCATACCTGTTTCTTCTATCCTCTCTCTGTTTTTAGATTCTTTTCATTGTAGGCTATTATAAGATATTGTGCTATACAATTGTTGGTTATCTATTTTATATATAGATGTCTGTGTATGTTAATCACAAACACCTAACTTATCTCTCCGCCTTTATGGATAGTGTTTTAAAATAAAGAAACAAAATATAGGGAAGGTTAACTTGCCCAAAGTCACAGAGTGGTAGTTAAGCGGCAGGACCGGGTTTCATATTCAGATCTTTTATAATTATCTCAAAAGATATTTGCTTTATGTATTATTTCTCTACCATCAGGAGCCTCCAACTAATTGACTTTCTTCAGCAGTGAGTTCTATAGACATTCACCTTACCAGAGCTTAGGGTACAATGCAGCACCCCAAGTTCATGTGACAGCATATATGGAGCAACCAGCCCGTGCCAGTTGGCAGTCTGTAGACAGGAGCCTCTAGCCCCCTGGCCACCTCTACCACCTCTTTTCTTCCTTTTATTTATTCATCTATAAAATTTTATTGACATATAGTTGATTTACAGTGTTATGTTAAGTTCTGCTGTACAGCAAAGCGACTCAGTTATACATATATGTATTCTTTTTCATATCTTTTTCCATAATGGTTTCTCACAAAATAATGATTATAGTTCCCTGTGCTATACAGTAGGACCTTGTTTATCCATCCTGTGTGTAATAGTTTGCCACTGCTAATCCCATATTCCCAATCCTCCCCCCACAACCTTGGGGACCACAAGTCTATTCTCTAGATCTGTATTACAGAATATTGAATATAGTTCCCTGTGCTATACAGTAGACCCTTGTTGTTTATCTCTTCTATATATTATAGTCTGCATCTGCTAATCCCAAACTCCCAATCCTTCCCTCCCCTATGCCCACACTCCTTCCACCCCCCATCCTTGGCAAGCACAAGTCTGTTTTCTATGTCTGTGAATCTGTTCCTGTTTTGTAGGTAAGTTCATTTGTATTATATTTTAGATTCTACATATAAGTGATATCATACGGTATTTGTCTTTCTGACTTATTTAACTTGATATGCTAATCTCTAGGTTCATCCATGTTGCTGCAAATAGCATTACTTAATTCCTTTTTTTGGCTGAGTAGCATTCCATTGCACTTCTTTATCCATTCATCTATCAGTGGTTATTTAGTTTGTTTTCTAAGTCTTGGCTATTGTGAATAGTGCTTCTATGAACATAGGGGTGCATGTATCTTTTTGAATTAAAGTTTTTTCCCAATATATGCCCAGGAGTAGGATTACTGGATTGTATGGCAACTTTATTTTTAGTTTTTGAGGAATCTTCATACTGCTTTCCTTAGTGGCCGCACTAATTTACATTCTGGGGGGAGAATTTTAAAGGTATCCTTAAATTAAAACTCTTAATGAAATAGCGCATTTATACTATGCTTTACACTTACACAAAGCTCTTCAATGTGAATTAGCTCATTTAATCCTTATAGGGCCTCTCTTATTTTTGATCTGAGGTTGCAATTTGTCCTTCTGAGTCCAAGGCCAGTGTTCTTCCCCCTGCATCACTGCTACCTTTCACTCCGGCTTCATGCCTAGCATTTTGATATACACTCCAAAAGTAGTTTTTCCTAAAAATCGTGCTGCAGAACTCTGGCTTCTCAACCTACTCCAGAAGAGAAAAAGAAAAAAAAAAAAAAGATTCATGGTTCAGTATCTTTTGGCTGAGTAGCATTCCATTGCACTTCTTTATCCATTCATCTGTCAATTGTTACTTAGTTTCTTTTCTAAGTCTTGGCTATTGTGGTCCAGATGATCCAGAAACATCTTTGCAGTATTTCCCTTGGAACTTTATGTTCTCGATCTTCCTCTAGTTTTGCAGAACACACTGCTCTTGAAACAACCAAAGGCAAAAAATAGTACGGAACAAAAAGTACACATGTGAAATATTTAAATTACATGATAGGTGACGTACATTCCAGCCTTCCTCCTTTCCTCCACACAGGATGAGGGCTGCAGGTCACTTAGGGCTAGACAGTTCCAAGATAAGTCAAATGAATGAATGATAATGCTGTGTGTGGCAGGGAGGACTTTATAAGTGAAAGAACCAGCTTGAGCAAACATATTCTAGACAGGATCGTGCATGATGGATAGAAGAGGGAGCCTGGGTACAGGAAGACCTGTTAGAAGAGAGTTGGAGTAAACAACAGGAGATGACCAGGAACCTAGGGTAAGATGCTGGTGAGAATAAAGGGGGAAATGGCTCCTGATTGTTTAGAAAAAGAATCCCATTAGTGCAGTGACCCATTGGATAGGAAGGCTCAATGAAAGCAATGGTTCAAATTTGACTTTGGGCTTTCCAGGCAGGGCTTTTGGAATACATGGGACCCCATCACAGCATCTGGGCAGTTATAAATACCATCCAATGTGGTCAAGAGGACATGCTTTGATTCAGACATACAAGGGTTCAAATCCTGTCCCTGTATCTTATTAGCACATGGAATTTGGCCAAATTGCTTTACTTCTCTGAGCCTATTTCCCCAACTATAAAAGAGGCAACAAGAGTTTCCTTATGGGTTGTTGTAAAGATTAAGTAAGATAGTAAATCCTTAGCTCAAAATAGTGTCTAGCACAGTACAGGTGCTCAACTAATGTTATTTCTATTATTACTCTCATCATCAGTATCATTTTCATGTCAGGAGATACTCAAGTTGGACATTTAGAATGAGAATAAAGTAAATGAAATAAATTCAAGTGGGATGTAAGCAGCAGGAGGTTGGAGCCAGGAGCTCGTGTACTACACAACTGGGGCTACAGATACAATTTGGAAATAATCCCTATAGAAGGAATGGCTGAGCCATTAGAATTAATCTGCTTCCTAAGACATCAAGTGTGAGAGAGGTCACAGGCTCAAAGCAAGAAGTTTTGGTAACAAGCACTATCAGGGCAGATAAAGTCATCCAGTGAGAAGGAGAATGTGGGCATCACAGGAGGATCAGGCTTTGTGGGAGATGAAAACCAAGGGGGAAGAATTTCATTATCTTGAGCCAAGGAAGTTGAGAAATGCACTGATGGAGTCCAGAATGGTGAACAGATCACTGAATGTCATAGCATTCCTTGACTGTCCCCTAAACTGGTCACACCTGAAGTATAGTCTGAGGCCAGATTTACAGAATTTCTACAGACCAGAGCAGAGAGGACACTTAAAAGTAAAAATGTTAGGGAGTTCCCATCGTGGCGCAGTGGTTAACGAATCCGACTAGGAACCATGAAGTTGCGGGTTCGGTCCCTGCCCTTGCTCAGTGGGTTAATGATCCGGCGTTGCCGTGAGCTGTGGTGTAGGTTGCAGACACGGCTCGGATCCCGTGTTGCTGTGGCTCTGGCGTAGGCCGGTGGCTTCAGCTCCGATTGGACCCCTAGCCTGGGAACCTCCATATGCCGCGAGAGCGGCCCAAGAAATAGCAACAACAACAACAACAACAAAAGACAAAAGACCAAAAAAAATAAATAAATAAAAAATAAAAAAATAAAAATGTTGTACCAGCTGTAGCTGAAGAAACTTGGACTGTTTTGACAAAATGGGAGACTTGCGAGGTGATCAGGATAGGTGCATTTCAGAATTTGAAGGGTTGCCATGGAGATGAAATTGGGTTATTCTTTGTGATTTTAGTAGGCAGAACTAGGGCTCATCATTTCTTCTTGGCCTTGGAACAGACTGCTTTCTGAGATAGTGAGCTTCTTAAAACTGGTGGAATTTCACACAGAGCCTGGCTGACTGGCTGCAAAGCTGGGAAGAAACTCCTAGTTTGGGTTGGGAGGTTGTCCAAAATCAAACTATGGCCCATGGGCCAAATCTGCCCCATCACCTGCTTTTAGCCTATGAAGTAAGAATGGTTTTTCCTTTTTGGGGGGCGGGGGGGGGTGGTGGTGGTTAGGGCTGCACCCGCAGCATATGGAATTTCTCATTTCCCAGGCTAGGGGTCAAATCGGAGCTGTAGTTGCCGGCCTATGCCATAGTCACAGCAACTCAGGATCTGAGTCACATCTGCAACCTACACCACAGCTCATGGCAACACCGGATCCTTAACCCACTGAGAGAAGCCAGGGATCGAACCCGCAACCTCATGGTTCCTAGTTGGATTTGTTTCCACTATTCCACAATGGGAACTCCAGTTTTTACATGTTTAAATGATTTTTAAAAATCAAAAAATAGTAATATTTTGTAATGATTGAAAATGAAATGAAATTCAAATTTCAGTATTTACACATAAAATTGCATTGGAGCATAACCAAGCTTATTTGTTTACATATTTTCTCTGGCAGTTTTCACCCTGAATTGATGGGACTGAGTAGTTGCAACAAAGATTGAATGGCTCACAAAACCTAAAACATTCATCATCTGGCTATTTAGAGAAAAAGTTTGCCAAAAAGTTTGAGATCATCCAATGGCCTTTTTTCAACTGGGAGATTCGTGAGGGAGAAAAATTTTGCCTTAGGTTTGGGTAGGAGGTCCTGGGTCACTTAGAGACCACCATTAAGATAGTCCACAGGGATGGAAAACCAGGGTGGGCAAATGTAGATGGTGGGTTGGGAATACTTGTTTTGGAAGTATGATAGAAAACAAAGGTGAAAATTTGGATGGTGGCTCATCAGAGCAGCCCTGTACAGGGAAGGTGTTTTGCTGGGGATGGGAAGACATGTTTAAGTTCATGTCAGAAGAGAGACATAAAAACTTTTCCTGTGCTTGATGAACCTAACGGTATTTATAATATCTGCTTTATTTTATGGCACAGTTAAATATATCTGTTGTAATATCTCTCAGCAAGAGGGGATTTTCTAAATGTTCTTGTTTATAAATGTGCAGAAATTTTTTGCACAGAGAGTCATGCTTTTGTTGGCCAAAGAAAGTGAACACTTGCTGATTTTCTGGCAATCCTAACAAAAATACTGAAGTGTATTTATACTCTGGGGGCCAAAATGAATTTCAAGATGACAGTACTCAGATCCATAATCAGCCCAGCTTTCCTCTTATGCCTCCACTGGGTTTAACAACTTTGTCAAATCCCTTCCTCTGAAATCCACTTCTACAAGTGAATTGAAACTAATTTTCTCTACTGCCGTATAAACACAAGGCGGGTTTCCCTGCTGGGCTCCCAAAAGCTTGGCCCCAACCAATGGATGAGATAAGCAGACTAAATCCATGGAAGGTATGGTATGAAACTTTCTTTTTTAAAAAGGCAGATTTTTTTTTTTTTTTTTTTTTTTTTGCTTTTTAGGGCCATACCCAAGGTATATGGAAGTTCCCAGGCTAGGGGTCTAATTGCTAATCGGAGCCACAGCTGCTGTCCTACACCACAGTCATTGCCACATCAGATCCCAGCCAAGTCTGCAACCTACACCACAGCTGACAGCAACACCAGATCCTTAACCCACTGAGCGAGGTGAGGGATCAAACCTGCAACCTCATGGTTCCTAGTCGGATTCGTTTCCGCTGCACCACAGCAGGAACTCCTAAAAAAACAAATTTTTAATTGCTTTTTACAGTGTGATTTCCTTATTAACATTTTGTAAACATCACAAAAAAAATGTTTACTTCACACTGTTTCGAGACATAATGGTATTCCAGAATTTCGAGCCAGACCCAAAAATTTAGTTACTGTTCTTATTCTTAACAAGGCAAGCTACCTTTTATATAATCTAATATAAGTAATTCTTATCTGTTCCAATGAGGGAACCAGATATTCTTCTGATAAAAATCCTGCTTCGGCTAATAGTTTTGCCATCCTTACCCAGGGGAATTATGTGATGACTATTAGCAAGACCCACATTCATTCGTTTGGCTTACACATTTATTCCCTGTCCCTGTGGCCATAGCAAGAGGTAGCTCTCTGCTCTTCATTCTCTCGTAGCTCCTTTTCCCAACCAAATAGTGTTGAGGCATTGTAGCCACATTTAAGGGGCTCTCCAATGGACCTGTCTAATTTTCTCCCCTGTCATTCCTTCTTGCCCCTTTCACATATTTCACAACAGCCTGGATGACTCACTGTCGTGCTCCATGGGAAGTGGCAGAGACACTGCACAATTCCAGAGGGCACCATTTACACAGGGCCTAAAACACCCACTCTGGATGAGAATGGGGCTTGAATTCAAATCCCAGTTCCACTACTTCCTGGTGGTGGGACCCCCTGCAAATTTCTTAACCATACTATACCTCAGTCTCCTTATCTGTAAAATGGTACCAATAACACCCACCTAACATACAGAGTTGTTGTAAGAATTAAAAGAGATAATTTTGGGGAATGTGTTTTCCATGTTGATCAAACCAGACTCAAGAACTCAAGAAATAACTAATGATGAAGATAATGATTCTAGGAAACTAGTAACTCTGGATCACTGCTTTGAGAACAGGCAAGAAAAATTTCCTTGCTTCCAATAGTGTAACATTTTGAGATCCCTATTCCCAAGCTAGCAAGAGGTTTGGGGAAGTAGAGGTCCCCATTTTGAATACTTCAGCATACTTTTGTGGGCTCTTTGAATGATTGCCAAAGTGGCAGATAGAGGTACTGATATTAGGGTTGGTTCAACTGTCTGTAAATGAATTCATAGACTAGAGAAACTGCATCTAAAGTAACGTTTTCTAACATTTTTAACTCATGTTCCCTTTCAAAATGTTAAAAAAAAAAACACAACAACGCTACTCATATCCACATTTAATGTGATTTGAAATTTCAGAATGTAGTTGATGGCATGAGTAAAAGCATTTAGTAAAGTGCTAAATATACATTTTAAAATACCGTGTATTCTCCTGTCCCCTACCTGCCATGCCCAAACCCTGGCCAGGGCAGTCATCATCCTTGACAGGTGATGAGCTGATTCCATGTGACCTCTAACTGAGTTCTTCTAGCCCTAGGAGATTAATTTGGGGATTCAGTGTCAAAACCATGGAGATCCAAGTCTGTCTCTTACCAGGAAAGTCCCTGTGTAAATGGACTCAATGAGATGACACAGGAAAGAAGTTTCCCATGCCACCGTAAGAATTGGAGTCTTTTTTTTTTTTTTTTTTGGAAGAGGAGTACATCTTTGAGGAGAATAACACTACACCCAGCAATTTCCGTTCTCCTGGGAGGATGAGACTAGTAGGAAACTACACACACACACACACACACACACACACTCACACACACACACACACACACACACACACACACACGACGTTCTATCAGCAATACAACTCCCTGAAGATTTTGAAAACTTCTTTCTTAGAAATCCTTAAGAAAACAACACATACCCATTTGCCTAGATTTCAAGTTAGACAATTCTGGACTGTGGATGTGAGATCTGGACTTCAGGGAATTTCTTCCATCTCTGTACCATGAATCTAAAAGTGGCCAAGGAAAATTTTTAACAAGATCATGAGGCTGTAATCTTCCTTTTGCGTCTAACCAACCATGTGACCTTGAGCAAATCCTTTAGCCCCTGGGCATCAGTTTGTCCCCTGTAACACAAAGAATCAGACCAGGTGGTCACCAGCACCCCTTAGAACTCAAGCTCTGGAGTCTGATCTCCCTAAGTTTAAATCCCAGCTGCACTGGTTTTTTGTTTGTTTCTTTTTTTTTTTTTTTTGTAACCTAAGAAGATTTATCACCACTCATTTGACAGTGCTTCACATGTAATTTAACAAATCAAGTCCAGCTGCATTGTTTATGTGACCTAAGTTACTAAGTCTTTCTAAGCCTCCCTTTGCCCCTCTGTAAAATGAGGATGGTACTTCCCCCTAGAAAAGGTTGTTATGATCAATAAATGTTATCTATTATTATTATAATCCTCTGATGCTTAATACATAGGTGAATCGAAAGTAGTACCAAATCCAAAATATCCAATATGCACTACCCACTCACTCTACCCCTCTATGCAGTGAAGGAAGGGGCAGGAACTAAATTTGCCAGTCAACAGCCAGTACCCTGAGCTCAGCAACTTGAATTCTACTGGGTGGTGTGACAGTGAGGTTTCTGCTATTGCTACATACTATGTATTATAGCAGGAAGTGTTCTCTTCATCAGGTAGTGATTTCTTGTCTGATCCACCCTCAACCTAGTTTCTACAGCTGGGAAGAGCCCCCAGAGAGGAAGCAGCTACACCCACAGCTCAGAGTGAAGGGAGTCTTCCTAGGATGAGAGAAATTTAGGGAGAAAGGGCCCAACTCAGGCATAGTGAGGTGGGACTGCCCAGCTCTGAACACCTAATCCCCCTTCTTGTGTGCTTTCTCTATAGCTGCAACTCTTCTTTTTTGTTTGCTTGATTGTTTTTTCTACTTTCAGTATTGTTGTTGTGTAACAGCTTTATAGAGATACATTTTATATGCCATATAATACAAACATTTAAATTATTTGGTTCAGTGGCTTTTTAGAATATTCAGAGAGTTGTGCAAACATCACCATCATCAATTTTAGAACATATTCGTTGCTCACAAAAGAAACCTCATACCCATTGGCAGTCACTCCCTATTCCTTTCTAACCGTAGTTCCTGGAAATTATTTATCTACTTCCTGTCTCTGTAGATCTCCGTATTCAGGACATTTCACATAATCTAATCATACTATATGTGGTCTTTTGTGTGTGACTTCTTTCACTTAGCATAATGTTTTCAGGATTCATCCATATTGTAGCACATACCAGTGCTTCACTCTTTTTTTATTGTGGAGTAATATTCACTTATATGGATATAACTCATGATGTTTGTGCATTCATCAGTTGGTGGACACGTGAGTTGTCCCCTTTTCAGTTATTATAATAATGCTGCTATGAACATTCATGTATAAATATCCTCTTTGAAGAAATTTCCATTCAAATTCTTCTTTACAGCATTTCTGACAATGAAGTATTTTATTAAGATACAGTCTCATCCTTCAGAGATTGGCTGTTGTTTTTCTGAGACCTTGAGAAGGAATGTGTGTCCTGGGTAGGGAAAGTGAGAGCTCTACTTTCAAGTGTGGACAAGAAGAAAGGGGTCAGCCTTTATGATTCTCACTCTATGGGCTCTATAGATTTATGTCTGTAAGCAGGGAATGCAGAAAATCAGTTGTTTTTAGATATGTGTCCATTCTCAATAGGAAAACTCTGGCCTTGAGGGTAGAAGACCTGTGTTCAGTTCCTGGTTCTGCTTGGTGACTATGACTAAATTGCTAAGAATAAATAGGTAACTTAGCTTGTTTAAACTTTCCTTTCCACCATCTCTTTTCAATGATCTTCCCTTTTTGAATTGAAATATAATTTACCCTCAGTAGAAATCACTCTTTTTGGTGTCATTTTGAGTTTTGACACATGAATACAGTTGTGTAATGATGACCACAATCAAAATAGAGAATATTTCCCTCATTCCAAAAGTTCCCTTTGTCCCCTTTGTGATCAGTCTCCTCCTCTACTGCAGACCTGTGAGGATTAATGATCCAATTTCTTTCTTTATCCTTTTGCCTTTTCCAGAATGTCATATAAGTGGAATTTTACAGTCTTATGAGGTTGGCTTTTTTCATTAAGCATAATGCATTGGAAATTCCTAATTGTTATTACACATATCAAGACTTTGTTCTGAGTAGTTTTCCATTGTTGTGTATATCTATCATAGTTTTTTATCCATCATCAGTTGAGGGACATGTGAGTTATTTTCAGACTTTTTGCAATTATGAATTAAACCTCTAAAACATTTTTAGGTGGGTGAAGATAAGTTTTCATTTCCCTTGGGTAAATGCTAAACTATTTCTTAAAGCATTGTACAAAGTGTCTGTATCACTTGGCATTCCCAACAGTCCTCACCAGCATCTGCTGTCACAAAACTCAGTTTTTTTCAATCAGTAAATGGAACAGAAATCTCTACCTGCCTGTCTTAGGATTGTTAGATAGAAGTACAAATGAAACAGCATAACGAGAAGTGCCTCATAATCTGTGAAGTTCTGTATCCAAGTAAGAAATGCGGGTGATGATGATCATGCCCACGTATATGTAAAACTTGTTTCCCACATGAGCTAAGTGTTTTGTTTTTTTCCCCTTACATCTTGGCAGAAAGAGGGAGTTAGAGCGAGTCTAAAGCAGTGAGAGATTTTGCCTTAGATGCATTCTGAAGTTTGTTTTGGCTCCAGTTTTTGAACTTTTCACAGAAGCAGATAAATGACCAAGATGTAAATCATCAAGTGTGAGTCAGTTTTGTAAAGAAAAATGACCCTATGTGATGGAAGTCAGCAGTACTGGAGTCAGCAAGACAGGCAGTATGACGTACTGTGGGAGAAATAAATACAAGTCTGTTAGACAGGCAGTGTCCCCAGGGTAAGGCATTCATACATCTGCAGCAGTCAAGAGGACTGGCTGCTTCACGTGCCCCATCAAAGTGGGGTGGGAGGAATGAGCAGAAAAACTGAAAATAAAAGTAATAATTTTAATTTACTCCATTCAGATTTGAAATTTGCATGTTCCGTGTTAGAAACAGAAAGGTGTGAGAAACAAACAAGCAAAGGTTTTCTTATTGGCATCAGTGTGAACTCACGTTTAGCATAATGTACAGATAATTGCATGTAGAAATATTTATAGATATGTGTGAATTCACAGGTGAGTATACACACATACATTTTTTTTTTTTTTTTGCTCTGGCATCTGAGGGCCTAGAAGCAACTGACACTCCAGTATCAATGAGCACACCTACTCCCCAGATCTTGGTTTCCAGTTCCATTCTCCAGTAAAAGGAACCCAGGGCACCTTGGAGAAATGGCTGTTTCTGAGACCAGGGCAGGAAATATACAAGATGAACTTGAAGCATCTGATGGTATTACAATACAAGGGGTCAGAAATCCACAATGATGGGTATGTTAAAGAGGCACAGGAGCCAACTGAAGACGCTCCCAGGGGCCAAAGCTGGAACAATTTGAGTAACAAAGTACTACAAGAATCTATGGCTTTTTGAAAGTTCACTTTACTCCACTTCACTTTCCCGAAAGATCTGCACTAGTACCTGTTTTGCTAACCAAAATAAATCTAAAAGGGATTTCCACTTTTACCAAAAAAGGTGAAATGCAAAATAGCCTTCAGCATTTGTTTTGCAGCCAGCAGTTAGAGAGGCAGCATCCACCACAGTGCATAGTGAGAGTGGCACTACCAAGCTCCTTCCCTGAGAACTGCACTCATTATCTCAGTGCCATAGCTCTAACATGTGTCTGTGAGGATCTGTTAGCAAGATGTGTCCTAAGGTAATCACTTTGGTTTTCAAAAGGTTTTTTAGGGATGTTCTGCTTTCAGATCGCAGGGGAAAACCTATATCAGAGTATAGCCTGTGGTGACTTTTTTAAACAAATGTGGGTTAAGTGGAACCCTCTGTGTCAGATGGTGAGCCACTGGTTTGATTAAAAATACTACTAAGGAAATTCCTGAAAGGGATACAAACACACCTAGAGGGCCACGTGGAGAAGTCAAGGCAGGGCATAGGCACTGAAGGAGGCAGGACCTGGGGCACATGTTTTCATGAGGGTCCACGAGTGGAGTGCTTTGAGGTCCAGTCTAAAGCCAGATTGGTCAATTTAAAACAAAAAGAGCAGAGTTTTGGTAAGCTCCACGAGGGTCTTATCTAAGGTACACAAGACCTCAAGTATTTGGGAGAGAGTGCCAATCACAAGAGTCTTTGGAGGAGTCCTATCAGAAATATATTTACTTGTTGGAGTTCCTGTTGTGGCTCAGCCGTTAACAAATCTGACTAGCCTCCATGAGGATGCAGGTTCGATCCCTGGCCTTGCTCAGTGGGTTGAGGATCTGGCGTTGCCATGAGCTGTGGTGTATGTCGAAGATGAGGCTCAGATCCTTTGTTACTGTGGCTGTGGTGTAGGCAGACAGCTACAGCTCTGATTGGACCCATAGCCTGGGAACCTACATATGCCATGCGTGTGGCCCTAAAAAAAAAAAAGAGAGAGAGAGAAAGAAAGAAATATACTTACCTGTGATTCTGCAGGCTGTTATTGGGACATTGTTGGAGGGAGAAGCTAGTGTTGGTTTAACACTTGGCCACACAGAATGGCTGCCAAGGCAGCAGTATCACAGGGTAGCCCAAACATAGCCCAAAGTGTAAGATAAATCTTCATGGATCTATACTGATATGGATAAATGATTGAGTAAATAAATAGATAAATCTTCTATGCAAAAGAATTCTAAATAACTCACTCCAGAAACTGCCCTCTAAGATGTGGGGAGCATGATTCCCTGCTCCTTCAGAGTGAGCTGGACATGTGACTCCCTTCGAAAGAAGATAAATGTGGAAGGGGGGCGGGAAGTGAGTAACTTTAAAGAATAAGGAGACTAGATTAAAAACTGAGAAACATGACTAAATTGTGGAATTTAGTTAATAATATATCACTATTTCTTTATTAATTGTGACAAATATAGCATATTACTAACCTAAGATGTTAATAAAAGAGTAGGTTGGATGCTAGGTATATGAGAATTCTCCATGCTATTCTTGCTACTTTTCTCTAAGTCTAAAAATATTCTAAAATTAAAAGTTTATTTTTCAGAAGTTTTCTTCTCACAAAATAAGAATTGATGTGAAGTTCCATTTGTATTATGTGTATGTACAAAACTTTGCCCCACTGTAAATATTCTCCATAGAAGTTCAGTTTAATTTTGATGAAATTTTAGGCAAAATATTTTTAAGTTTATATGACATGCATTATGTAATCATCAAATGAAACATTTATTTTGTTGTTGCTCACTTAGATACTCAAATATTTGGGGGGCATTTTCTTTTTTTTTATTACTTACATTTTATTTTATTTTTTTTTATAATTTTTTTATTTTCCCACTGTACAGCAAGGGGGTCAGGTTATCCTTACATGTATACATTACAATTACATTTTTCCCCCACCCTTTCTTCTGTTGCAACATGAGTATCTAGACATAGTTCTCAATGCTATTCAGCAGGATCCTTGTAAATCTATTCTAAGTTGTGTCTGATAAGCCCAAGCTCCCGATCCCTCCCACTCCCTCCCCCTCCCATCAGGCAGCCACAAATCTCTTCTCCAAGTCCATGATTTTCTTTTCTGAGGAGATGTTCATTTGTGCTGGATATTAGATTCCAGTTATAAGTGATATCATATGGTATTTGTCTTTGTCTTTCTGGCTCATGTCACTCAGTATGAGGTTCTCTAGCTCCATCCATGTTGCTGCAAATGGCATTATGTCATTCTTTTTTATGGCTGAGTAGTATTCCATTGTGTATATATACCACATCTTCTTTCTAAAACTTAAATATAGCTTGGGCTGTGGGATGGAAATCCTGTGAAATCAGATTGTTATGATCATTATACAACTACAGATATGATAAATTCATTTGAGTAATAAAAAAATAAAACTTAAATATAGAGAGGTATTTGGTTAAAGAAAAATTAAAACCCAGAGGATAATTATTCAGAATATTAGGCACAAAATCAAAGGCCACCTTTCCTGCCAAGTTAAAGACAAAATCCAGCTTGGTTTTCGTTTGTTCTCTAAATAATATTTAGTTTTGCCTTTCAAGTAAGAGCAAACAAGAGCAAGTGTACAAATAAAACCAACTTAACAAATGTTGTAGAACCCAATATTTTACAGTGTGACTGTGGCATGTAGAATATAAGTCCACATCCAAACATCTGGACCATCAAGGCCAGTCAGTCAAGATGTTTTACTCCAAGGGGAAATTCCCATATTCTTTTTATCAATTTAATTTATTCCTGGCCACACTACCCTTTCCTCCCGCCTTGAGATAGTAGTGATGCCTTTAATGGATCTGTAGCAGTTAAATCTTCCATTCTTTCTAGCGAGTTTCTTGTAACAGAAAGTTTATGGCAAGCTGTTCTTACATTCAGATCCAATTCACTGTGACTTGAAACTGAGCCAAGAACTTCACCACCACCCCCATAGAAGCTGATGCTCCCCAACCTCACCCCTCAAGACTCAGGGCTGCCAATCACTCAGTCACGAGGGTGTCTTCTCCTTGGGCTTGGATCTTAGGACTGGAGTCTTTCCTCACTATTACTCTCCAAGGGTGCTTTGGCTCACTCTGTGCTCAGCTTGCCAGAGCATCAAGGTCATTTATGCCTTGATGACAATGTGAGGGAACCTTGACCCTTTGGCTACAAGGTACATAAGTCCAACAGAGTTAGGCAGTTACCAAGTACAGAGTTTATTCATTGGTTTGATTTATCCTAATATAAGTCTGCCTCATCACAGTCTGAAAACTGTCTTCTCTGCAGCACCCTCCATCCCAGAGAGTTAAGTCTGTCCTCAGCTAAACATACCCAGCTCGTCTTTAGTATCTTCCATGATAACTGTGTAGTCTCAGGTTTTTCTTTATGATTTTTGCCAGGTTATTTAAGTAACCTAGTCACTGACTGGCTGCCATGGTTGCTCTAACCTGACTCAGTAACGGTGAACACTTTTAAGTCTACACTGTATGCTTCATCTATGTGGTCTTATGAAATCCTCTGCACAATCCTGGAGTAGAGTCACTCTTGTTTTATAAGTGGGCACACCCAAGCTCAAAGAACTTAGAACATGTACCAGAGTTCATGCAGCTGATATCTGGGAGAGCTTGGATTCTAGACATACTGAGTACTTCCAAAACCCCAACACATAGTGGCACCCCAGTCAGATCAAGGCTCCACCGTGCTCTTGCTTCCCCCAGCTGTGACGCCCTCCTTCACAGCATTTAGGGACACATATCAGTCTGCCCTGAATATTTGTCCAACTCAGTGCTCCTAGACCCTTCTCTACATTTGCCCTAATTTTTGGTATAAATAAACATAGAAGCACAAATAAGAGTCTTAATGTCACAGTAGTATTCTAGGGGGAAAGTTTTGTTTTAAATCCAATCAGTCACACTTGCTTTGGGAGTATAAACTACCATAATTCAAACTTCAAAATGTAGAATTCTTCAGCTTGCATTGAGAGTCACCTTCTATTGGTGACCCCACAGTCCACAACAAAAATGTCACACCCAGAAATACCTCCAAAACCCAAATACATAGTGGCACCCCAGCCAGATCAAGATATTTTCTAAAGATATTTTGTCTGTATCCTCGGCATTATGTCTTAGGTCCCAAGCAAATTTGGTAGGTTGCCAGAGCTGGACTACCATACACAGAAAAGATGTAAGATATCTCTCTTCCTCCTGGACCCTGTCAACCCTTCTACCTTGATGGTGATGAGTGGGACAATCATACAGACCACAGCCTTGCTGTCTCTCCCTAAAATCAGAACACAAAGGAAATCAAGAAGAATGAATATTCACATCTGAAGGCAGAAGAAATACTTGTCTTTAATTTGAAATAATATAGGGTTGTGAAAGAGTGCGGACCCTCAGGTTTAGTCCGAAAGCTTCTGTTAACTAGCTTTTTATGCTCTTAGTGCAGGCAATCTCTCTCAGCCTTATTTTTCTTATAAATTGTAAAATGTCAGCATTGGATACTTTATTAATGGACTATTTATGTCTCCTCCTTGCCAAAAAATAGGGGAAAAAGATTTTAAGAAGCGTTTTTATTTTTGTCTTTTGTCTTTTTAGGGGCACACCTATGGCATATGGAAATTCCCAGGCTAGGGGTTGAATTGGAACTACAGCTGCCAGCCTATTACCACAACTGCAGCAACTCGGGATCCGAGCCATGTCTGCAACCTATACTACAACTCACAGCAATGCTGGATGCTTAACCCACTGAGCAAGGCCAGGGATCCAACCCTTGTCCTCAGGAATACTAGTCGGGTTCATTAACCACTGAGCCATGACGGGAACTCCTAAGAAGCATTTTTAAATGGCAGAGTAAAAAGGCTAGAATTATGCAAGAGAGGCTAGAACAATTCAAGAAAGAATGCCTAGGCAAAGGGAAACTGATGCCATTGATTCAAAAATTGGTCCAAGCTTCCTGGTAACCAAGGCAAAAAGAGAGAGGTGATGATATAGTATTATTCTTACAATCTAGAGAAGAAAGTTTAGAGAGGAGGGGAAAGAAGAGGAATGAGAGAAGGAAGTCAAAGAAGAAGCAGTATACCAGATTGTCAAAAAAATCCAAGCTAAACTCTGGAAGCAATTTTTTCTATGTGTCCTTTAGAAGATAGATAGTCTTCAAAAACTGTTTTGTGGACAAAAACATTTGCAGAAACAGCCTCTCTCTGGATGTTATTTTATATTGACCCTCAACAAAAGGACCTAATTTTAAAACATAGCTCTCTCAAGATATGGAAGTAGAGAGCTAAGATAATCTCGTCCAGGTGTGCTGCTTATTGACAGTCACTTGGCAGAGAGTAAAGCTTAGAAAATCTAAGGAATGACTGCCTGGTATGACCCTTAGGATGTCTTTCTCAAATACTAGTTGCCTCAGCCAAGCTTTTGACAAGTGTGACATGCTATAGACAGTTGAAAATTTGAGATTCCTGGCAAGTCCCTTTATATACAAAATAAAGTCAGGTTTGTGAAAGTTCTCCACCTTTTCACCACCTTTCTATTCCCTGGGGACTCTTACTTCTCAACCTGCAGAAAGAGCCAATAAATATAATTATTAGGGTGACCCGTAGTGAGGGAATGAAGGAGATTTCATTTTCTACTGTACAGAAAGCCATATTGTTGGATTTTATTTTTACAACAAATATGAGTTGCTTAAAATAATAAAGTTGAAACTAGAGACCTGATGAGTTGGGGAGAGAGAGAAAGAGAGCAGAGGGAGCAGAGGGAGCAGAGGGGAGAGATAAAGAATGAAAAGGAAGTACAGTTGCATGTAAATATACTCGAAAAGAAGGAAGTCAGGCACATTGAAGCCCTAGTGTGGTAGTGAAGTTCTGTCACGTAGACATTGCTCCACAAATATTTGTCGAATGACTAAATACATAGAACACGAAGGAGAGGGCTGGCCAGCAAGAGTCTGCGGGCAAAGTCACCAGTTGGCCACCTTAACTAGGAAACAAATTACTTTTGCTTCATTAAAACACTTTGTTGTGAGTGGGAAAGCATCCTAACATCCTTTACGGGGTGAGCAGCCCCAAAATGCACCACCCCCCAGTTCCTAAATGGATCACTAAATGGGTTCATCTGTCAACTAGAATTATATGTCCAAGGCAGGCTGCCAAAAGCAGCTCTTTGGATCCAGCAGAATTGGAAATGAGCTCTTCCTCCTGTCATCAGTCAGCTAGCACTTTTGTTTGCTCCTTGAGGCCACACTTGGAATATCATTCATTTGTTCATTCAGTCATTCATCCAGAAATAGTGCTTGAATGCCTACAACATGCCAGGCAGGCACCGTTCTAGGCTCCAGAGATCCTGTAGTCCAAAAGACAAAAATCTCCACTTGGTAGGAATTACATTCTAGTCAGGTGGAAACAGCTGAGAAGATGAGTAAAGCATAAGGCATGACATGTGTTAGGGAGAAATATTAAGTAGGAGAGAGAGGTGGGGAGTATTGCAGAGTGTTGGGGAAGGTGGTGAGGGAGGACCTCACTGAGAGGCCAGTATTGAGTAAAGACAGGAAGGGGTGGAGGGAGGGAGCTATCTGCACCTCTGAAGGAAGAGCAGTCCAGAACAGAAGAGTAAGTGCAAATGCCCTGTGGAGTGGGTGGGTGTGGGTCCTATGCCTGGAACATTCAAGGAACAGGAAGGTCAGTGTGGCTGTGGGGGATGGGAACAATAGGAAGTGAGGTCAAATGGCTTGATGCTTTGTGGACCATTTCATTGTTACCCGGAATGATATGGAAAAGCATTGAAAGGTTTTGAACAAATTGTGTGTATGCTTTTCTGACTTGTTCTTGTATTTGAAATTCATCCATGTTTATATGTGTAGCTATTCATTTTCATTGATTCATTTTCATTTCATTTCATCATTCATTTCATTTCATATTGGGTACTCTTTACCCTTCTACCACTGAAAGACAGCTTTCTCTCTCTCTCTCCTCTTTTTTTGTATTGTAAATACGTTTCTGTCTGTCCTTACGGGAAGTTGGGGGCTGGGTATATCCTATTCACCTCAATGCTGTATTGAAATGATTTGGGAATGAGTTAAGAGATAGAGATCTAGGCCATCCTGTGAACAGCTGGAGTTGGTGCCATCAGTGGGCAAATCTTCTGATTTCCCTTCATAAGGGTTTAGAAAGAATGTGAGAATCCCGAAGTCTGTTGAGATACACATCTTGGCCCCATAGGTGGTTCCTGGCCATGTGTCAACAGTGGACAATGGACAAATCTAAGTGGCTAAGCTGTTAGCAAATGGCAAAGTGGTCAGTAAAGCCTGCCTTCTCCTTGAAGGCTCGGATGAGGCTGATGAGGTTGAACTGATATTCTGAGGAGCCCTAGGGAATATTCCTTGAGAAAACTCTGCCCTACTCCTTATCCAACCTCACGTCATCAGAGCAGCTCTGCTTATTCAGTGATGTATCCTAGGCATTCCCATAAAATCCTGGGACCTCCAAATTTGACATCATTTGACTAAGTGCTTCTAAAGTTATTTACAACTTTAAAATTCAGCTATCACACACACACATACATACGCACACACACACAATGTTTAAAATATTTCAATGTTTACTTTTTCATTAGTGAATGTCAGGTTTACTTTCAACATTATGAATTTACTAACCACTAGAGCTTAGACATAAGACACTATTGATCTATTTACAAAGGATGGATAGCCTTCTCTTTCTTTCCTAGCACAGAGGAGTCAGGAGCAAGCCTATGTCATTGAAGTGAGGGGTATGGGAGCCACACAGAGGTACATCAGTAGCATGTTAGAGAATGTAGGGTGGTGAAGGGGGCGTGTAGGTGGTGGACAGAAGAGAAGGCCTGGATGGTTAGAATATCAGTTACTTTGAGCAAATAACTCCATTGATTCAATAAATAAGTACTAAATATACTAAGGTTAAATACATGAAGGCCGGGTTCATCATTGTTGAAAAGACACAAACCAGGGTGTTCCATCATGACTCAGCAGAAATGAATCTAAGAACCGTGAGGTTGCTGGTTCGATCCCTGGCCTCGCTCAGTAGGTTAAGGATCTGGCGGTGTCATGAACTATGGTGTATGTCGCAGACATGGCTTGGATCCCACGTTGCTGTGTCTGTGGCGTGGGCTGGAAGTTGTAGCTCTGATTAGACCCCTAGCCTGGGAACCTCCATGTATCTCAGGTGCAGCCTTAAAGAGCAAAAAAAAAAAAAAAAAAAAGGAAGAAACTTGAGGTATTAAATGGAAATTCAGATTTTATTGTGAATTTATGTTTTTAAATATATACATAAAGAAGCAAATGTAGGAATAGTTGCAGGATGTGTGTGGATGTATTTGTGTGTTTTCTGCCTCTGTGTATCTGGAGTCCTAGAAGCAATGACGTTCCAGTAGCGTGAGCACACAGATATTGTATTCTAACTACCATCTTCAACTAAAAGGAAACCAAGGGCATCCTTTGTAAATGACTAATTCCATGGCTGGGACAAGGAACATTAAGGATAAGTCTGAAACATCTTGTCATGCGAGAAAGTGAGGAAATGCTCAACTGATGATGGGAACATGTCCAAAAGACTCAGGAGCTGCTTTGCAGTAAAGGGAAAGCTCATTCTTAGCAAAGAATGCAACTAATAAATATAGACGAATGGTGAAAATACAAATCACCGTTTGGCTCGTCTCAAAGGGATAGGTGGTTGATCCAGGTGGTAGTTATCAATGGAAGACAGGGGTTGATAAGGGGCAGGAATTCAGTGCAATCTTTGAAAGACCTCCCCACAAAACGCTATCAGTTATCAGAGGACAAATGGTGACTTCATGGTAGAGAAATCTGGGCACGTGATCTAGGCTGATAAGACCAAGTGATACAAAGGGTTGACGTCCTGCGCCTCTGTTATGATGCACTGAGCTAAACCCACCTTCATCTGGGTATTCCTGAAAAACAGTGTAACCAAAGTCTGGTCATGAGGAAATATCCCATGGACTCCGGTTGAGGGCCATCCTATAGAACACAAGGCTGCAATCTTTGAAACTGCAAAGGACAAGAAAGACAGAGAAACATGGAGGAACAATTTCGGGTTGGAAGAGATTGAAGAGATCTGAGAATGAAATGCAGCCTCTCCCCACCCAACCCCAACCCCAAGCCCAGAGCTACTGAATCAGAATCTACATTTTAACAAAATCCTTGGGAGTGCCCGTCATGGCACACCAGAAACAAATCCAATTAGGAACCATGAGGTTGCAGGTTTGATCCCTGGTCTGGCTCAGTGGGTTGGGGATCTGGTGTTGCTGTGAACTGTGGTGTAGGTCGCAGACACGGCTCAGATCTGACATTGCTGTGGCTGTGGTGTAGGCTAGCGGCTGTACCTCCGATTGGACTCCTAGCCTGGGAATCTCCATGTGCCTTGGGTGAAGCCCTAAAAAAGCAAAAAAAAAAAAAAAAAGAAAGAAAGAAAGAAAAAGAAACTCCTCTATGACTTGTGTCCACTTACATTTGAGAATGGCCAGGGCCCTAGATCAGCAGTTCCTAGGCTTAATCAGAATCACTTAGAAAAACTCTTTAAAAGGACAGATTCCTACCCTCCCCTTTGCCAGATCTGAAAAACAAGATGATAAATGGTGAACTCTCTCAGGTGGTTCTGATACAGAGCCATTTTTAGGAACCACCTGGCTCTAAATGGTATCGTCATATGTATAAGTGACCAAAGTGGGGTTCACTCCACGTGGGCCTCAAAAACACAGATTGGAGAACCAAACTAATCATCACCATAACTTCCACTCCAAGCACAGAGCTATGACCCAACTAATATTCCAATGCAGGGGTGGAATGTAAATAAATATTGCTGGTTCACATTTCAGGAGTTTTCCAGGACATTTAAGTGGATTTGAAAAATACTTTTTAAAAGATTGTTTGTACAAACATCATACTCTTTCCAGTCCTTGTTTGGCATAGAGTTTAATCAGATTTTAAATGGTGAGTGTTCTTTGTAAGGTTGTATGTTTCTTTTCTTCCAGGGCATGTAAAACAAGACATCTGGGTTTTATCACTAAAATACTAAAACATATCCAAAATTTTTAGGAAATCTGGGCCCGAGTTTATATGCTACAGGTGTTGAATATATTTGATAGAAGGCTGTAGTCTATTCATTTAGAGTTAAAAGGAAAAAAATTTATGTGTACCAGTTTTGTTTCAGAAAAAAATGTGACATACATTTGAAGATTTTTTTCTGTATCTTAGAAAATTAAGAGAAAATATAAAGAACTCTTATAGTCAACCTTATATGAAAATGTCTAGTTTTCAGATATACTTAATTTTGTATTATTCACTGAACTCTCATCATCTCATAGCAAAACCTGTTTTTGCTCTTTTATTAACATCTGTCACTTTGTGGACACAAGTCTCATCTTTTTTTATTAGTTTATTCACTGCTACAAGATATAGAAATATTGAATTTAAATAATGAGGCTGAAGAGTTCTTTTGTGGAGCGGTGGGTTAAGGATACAGCATTGTCACCGCAGCGGCTTGCATCGCTGCTATGGTGCGGGCTGGACCTCTGGCCCTTGAACTTCTGCATGCCAAGGGCACAGCCAAAAATAAAAAGAGAGAGAAGAATGAGCTGAGTGTAATGGAGGCATATTCTATGCATGAGTCTAAGACATGATACTATCTAGCCCCCCCATGGAGCAGAGAGGCCAGCAAGGGGCCCGGGAGGCATAATAAGACATTAATTAAATGTCTTATTTAAAGACATTAAATGTCTACTTCTGGAATTCCCATTATGACACAGCAGGTTAAGAACCTGAGTAGTATCCATGAGATGTAGGTTCGATCCCTGGCTTCACTCAGTAGGTTAAAGATCTTGTGTTGCCGTGAGCTACTGTGTAGATCACAGATTTGGCTCAGATCCTGCACTGCCATGGCTGTGGCATAGGCTTCAGCCGCAGCTCACA
This sequence comes from Phacochoerus africanus, assembly GCF_016906955.1. Taxonomy (NCBI): domain Eukaryota; kingdom Metazoa; phylum Chordata; class Mammalia; order Artiodactyla; family Suidae; genus Phacochoerus; species Phacochoerus africanus. The sequence continues at coordinate 106,280,375 of NC_062558.1, forward strand.
TTTGACCCCTGGCCTGGGAACTTCCATATGCCATGAGTGTGGCCTTTAAAAAAAAAAAGACACCAAAAAAAGCATAACTTCTAAGCTTAAATAAATACAACATTAAATGTTGGTGCCTCAAAACCAAATGCCATATCTGGAAATCATTGTATACATGCTCATTAATACTGGTAAAATTGGCTAACCTTTCTACTGTGCTTGTAAATATAAGCACTTTTTTCCTTATTTCCTTTAATCCTACAATTCTGTAAGGTAGGTGTTACTGATAGGCCTGCTTTAAATCGAAGAATAAAAGAGACTAAGTAATCAGCCCAGTATCATTGTCAGTAAATGTTAGAACTGAGACTTGAATCCAGAAAGTCTGACTTCAGACGTGAGCTCTCTATCCAACCTTCTACTGCATCTAGGAAGGAATATTTGTCCAGTTAGCACCGCCAGAACTATGATCTTGGTTTGTTTTGGTTTGATTTGGGTTTTTGTTTTCTTCTGGTATAAGATGCGTCACTTTCTCATAGTTAAATGGTGTTTTTACATTTCAATCTCTCTTCTTCTTTTTTTTTTTTTTGCTTTTTTTATGGCCACACTTGTGGCATACGGAGTTTCCCAGGCTAGGGTTCCAATCGGAACTCCAGCTGCCGACCTATGCCACAGCCACAGCAATGCGGGATTCAAGCCACATCTGCAACCTACATCACAGCTCTTGGCAACGCCAGATCCTTAACCCACTGAGCGAGGCCAGGGATCAAACATGTAAGCTCATGGTTACTAGTCAGATTCATTTCTACTGCACCACAATGGGAACTCCAATCTCTGTCATCTACACCCTAAACACTTCCCAAGTAAATATTTCTCTAAAGAGATTTCTTGAGCCAGATATGAAACATGTTTTTAATCCCTTTGTGGTGAAAACTCACCTTCTCGATACAGAGGAAGCAAGGCTGGTATTTGGCCCCCACCTCCTCCTGCCAGGGCTTCAAGTAACCCGTAAATTACCAGACCCCCAACAGGTCAGTCACTTCTAAAGGAACTGTCAACATACACTCAAAAACTGTCAACACAGCCCCAGAACTTCTTTAACTGACTCTCCTGAAAAAAACAAGCAGAACTTCAGCCCACTCAGCAAAATCATTCCAAAGTCCTGCAGACATGTGGCCCCAGTCTCTAAAATAAATCCCCTCTTCCCCTGGTGTGGAGTTCCCTTCAGCCTCCCCACACTCAAAGTTTTGAATTTCTGCAGCTCATATCCTTTTTTTCTCATTTTTTAAAAATTAAAGCATAGTTGATTTAAAATGTGCCAATTTCTGCTGTACAGCAAATTGACTCAGTTATACATATATATCCCAGGAGATTGGATATAGTTCCCTGTGCTATACAATAGGAGCTTGTTGTTTATCCATATTAAATGTAATAGTTTGCATCTACTAATACCATAATCCCAACTCCTCTCTCTTCCACCTCTCCTCCCTCTTGGCAACCACAAGTCTGTTCCCTATGTCTTTGAGTCTGTTTCTGTTTCATAGATAAGTTCATTTTTGTCGTATTTTGGATTCCACATATAAGTGATATCATACGATATGTCTTTTTTTCTGAATTACTTCTCTTAGTATGAGAATATCTAGTTGTATCCATGTTGCTGCAAATGGCATTATTTTGTTTTTCATGGCTAAGTAGTATTCCATTGTATATATGTACCACATCTTCTTAATCTATTCATCTGTCAGTAGGCATTTAGGTTGTTTCCATGTCTTGGCTATTGTGAATAGTGCTGCAGTGGACATAGGGATGTATATATCTTTTTTAATTATAGTTTTGTCTGGATATATTCCCAGGAGTGGGATTGCTGGATCATATGGCAGTTCTATATTTATTTTTCTGAGGAACCTCCATACTGTTTTCCATAGAGGTTGTACCAATTTACATTTTCACCAACAGTGAAGGAGAGTTCCCTTTTCTCCACACCTTCTCTAGCATTTGTTATTTGTAGACTTACTAAAGGTAGCCATTCTGACCATTGGTGGTACCTCATTGTTGTTTTGATTTGCATTTCTCTAATAATTAGTGGTGATGTTGAACATCTTTTCATGTGCCTCTAGCCATCCGTATGTCTTCTTTGGAGAAATGTGTGTTTAGGTTTTCTGCCCATTTTTTGATTAGGTTAGCCCCTTAATGGCATGTGCCATTTCTTTGTCCAGGTGAGCCTGCCTCTGCAGACCCACAGATGGTGGGAAGGAGGGAGAGGTGAGAATACATCAAACCTTCTTCACAAAGATTGTGGAAGCCCAGCAGGTGGTAATTCTAGGATGTCCTAAGATCAGGAGACCTGGGGTGTAGCCCTGGCTCTGCCATTGACTAGCTAGGTAACCTTGGGCAAGTCACCTGACCTCTCTGTTTTGGGGTTTCTTCATCTTTAAAATAAGAAAAATGAGTTAAATAACCTCTAAGTTCCTTTGATGTATTTGTTGTCACATTATGTAATGGAACAACATGGCTAAAACTGGTTTGTTCTGCTCTTTTTCCATGACTGCCTTGGCTGTAAAATAATAATTGCCCACATGGCTAAAGGTCTTCATTTTGTATTATAAGAAAAATCTTTGTGCCTTTGTTTCAGAATTCCCATAATGATGTATTGATTCTGGATTTATAACAGTACTATAAAACCATAAGCTGTCAGTTCTGATAATTTCTACCTCTCAAAGTCCACTCACACCATGCAGTTTGTAGAGGTGGCAGGATGTGTTCTTAGATTGGGCAAAGGCAGGCTGAGGTCTCCAGAATTTCCAGCAGAGACAAGTTTCTGGCTACGTTGGCTCCAGCCTGTAGCAGCTGGGAGAGACCTGGTGCCAATATTCCAGGATCTCTCTAGATGTTAGTGTTCCTTTGAAAAGGAACATAGTATAAAGAATTCAGGAAATTCTGAATATTAGCCCCTTCTTGGAGACTTACCATGCACATTAGCATACCCAAAGCTCCAAGAAATCCTGCCAGTGAAGAAATCTGTTTATCCCAGTACCTCTAAAACTTGTATGGCCCCAGACACTTTCTTCACAAAATGCGTAACATCTGGTAGAACATATCCCCAGAACACACTTTGGGGACACATTACCACACAACATGGCTGACCTGTCTCTATCTGGGTCTTTGAAGAAGGGAGGGATAACTACAACTGCTGGAATATTTATTAAGCACCACCTGTATGCAAAATACATGGGACTAACTCAAAATTGGCACAAGTGTCTGCCAGCCAAAATTTCAAAATCTAAAGCTGCAGGTGGATGGTCACTCCTAAAGAAGCATGCCAGTCCACAGATAGGACAAATGAAGTGTCAGGTTCAGCATGGAAGTGCTGGAGCCAGGCCCCTGGGCAGTTGTTTGCTTCCTGAAGTGAATTTCTGAGCCCTCAGCTGTTAGTCTCAAGTTCATTGCTTTGCATCACCAGGGTAGTTACCGTTCAACCAGTTACACCATCTCATCACAGGATAGTCACTGTTTATTTTTATAGATTAGGAAGTTGGCAAAGCATATCAAGTAATTTTATCCTTAGAATTTTTGAACATCCTTAGAATTTTGCCTTACAGGTACAGCTCTGTTGGATTTCTTCTGAATTGAGATCTGTTCTTTCCCTAGAAAAATGACCTCCTTTTCACAAAGTGAGAAAGTTATCGAACTGGCCCATGTCCTATGCTGTTGTTTAATCCCACTCTGAATCAAATGTAACTGCTACCCAGGGCACCTGATGTTTCCTGGATAAAGGGCCCTGGGTTCTCAAGACAGCTGCCCTTTCAGTACCTATTTGTGACTCACTGCTATTTTCCAAGCACTTCCTCTTCTACCAAACCGTATTTACATGTCCCTACTTCCCCAGACAGCCCTCACTCAAATCCTTCTTCCTTATCTCTTATTTCCCATCCCTTCCTGCCAACTCTCCTTAGACCTTTCTCTTGATAGGTTTTTTCCTCAGGTTTTGTGTGTGTGTGTGTGTGTCTCCTTATTCCACCTTCCCTCTGCTTCTCCCTTCTGGGTCTCTTTAAAAGAAGCAAAAGATCATTCTTTCTGAGGGTTTAATCCTTGGGAAGCCCCTCTCTGCTCAGCAGAACAGAGAAGCTGGCATTGCAATAAAAAGGCCAGCGTTGTTTCCATAAAGACTACATCTTGAAGAAGGAGCTGCTTATTTTTTTTAATTATCAGTATGACCTGACATTTATGGAGTATGTACTCTGTTCCAAGCATTAGAGCTCTTTACATATATCATATCTTTTATTAGTCACCATACATACGCCCTCTTATGGCAGGACATTTATTGTTCCCATTTTGTGGGTGAGGAATTGAGTCTCAGGCAAGGTAAGAAACTTGTTCAGTGTCACAGAAATAGTGGAAAGCAGTGCCAGGATGTAAACATGCACTTCTTTAACTCCAAATCCTGAATTCTTCCTTCTCTCCCCCACTTCCCACTGAAACAGGAAAGCTGAAGAGACAGAATTCTGGTTTTCATCAGATTCATTACCTAACAAGTTTCATTCACAGAAGTTCACCCCTGCACGCACGTACTGCACAGACAGCAGATTTAATTATCTTCTTCTTAATTATCCATTATATCCACCAGGGTCCAGCAGGGCAGGATGTGATTGATCTTCGTGAGATGCCAGATCTGTCTTCAGGGAAGCATAGGCCAACACATGCAAATGATTTTATCCCCTTCCCTTCTCTCCTTCCTGCTTGATCATTGGTGTCAGTTTAGCTGTTGGTTTCCTGTTACCTGCTTACCATCCATACTGCAGTTCAACAAACACTTGACATTGGGCCCTACAAGTGCAATAGTGACATACTGGGCTCACTTTTCCCTCTCCTGTGACAGGTGTCCACCTGCCCTGGGGCCCAGAGTGATTCACAGCAGGTCTCAGAACTGCCCAGACCTGCTCAGTTGTCCTGGAGGACAACCTTCTTTCTCTCCCTTTTCCAAGCAGTGTGGCCTGTAGCTAATGAGTTTCCCATCCATGGACTTAAGTAACCAGGGTGGCCATTTCCTCTTCACCACTTGGGGCACCTCAGAATGGGTCCAGCTCGTTCCAGAACAGATGAGAAAACCATCACTACCCTCACTCTCTGATGCCCAGTTCTCTCAGGGAAAATGGAATCTTCCAGTCCTGGACCAGACTGCCCACAGGCCTTCTATGTCATGGCTCCCTGGGTATCCTTTCCCAGCAGGAGCCTCCTGGGTGAGGAGTAGGCTAATAGTTGATTACAGGATGGGGCTGGGCATCCAGGCACTTTGACACTCTGAGCAGGGCAGCACTGCAGAGAGCTGACTGCTCTGCTTTGTATGTGACTCAGAATAGGAAGTTATTGAGCACTTACCACTCATGTTGTACCCAGTGCTGGGAAATAGATGAGTTAAACAATACCTGCCTTCAAGGAGCTCAAGTCCCAGTGACAGGGCCTAGGAGGAAAGGGGTCAAAGTGCAGTGACAAAGTAATTTTGATTAGCCGTATGAGGATTCAGGAGAGACTTCCTAGAGGAGGTGACATCTGGGCTATCTGGTAGTCAGTTGGATGTGAGAACAGAAGGTGAGGTAGGAATCAAGGACTGAGATCAGGGTGGGCTTAAGGGGCCTTTGAGCCCTTTAGGTGGAAAAGTTCACTTAATTCTTGGATATAGAGGATGAGAGAGAGATATTTGGAGGTATCAGTAGAGAGGTGGGTAAAACCAGGTAAGTGAAGGAAATCATCTAGGGAGAGGATGGAACCTAAGAAGAGATCCAGGAAGTATCAAGGACAGAGCCCTAAAAAACACTAGCATTCAAGAACCAACTCATGCCTGCAGAGGACAATATTATAGTGTAGGCTCTGGGGCTAGGCTGCCTGGGTTGGGATTCCCCCCAAACACACACAACTTACTAGCTGTATGTCACTGGGCAAGTGACTAAACCTCTCTGCTTTCATTTCATCTGTTAAATGATATGATAATGGCACATATTTCATTGGGTTGTTGTAGGATTAAATGAATTAATACATATTAGGTACTTAAAGTCTATTTTAGTAGACTCTCTAAGGGTATTTGATACCTTCATTGTTTCACTGATGTCCAGAAGGACAAATGCGGCCTCTGAGAGTGTCAGCCTCTCAGTGCCTGCTGGCACTGCCCAGTTGAGATCCCCAGTGAAGAAAAATGAAGGAGAGCCCCATGGGAGCCAGGTCATAGCCGGATAGAAAGGGACCAGTCATGCTATGTGGTGCAAATGCCAACATCTCCTGGAATGCAGGGACGGTGTCTGCCCCCCTTCACTGAATGCCCCAGTGCCCAGAGCAGTACCCCTTGGAGAGAGAGCTTATTGAGGGTGGTACTCAGTAATGATCCCCTTAATGAGTATGTATTTGCTAAAGATCCTACTACATAGCTGGAGTGAAGGGACTGCAGGGAGGAGGAGAGCATGTGGGCCACTCCAGTAGTGGCAGCAACTCGGTAAGAGGTTTCTTGGATGCTCTCAAACCTCTGCCTGGGACACCTAGCTGTCCCCATGAGTAAGCTACAGAGATGGGATCTCTCATGTACTTTCTCCCACACACTCCTTCTACTTCCATACTCTAATTTATGAGGACATTGTCCTATTCTACATGTCCTATTCTATAGACAGAACAGGGACACTAGGAAACCACCTGTAAACACCTGCACCACATTCTCTTTGATCTTTCAGAATGCTGCCTTTCTATTTCTAAAGGAGACAGGACTCAGCTACTCAGATCTTGGAAGTAAGCTCACATAGCCTTTGCTAAGCATTTCTTTGCTCAGTAGATCAGGGCAGTTGTCAGGGCTAAAAGCTGTAAATAATTCCCTTTTGTCTAATGTTCAGGAGAAAATGGAAAACAGTAAAGCACAGAAATTTAAAAGTTTGTTTTGGCTCATTCATAGTTTACACGTTGGTTACCCTTCAGCAAACTAGCCTAGCCACTCAGAACTATAGCTTCCTGATTTATAAAATGGGAACAGTGCTAGGACCAGCCATGTAGGGCTGAGAGGATTAAATGGGATAAGCAGTGTCCCTCTCACAAGCACATGTCCAATACATGCCAGCTTTTGTTACTGTATGTATTATTAATATCATGCAAAGAGGAGAAATTGGCTCATAAGTGGCTCTGCAATAGGAGCAGGATAGTCTGGTGTTCACAACTCACTTATATTAAGACATTTTATGTAAACTGCTAGCTGTGGGTTTTAATTCCATTATTGAAATAGGATGAAATAACAAAGACCCTATTTATTTAAGGACTATCAGTAAATACTTTTACAACAGGGGAGAATAAGCATGAAATTAGGCTTACTCTTGAATACATTTTAAAAATTGGTTTCAGGGAGTTCCTGCTGTGGTGTAGTGGATTAGGAATCCGACTGCAATATCCCAGGTTGCTGCAGAGGCACAGGTTCGATCCCCAACCTGGTGCACGGGGTTAAAGGATCCAGCATTGCTGCAGGTGTGGCATAGTTCACAGCTGTGGCTCAGATTCAGTCCCAGCCTGGGAACTTCCCTGTGCCACAAGTGCATAAATTTTTTTTTAAAGACGGTTTCAGGATGAATGATCCATTCAATTGCGATTAGAGAGAAAAGGGTAACAGCGTGAACAGCTGTTGTAATTCTCTGCAGTCCATTTAACTATAAATGGTTTGCATGTCTAAGTCAAAATATTTTCTTGGGTTGATTTTAAAATAGTAAATAGCCATACAAAGGAATGAAATTTTGTCATTTGTTGAGAACGTGAATGGATCTCAAGGGTGTTATGCTAAATGAAATAAGTCAGAGAAAGAGAACTACATTATGATCTCACTGATATGTGGAATTTTTATTTTCTCTTTTTTTTTTGTACCCACAGCATATGAAGTTCCCGGGCTAGGGATCAAATCAGAGCTACAGCTTCCGGCCTAAGCCACAGCCATAGCAACTCAGGATCTGAGCCGCATCTGCAACCTACACCACAGCTCACAACAACACCAGATCCCCAACCCACTGAGCGAGGCCAGGGATCAAACCCACATCCTCATAGATACCAGTTGGGTTTGTTTCCACTGTGCCACAACAGGAACTCCCATATGTGGAATTTAAATCAAAACAAAACAAAATACTAAGCTCATAGATATAGATATAGATATAGATATAGATATAGATATAGATATAGAACAGATTGGCAGTTGCTAGAGGGCAAGAGTTGGGGAGTGGTTGGGAGAAATGAGTGAAGGGGATTAAAATGTATAAACTTACAGTTATAAAATAGTCATGAGAATGTAATCTATAGCATGGCGGCTAGTTAGTACTACTGTATCGCATGTTTAAAAGTTGCTAAGAGAGTAGATCTTAAAAGTCCTTATTACAAGAAAACGTTTGTAACTAAGTATAGTGATAGATAGTAACTGCACTTATTATGGTGCAGTTAACATAATATATAATATACACAAATAGCAAATCATTATGTTGTCCACCTGAAAGTAGTATAATGTTATATGTCAATTATACCTCAATTTTTTAAGTAATGTAGTGTCACAGAGAGTGGAATAGCAAAACATTTGCAAAACTTTTTTTCACTTTTTAAAGTTCACTTGAATGTAGTTGATTTACAATGTTGTGATAATTTCTTCTGTGCAGTGAAGTGATTTAGTTATACAGATACACAATCCATTCTTTTTCATCTTGTCCCATATAGATGATCACACAATATTGGGTAGAGTTCCCTTATTCTTTATAACTATATAAAAAGGCCATTTAAATTAAGTATGTCATGTGGAATTGAGGGCTTGTCAGAGTGTCTAGAGTTCACATCCTGGGAATATTCACATGTAACTTGTGATTCCAGCTGTTGGTTAAATGGAACCAAAATAAAAGGAAAGTGTTTTTAAAATAAAGTAAATAATTCTACTGAATTTATATGTAATTTATGAGTACTTAGGGAATTTTTAGGTGAAGAATTTGAGAATAAACAGTTATCTTTTGCAAACTATGAGGAAAACGTTCTGCAAACAATGGAAAAATGGCCAGAGTGATATGGTCACTATTCTCAAGGTGCCGACCTGTTAGAGAAGGTGAATGTGTATACTTCATTGCATGGCAGAGCATGCTAACTTATTTTCCTTATATTTGCTCCAACCCTTCTAGCCCACATACCTAGCATAGTTCCTGGCAAATTCACAGGCATGCAGTAACTGTAGAAAGAATAAGCACTGCTATAGAGATATAAATAAAGTGCTTTGGGAGGGCAGCTAGAACCAAAGAATGAGGGGAAAAGAAAACAGACTTCTAAAGATGGTAGCCTGTAAATGGGTAAAGTTGGCCTTGTATCTGCCCAATTGGAGTATCAACCACACTATTATATAATTACTTGCTTATGGTATTTTTTCCCATGAGGCTCCTGGCTCCCCAAGGGCAGGTATCATAGTTTTCTTGTTTGTTAGTATCCCACATGGCACCATACGTAGTAAATACTCAATAGGTGAAGAAAGAGGGCCACCTGATGAAGAGCGTCAATGATTTTTTTTTTCAGTTGCAAGTTAACAGTAACTCAGCTTGAACCTGCTCAAACAAAATAATGGAATTTTTTCATTTATTGTATGGAATCTTCGCAGAGCTTCAGGTATGGCTGGATCTAAGAATCTGACCAGTGTCCTTAGGAGTCCATCCTTCTTCTGTGTTGGCTTCATTCTCAAGCAGGGTCTACTGAAATTGTGGGAAAAATAGCCATCAGTAGCTCCAGCCTCATATCTTTGAAGTTTATGATTCCAACAAAAAGATTATGTTTCTTTCCCTGATGGTTTCAGCAGAAAACTCAAAGAGAGCTCTGACTGGCCTGGTTTGGGTCATATACCTGTCTTCGAACAAATCAGGCCAGGACTGAAGGCGGGAGAGGGGCAGCTTTATGTAATCTATATAGATTTACAAGAGGAAAAGGTGATTCAACTCGGAGATATTGGACAGGCAAGGGAAAACAAATAAATAAACACAAATCCCCTATATAGTCACAAGGAAAGGAAACAGACTCAACAATAGCATAGAGGTAGAAATACCCAGAGAATAGGAAATTATACAAAATGTAGCTAGATTGGAATGACAGTTGTATAGTGGGCAACAGTGAACATGAATGTGAAGATGTAAGTTTAGATCAGATGGTACCAGGCTTGAAGGCCAAAAAAAAAGGTTTAGAGTTTGTTCTGCAGAGAATTGTGATGCAATTTGAGGCAAAGTAGATGGGATATAATCCAAGATGTGCTTGGGGCTTCTCCAGACGCCACCTTCAGAGGCTTTCTTTTTTCCCACTGGGGTTTCTCCTAAACAAAGTCATGATGGAACCATGCCAAGCAGGCCTGGGAGTCTGAGACTCTTCTGCACTCACTTCATGTCAAGGAGGATGCCTGGGCAGGTGTCACTTGTTGGCTGCTGCATCCTCAGGACTGAGACCCCAGCATGAATATGTCCTTGGCCTCTGCTTTAAGGAGGTGATATCTGGGGAAGATTGGTTTAGGACAAGGTACTATCAATACACCTATACTTGCATATATTAATATTCGCTTACATATATGGAATTTAAATAGAAAAAAATAGATGTTTTATTCCTAATGATGAGTTAGGGAAGCTTTCAGAGAAGAGATAATGTGAGCTACCCTTTTAGGACAGGCTTGTGGTGGGGGCACAAACCATTCTCAAGCCTCCTGGTCCAGCCTTGGGCTACTTCCTTCCTTATAGTTAGGAAGTGGGACTTAGGGACTCTTCTCTTCTGGATTTCTGTGTTCTGCTTCCTTGAATTCAGCTTCTCTTACAACTCGAGTAGCAATATTTTTTTTAAAGAATTTTTAAAATTTTTTTTTCAATTTTTACTGTTCTTTATTTTTCCCCCAATATATTATTTTTTTCTACTGCACAGCATGATGACCCAGTTATGCATACATGTATACATTTTTTTCTCACATTATCATGCTCTATCATAAGTGACTAGACATAGTTCCCAGTACTACACAGCAGGATCTCATTGCTAATCCATTCCAAAGGCAATAATCTGCATCTATTAACCCCAAGCTCCTAATCCATCCCATTCTCTCCCCCTCCCCCTTGGCAACCACAAGTCTACTCTCCAAATCCATAATTTTCTTTTCTGTGGAAAGGTTCATACTGCCCAAAGCAATCTACAGATTCACTGCAATCCCTACCAAATTACCCGTGACAATTTTCACAGAATTAGAACAAACAATCCAAAAATTTATATGGAACCACAAATGACTCAGAATAGCCAAAGCAAGTCTGAGAAACAAAAACCAAGCAGGAAGCATAACTCTCCCAGACTTGAGGCACTATTACAAAGCCACAATCATCAAGACAGTGTGGTATTGGTACCAAAACAGACATACAGACCAGTGGAACAGAATAGAGAACCCAGAAATAAACCCAGACACCTATGGTCAATTAATCTTTGACAAAGGAGGCAAGATCATAAAATGGGAAACAGACAGTCTTTTCAGCAAGTATTACTGGAAAACCTGGACAGCTGCATGCAAATCAGTGAAACTAGAACACACCCTCACACCATGCACAAAAATAAACTCAGGTAGTAATATTAATAGTAGTTGCCGTAGCAGCAGGTGGGCGTAGGAGTAAACATCTATCGAGCCCTTCACTACGCACTCAGCATCACGTTGGGATCTTTAGATACTGTCTCCAGGTTCTACCTGACAGTAATTTTATGGGGTGAATATGATTATTCCCTTTTTACTGAAAAGGGGATTGAGGTTCCGAGAAGGTAGCTGGCTTGCCCCAGGGACCTGTACAAGGAAACAATGGAACTGGGAGTTGAGGGCAGGTCCACTTAACTCCAGTGCCTGTGCTCCCCCGACCACGCTGTGTGTCTCCAGTGCCCCATCTTTCTGAGTTCTGAGCAGATCACAGGCCCAGTCTCAGGGACAGCTATAGAAGCAGTGACTTAAAGTATTGGACAGGTGTACAAAAGTGATGCTTTCCTGACTCGAGGCTCAGGTGTGCAAAAAGGGACGCTGAATCCCTGAGATAGCTCTCAACTCAAGTGTGTAGAAGAACACTAGGGAGTTATCTAAAAATGCCGATTCCTGGGCTCCACTCCTAGAGGGTCTGATTTCTGGTTCAGGGTAAGTCCTTGGAATCTTCATTTGAGTAAACATCTTACCAACACTTGGGAGAGCCTAAACCCAGTGCTTCACATTGTGAGGAGTGCTGCCTAGGCAGGGTGTGCGTGGGTGTGTGTCAGCGTGTTGCCTGAGTGTGCATGCCACATGCTCTAGTTCAAGGGTTGTTCTTGCAAAGCTCCATGGAGGGCAGGTAGAGATGTGCACTGCACACAGCCCACCTGAGAGGAGCTTTGTCTAGACAGAGTTTCATTGTCTTCTTTAGATTTCATCATTTGAGCCTGGACTTTGCAGTGAGGGTGATCAGATACCCATTACAAAGTACCATCTTTCAAAGAAAACTTCTGCTCAGCATATTAAAAAAATTTTTTTGGCAGGAAATCATTTGTCTCCTTTTTCTGGACCTGGGAACAGCAGTAGGAAGTGTTCAGGCCTTTTCCCAAATATAATCTCTGACCATTTGAAGACTGAGAATCCTCTCTGCCCATGGCCCCCTGGGACTCTGAGTGGCCTGCCTGTCAGTCAGGGGCACTGAGCACCCCCACACTGGAGATGTGGGAAAGATGGTCTCTGCCCTCGAGGACGTAAGGTCCATGGAGAAGATAGAACAAACCCATGTGAAAGAGTCAGGCACACAAACATAACAAAAATAAGCCAGATGCAAAACCACACAGCTGTGAGAATCCAAGTACAGACGTGATGTTAGACTCAAGGTCCAACATTCAGTGAAAGAGAAGCAGGAAAAAGTTGCATGTGAGGTGCTATAGGTGAGCCATCAGAAAGGCCTTCTTAGGGGAGGTCACATCTGCTCATTTACAGACTCTATTCAAGTACTTACAATGGGTTCTGCTGCTGGTGAGCATGGCAGCCCCAGTGTCCGCTTTGGGGAACACAGTAGGGAGTCTGCGGCCGAGGAAACATGGGGGCATCATATTACGCACAGCACGTGGTCCCAGCCCAGGTGGGAAAACAGGGTAGGCCTCCTCAAGACAGATTCCTGAAGGCAGCCCTGTCCCTGACTTTAGGGGAGTCATGACAAAATACAAAGGAAGCCCAGCCTGTGGCCTGGTTCATGAACCTGTGTCATGTCGACACCTCAGGCCTCAAGTGTAAACTCCATCCACACACCACCCTTACCCCAGACTTGTCCAGCCTTCAGACCTACGGTTATGATCTACCCTTGAGAGGACTGATCCAGATAATAGGCCCTGGCCAGCCTGGGAGTGGACTGTTTGGACAGGGGGTGGGAGTCCTGGCTCTACAGGGGTGAATGATCTGGAGGTGGCTGCACAGACAGTAGGCAGACGTGTTCCCTCAACCCCACAGGCTTCTCACTCTGTGGGAAGAAGTGGGGTGTAGGCCAACCTGAGCCTTCTAAAGCGTGGGGCCCAGTCAGGGATCCTGACTGCGGTTCTAAGCAGGGTCCTGCCTAAAGGATGAGTTGGCATTAGCTAAACCAAAGGTGGGGTGATGGGGGACGCCTTCCATAGAATGAACAATCAGGACAAGATCCCTAAGATGGGAAAAGCCAGGTTCACCCCCCCTAAAAGCAGGAGAAAGAGGAGGGCCAAGGTGAAGTTGGAGAAATGGGAGGCCTCAAGGGCCAAGGTAAGGATTTGGCTTTACCCAGGACAGGGACAAGATATGGCGGACCAGGGAAAGGTCATTTTGAATGGACCGAGAGCGTTCCTCCCAGACCGAGCTTGTGTGATGCAAGTAAGGTATTTGACATGAGAAGAGAGAGCAAGCTGTTCACATTGGCTGGTCTAAGAGTACAGAGAAAGGCCAGAGAGGGAAAATAAACCATTTGTGGAGTTGTGGGCATGTTGGAGGGGCAGGGTCACCAGGGTGAGCACAGAGCCTCTGGGAAGAACTCTTCAAGAACTGGGCTGGGGGCCAGATCCCCTCTTTATGCTGTGCTGATCACTGACATAGGCAAGATAACATGCCACTTTTAATACCCTTCTACTCTACTGCTGCTCCCTATGCTTGAGTCATAGTACTTTACACATATGTGTTTTTTGTATTTTTCTGTGTGATTTCAGTGTCCTGAAATTCTTTCTGGATTGGCAGCACATCGCATTGTCCTCTTAGTAAATATGACCATATTTATGCTTTGGGCTATATTTTGTAATCATCACCAAATCTTTGTTTCCTTCTTGTGTCATTTTTTTTTTTTCATTTTTGATGACTTTTTTTTTAATTAGTGGTGACACTCTCGTTGCTTAACACCTATGGTACTATGAGTACATTAAGCCACAATTAGCATTGCCCTGAAGTCTGTAAGCAAGTGTGTGTGTGTGTGTGTGTGTGTTTATGATAACAGTGCTTACATAATCTCATAACCAAGCCCTGGGGACTCACACACGGAGATGGAACAGTTGGTTTAAATTAGGTTTCCATGTGAAATATGGTATCGCTATTTTTTTCCTAGCATTGTGGGAAAGTATATGGAAAGTGATTCGACTGATAGGAAATAAATCTGGTTGTGTGGTCAGGATTGAGGCACAAAGCATCAAAGCACGTGGTTGTCCTGCTCTGTGAAGCAGGTCTCTCCAAGGGAGATGAGTTAACCCTTTCAGGGCAGAGGGCCCTGATAACTCACTGTGTGGTACCAGAAGTCTGAGAGAACAGTGACTTTGCAGAGACCCTGATTTGCCATCAGTTTCAACAGGAAAGGAGCTAAAGCCATAGAAAGAGTATAGCCAGAGGCCTCAAAAACTATGCATTGGGTGTCTTTGAGGAACCATTTTAACTTTTTAGGATTTCATTTTTATTTGTAAGGAGATAGGTTTGAATATGTAACTCAAAGGGCCAATGATGTTAGAATTCTAAGGGTTTTCTGACGGTTTCTTACAGCAGGATAGGGCTTATCAAAAGCTAATCACACTAAAAGAAGATTAGATGGAAGCATCAGTCATACTCAGTAACTACTGGCAAAATAATTTCTTGCCCTAGAAAGCCAGAGTTTCACAAAGGTGGCTTTTATCTGGGTCACCAGGTAAGGGGACAAAGCATAGAGACAGTGAGCCAGGGATTGCTCACACCTACAGAAAAGGGGTTGACTCTGAGCATCCCAGAGGGTTCCTGTGTGCTCAAAGCAGTCTCAAGAGATGGAACAAATTGTTTTTTTCTTCCCAAGAGGCTCAAAATTCCTTGTGGGATGATCTGGACCATGGCTCGCCCTAAGAGTCTGATTCCAGATCTATTCTTATGTTTCACGAGAGCCCAGCAAAAGTCCAGAGCAGGTGAAGACCAGAGATGACTTCTTGCAGCCCACTGGGCTGGGGCTGGGCTTAGAGGTGCCAGGTGTCCCATCACATTTTGCTTCAAGAAATTTCAGAAGAGAAGAGACAGTTTATTACTGCAGTGCTTCTGGCTGACAGCAGAGTATAATAATCTGTTTTAGCACTGAAATTCTGTTACTGTTTCCCTGTTTGTTTCTGTGTTGGGAAAGGAAAGAAATGTTCAGCATCAATCTCTTCTGTTCTGCTTTCTTCATTTTTTTAAATCACTTTTTGGTACTCTTCTCAGTACCTTCTCCTTTGATTCTATTTTTCTCTTCAAATGTGCAGCTCTCAAGTACTTAGAAGGACCTACCAGTGCCAAGTTAAAACAACAAAAAACAAAACAAAACAAAAAACCCTAGCTATTCTTCATTAGATGAAAGAGCACCAGCCTGTGAGTCCTAGTTTTGACATCAACAAGAATTGTGACCTCGGCAAATCATTTCTCCCGTGAGCCTTGGATTCTTGATCTGGAAGAATGGGGTTGGACTGCCCTCTCTGGTTGCTGCCAGCACTAAATGCCATTCATTCCTCTCATTTTATTTGGAGGGAGGGAGTCAGGGAAACGGTTGCCTTAAACCTTGAACTCTTTTTTTTTTAATTGCCGTTGTCTTGGGTCGCATAAACCATCTCTCTCACTCAGGTGTCAGCACTGTTTCTTGGTTCAAGTACAACTCCTGGGCTATGTGAGGTCAAGACCAAAGCTTTGTTCTTTTAACAACTGAGTTTATCAGCCCAGACATTAGCCAGGATGGAGAAAGTAACTTACGTGAACACTGTAGTCCAGCACCAAAGTCTAGAGAGCAGCGAAATAAGATTAAGCAGAAAATTTTTGAGGCTACATGTCATAAAGGGGAGACTTTAGTAGTACACGATTATTAAATATTATACTCCAGTCTGTGTAGTATAAAAGACAAGTCACATTAGACCTAAGTTTAAGCCTAGAGTAGAAGAAAATTAGAGTTTGTGTATATACTTCAGGCATTTAGTGAGTAGTTAGTAGTTAGTAGTGTCACCTCTGGGGCACACATCTCAGTTCAAATTCAGGCTTTGCCACCCATTGGCTGGGGACCTTGTGCAAGTCTCTTAGGCCCTCCATCCATCATTTTCCTCTCTATCTGTAACATGAGGATAATTATAGTTCCTGACTCAGGATTGTTATGAGAGATAAGTGAGTTAACATATATGAAGTGCTTGAGACAGTTACATAATAAGTGCTATATTAGTTTCTTATTATTTAGTCATTTGAGAAGCGTACTAGATAATGCATTTGCGAAAGATAGCTCAAAATTTTTTTCTGCATTTTTTTTTTCATTTACTATTAGGCATTTTACTGTTTGACCAATGGTCTCTCATTGGTCATGGGTCTCTCATGGGTAAGTGTATTGATTGCATTTAATCTTGCTCCATCTGTCAAATATATTTAAAGCAATATTATCCTTAGGCCTTTTTCTTGTGGTCTCATGGACTTTTTGTAGATGAAAAGGAATTTTATGAATTACCTTTCAGCCACATTTAAAAGATGACAATGACAAATCCAGAGAGGTTAATCCCACCACAGAGCAGTGATGAAGCTAGAGCTTCACTTCATTCTCTTAGCTGGGGCCTTCCCTTCCTCATACTAAATTGATTTTTTTTAAAGTAGACATTTTTCTTATTAAAAAAAAATGTGTACCAAGCTCCCAGGGCATGGTTTCAGTGGATACCCCTCTCTGCATTCTCCAGGTGAGCTCCTGGGTGACGTGGCTGATCCTCACTGCAGGCTCCATGGAGGAGAAGCGGGAAGTCTTCTCGTACTTGGTGCATGTGGCCAAATGCTGCTGGAACATGGGCAACTACAACGCCGTCATGGAGTTCTTGGCCGGCCTCAGGTATGGGCAGTGGAAATGTGGTCACCTGGGGGTTTCCTCTTACCAGCTGCATGGCTCTGAATCAGTTGCCCAGGTAACTACATTGACCCAAACCAGGCAATTGGTAGTGATTATTTGGGGAAAATATATTGTTTCCTGCTAGCCACAATCCCTGTCCCTCAAAGATGCTGCAGAATTCAGCAGTCAAGATCCTCACTAGCTGTGTCTGCTCTGACCTCATGCTCTTGGCCTAATTCCATCAGCCCCATCACTGACTCCACTCTTTCCCTGTCTGTCCTGGAAGCCCTATTGTTCTCTATTTCTTCCCAGCTCTCCCTTAAGAATTACCCCAGCACTATAAGCTCCCAACCACTGACTGCCCTTAGCAAGAACAGAGGCTGACATTGATAATATACATTTAATAATGTTAGCTCCCATTGTTATTGAACACTTACTGTGTGTCAAGCATTGGACTAAGCATGTTCCATGCATCACATCTTTTAATTCTCAGAACAATTTTTTGAGGTAGATACTATTAGTATTCCCACACCATACAAAAGAAGAATATTCTAACTATGATAAGAAGTTAGGTCATTCACCCAAGGTCACCTGGCATCGCTGGAATGTGAATGCAGGCAGGCTTGATTTCAGAGCTTGTGCCCTTTAACCTTTGTGATGGCCTGCTCTTACACCTTCTCCATCAGACTATAAGATCACCATTCTGTCAATAAAGCCTCCACTTTTTTCCCTTTCAGCCTCAGTTACCTTGCATAAGGTAACTGCCCTTCACTGTTTGTTTTGACCCGGGGTGGGGGCGGGGCTGGGGAGCATGCCCATGGCACATGGAAATTCTGGAGCCAGGGACACAAGCCACAGCAGTGACAACACGGGATCCTTAACCCACTGTGCCACCAGGGAACTCCAGCTGCTCCTCACTCTTGTGGGTGGCAGTGTGGTATGAGGAAGAAGAACATAAGTGATCAAATTAGAATAACAGGGAAGGAGTTCCCGTCATAGCTCAGTGGTTAATGAATCCGACTAGGAACCATGAGGTTGCAGGTTCGATCCCTGCCCTTCTCAGTGGGTTAACGATCTGGCATTGCCATGAGCTGTGGTGTAGGTTGCAGACGCGGCTCAGATCCCGCGTTGCTGTGGCTCTGGCGTAGGCCAATGGCCACAGCTCCAATTCGACCCCTAGCCTGGGAACCTCCATATGCCGTGGGAGCGGCCCAAGAAATGGCAAAAAGACAAAAAATAAAATCTATAAAAAAAAAAAAAGAATAACAGGGAATAAAATCCTGGCTTTCCCAGGGAATAGCTGTGTAGTCTGGACAGTTACTTGTCCTCATTGAGCCTCAGTTTCTTCATCTGTCAATGGGGACAATAATAAAAAGCATCTACACTTTTATATGGGGTTTAGTCAGATAATGTAAAGTATTGAGCATATGGATCTGGCACATAGTCAGGCTCCAGAAAAAGAACCTATTATTGCTCTTTTTTGTCATTGTCTGAGATTCACCTTCCTAGTGAGGGGTCTATAAATCTATAAATAGATCTATAAATTGATCTTGCTTCATAATATTTCAGGCTTTTTCTTTGATTCTTCAGACACCACATAAGGAAATCAGCTAAATCTCACCAGATTCCTGTGCACTCCAGACCCACTGCCACTTAGTTTCATGCTTCTATATTTGGCTCAAAACCGAACTGATCTTTATAAATAAATGGGTAAAGTGTTTAATAATTCAATGGATGGGACTATGTAGATAGGAGGTAAGTTGCTAGATGTCCTTGTAATAGAATGATTGTGGAGGCAGAGTCATGTGTCTACTTTCAGGTTTGAAAATAGTTAATCGAACTACATCAAGATGTGTTGTTTTTTATTTTTTAAACAATTAGATGGGAAGGAGGTACAAGCTTATTATTAAGTGACCTTGGTTTTCAGTTGACTTTGTACATTTTGCTTCCTCAAACTAAATTCTCAAACAAGGAAACAAGAAGTATAAAGATGTACATGTAACAGTGTTTATTCAATTTTAATGTCAATATAAATGTCAACTATACTTCAATTCAAAAGTAATAAAATAACCCAAATGAACAACAATAGAAAAATGAAGGAAATAACATGATGTGACCATACAATGGAATGTTATTTAGCCATCAAAAATGATATTTATGAAAAAAATTTTAATATTATTGGAAAATAAATAACATAGGTAAAACTGTCTGGTAACAAAGCTGTCTATACTTATAACCTCAGTGAAGCTTATGCAACAAAATTTATAAAATATTTAGATCAGAAAGACACAAACAGAAGTATTAGAAGGAAATATACCTAATGTTGTCTGTGGATGGAAGAACTGTGGGTAGATTTTCTATGTTTTTGATATTTTCCAGATTATCTGCAAAGAGCATCTGGTACCTTTACGATCATGAAAAGAAATAAAAGGTTTTTTATAAGTGTCAATTCTTGGAGTTCCCATAGTGGCTCAGCAGAAGAGAATCCAACTGGTAACCATGAGGTTGTAGGTTCGATCCCTGGCCTCGGTCAGTGGGTTAAAGGATCCAGTGTTGCCATGAGCTGTGGTGTAGGTCGCAGACACGGCTTGGATCTGGTGTTGCTGTGGCGGCTACAGCTTTGATTAGATCCTAGCCTGGGAACATCTATATGCCGCAAGTGCTGCCCTAAAAAGCCACACACACACAAAAGTGTCAGTTCTCAATCTAACAAAAATATCATTGATTTTTGCTGAAGTTTGGCTTTTGCCCTCCAATGTACCATGACTACTCCATTACTCACAGAAAAAGGATGATGAAATAATGAGAACTATGTCTCATTCATGTATTCAGTTCTTTTATTTAAACCTCCAATCTGTGCTCCCAAAAGGATTTTTTTTTTTCATTTTAGGGCCGCACCCACAGCATACAGGGGTCCCCAGGCCAGGGATAGAATCGGAGCTGCAGCCACTAGCCTACACCACAGCCTCAGCAACTCAGGATCCAAGACAAATCTGCAACCTACACCACAGATCACAACAACACTAGATCCTTAACCCACAGAGCAAGGCCAGGGATTGTATCTGTGACCTCATGTGAGCCATGACAGGAACTCCCCAAAAGGATTTTCACCATCTTCTAAGAAAACAGTTATAGGACAAGCTAGACCTAAAGGGGTGAAATCAGGAGACAGTTTTCCTTTTTGACCTCACTATCTTTCAAATCTGCCAAATTGTCTTTCTGGATCCTACCTCGGGGTACCCTGGGTCTTTCCCAGTCACTTGTGTGGTTAACAGGCAGTCTTATTCTTTTGCGCCCATGATCACGAATGAATCTCAGAAATGTACGGCTATGGCAAAAAAGCAGGTTGCCTAAGAGTACCTACCTAAACGTGGGCGTACCTACTTTATACCATTTGTATAAAGTTTTAAAAAAGCACAAACAATTCTACAAACTGCTTAGCAATATCTGCCTGTGTTGGGAAAGTATCAGGAATTGTGGAGGAATCTGCTCCCATGGTATTACTCAACCATGGTGTTACTGCTTCATTTTTTTCAATTGAGAGGTCAGTGCAGGGGTGTTTGTCATGTTATACTTCTTTATGTCTTTTGGATATCTTAAGTATTGCATAATAATTTTTCAGTCCAATCTGAAAATCAGAATCTCTGTCTTCCTTTCTTTTTTATCTTTTTAGGGCCACACCCCAACATATGGAGGTTCCCAGGCTAGGGGTCCAATTGGAGCTGTAGCTGCCAGCCTATGCCACTGCCATGGCAACTCAGGATCTGAGCTGAGTCTGAGGTCTACAACACAGCTCAAGACAATGCCAGACCTTTAACCCACTGAGAAAGGCCAGGGATCAAACCTGCATCCTCGTGGATACTAGTTGGGTTCATTAACCACTGAGCCACGACAGGAACGCTGAGAATTTCAACTTCTCATTTAAAGCTCCACCCTTTCGAGCCAAGTGGTGTTGATCAGACCTTGCCTTCCCTGCCAAAGGCCACAGATAGGAGGGAATGGCGGGTACCCTGGCATCTTCAGGGGCTGGGTTGGGGGGATATTGTTGAAGCTCCAAGTGAGGACAGGCCTTGCTGGGACACGGGAGTTGACCTGGGGCAGAGTGGCCTCATTCCCTCCCTGCCCTGTACAGTATTATTATTGCTAAATTGTTGTCCAGGAGGGGCAGCACTGGGCCAGACCTGGTATTTTTGCTGTACATAGTGTATGCTTGTGATATATAAGGTTTTCTTTATTTTATATATGATCAATAAATACCTTTTAAACCAAAAAAAAGAAAAAAGAAAAAAAGCTTCACCCTTTCCCCAAATTTGGAAGCCCAGCCAGTCTCAGAAAGCTGCAGTAGGGTGGGAAAATATGGTTTGTCTTTTCTCTCCCTCTCTCCAACTCAAGATCCCTGCAGAAAAAGTGGGCAGAAGAGGAGAGGTAAAGGGAGCCAGTCTTACTTGATGGGGACAGTTGTGACGTGGCTTTGGTGCCCACACAGAGAGCCATGTGGGGTGCTTCCAGGGTTAATTCCTCATTACCTGCCGTAACTTCCACCACTTCCTGTCCCGTAGAGACCTCCCAATGCACCGTTAACTTGTGAGGGGCAATGCACTCCTGGCCTGGCCGACCATCAGTCCTTGCATTCCAGCGTCTGGTTCTGGAGGTCCTACCTTCACAGATGGTTTTCATTAGGGTTGCCTCTTTCAGAGGCAGGCCCTTAGAGGTAGCTCCAGTCCAGGCGCCTTTCAGTGTCCAGTCCTGGCTCCCAGAAACACCCAGTGCTTTGTGCTCCCAAACGCTGCAAATGCATGACACACCCAAGGGATCCTTCTCCCCCACGTTGCCAGTTGGCAGCTCAGGCAGCCTCTCACAATTAAATTTCCTCAGGCAAGTCACACATCAGTTAAGTCTGTGTGATCAGAAAATGCCAGGACACTGGTTGCCCTCTCCATGCAGCTTCTTTGAGGCCTCTACACTTTGGCTGATCTCCTCCTTACATATGACTCCCTGACAGCTCTCTCCAAAGAAGAATTCTCTACCAAGCTGCTCAGACCCAGTTTCTCTGCCGATGGAGGGTGAGAGACCTCTGAGTCCAGAGCAGTTTGGGTCTCCTGGTAACAACTCACTGCCTCTCTTTAGAAGATGGGGTTTAATGTCACCTATTGTCCTCAGTAGCAATTTCTTTTTTTTTTTTGTCTTTTGTCTTTTTTTAGGGCCGCACCCACAGCATATGGAGGTTCCCAGGCTAGGGGTCTAATTGGAGCTGTAAGCTGCCAGCCTATGTCAGAGCCACAGCAACGCCAGATCCGCGCTGTGTCTGCGACCTACACCACAGCTCGCGGCAACACCGGATCCTTAACCCACTGAGCAGGGCCAGGGATCGAACCCACAACCTCATGGTTCCTAGTCGGATTCATTTCCACTGTGCCACAATGGGAACTCCCTCAGTAGCAATTTCAAAATAGGAAAAATCTCATTAACATCCTGTTCTGCAAATAAATATTTTAAGGTAGTGTCCTGCGAGACTGGCTGGTGACTTAATGTTAAAGCTGGGTTTTGTAGAAGCAATTCAACAACAGGGTCCAAAACAGGCTTCAGGCGGAGGCGGAGCAAGATGGTGGAGGAGTAAGAGGTCAAGCTCACCTTCTGCCACAAACACATCAAAAAAACACATTTACATGTAAAACGACTCACACGGAACGTCACCTGAACGCTGTGGAAGAACTTACACCTCCAAAAAGGGCAAGAAACTCAACGCTGTGGAAGAACTTACACCTCCAAAAAGGGCAAGAAACTCTTGACATAATAGGGTAGAACAAAAGAAAAAAAGAGAGAGAAAAGGAATCAGGATGGGACTAGCATTCCCAAGAGGGAGCTGTGAAGGAGAAAAGGAACCCACATCCTGAGAAGCCACCTAACTGACGGAAAGATCAGCCGAGTGGAGGGACCTCACAGTTGCCGAGAAAAGTGCAGCAGCTGGACTGAGAACAGCAAAGCAGAGTGAGAGCTGTACATCATCTGAACCACCGGCGGGACATCACAGCCCAAGACATTCGGGCGGGGCTGGGCACCGAGACTCAGGCTCTGGAGGTCAGTCCTGGGGAGGGGGCTGGGGCTGGCTGTGTGGGGACAGCCTGAGGGGCTAAGGAGCAGTATGCCATGGGCTGAGGAGGGGAATGCCACGGCAGAGGGAACCTGGGAGCAGGTCTGGACCCACAGGAGAAGCAAGGCGCCATTGTTGGGGAGGGGAGAGGAGGAGGGGCGGACCGCCATAGGAAACTCCCTCCACGGAGCATGCTCATTCCTGCGGGCTCTCAGAGGGTGGGGCGGCTCTGGCACAGGCTGTGAGCGAGAAGCCTCTGGCTTGTTTAGAGGAGACTAGGTGCTTCTTGTGCAGGCTAGCAGTGGCCAGGCACCTCTTGTGTGGGCTAAGGGCACTGGGGGGTAAGTGCAACATGGTGCCTCTTGCATGATCTACAGGTGTCAGGGACAGACCGTGGAGGTCGTCTTGGAGGCCAGAGGGAGCCATGGCTTGCCGCCACTGGGGGCCTGTGAGTGGGCCCACCTGTGACCCTAGTCACCCCAGGGGTTGGCAAAAAAGAAAAAAAGAGGGTATTTCAACCAAGCACCATACACTGTTGCTCTCACTCCCCTGGGAACACACCTGCCCTGCAGCTGACACTGCCAAATGCTTTGGGCAGCACCCAGACACTTGGTCACTGTCCCTTTCCAAGACCCTACAACTAGGAGCAGCTGGTCAGCACCACCTGCATGGGCTAAGTGGGAAAGGGATCTGCAGGAGAGGCAAGGCACCATTGTTGAGGAGAGGAGAGGAGGAGGGGCGGACAACCATAGGAAACTCCCTGCACCTTGAGTGCACATGCCCGCGGGCTCTCAGAGGGCGTGATGGCTCTGGCACAGCCCTTGCTGCTGTTGAGAGCCCAGTGACCACACACTCACTGCTGGCCCTACTCATTGCCTCCTCCTCCCTGAAAACACACTGAGCATCCTTGGGAAAACAGCCTGCTCACACCAAAGAAAGAGACAGCAAATATTCAAACTCCCACACCAAAAATAAATAGTAACCCCTCAGAAAATACAAAGGGGTGCTCTTGCATAGAAATAGCCTTGCAAGACTACAATTTGGCTTCCCCAAACTCACATAAATACACAAGCAAGATGAAGAAGCACAGAAACCATTCCCAGTTAAAGCAACAGAAGAATTAACCTAAAGCAGTCAACAATGAAACAGACCTCTGCAGTCTGACAGACACTGAGTTCAAAAGGGAGGTATTGAAAATACTGAAGAAATTAAGAGAGGATATTAACAGTAAAGCAGATTCCTTTAGAAAGAAACTAGAACATATAAGGAGGAGCCAAGAAAGACTAGAAAATTCATTTGCAGAGATGCAAAGGGAGCTAAAGTCAATAAAGACCAGAATGAACAATGCAGAGGAATAAATTAGTGACATGGAAGATAGGGTAATGGAAATCACCCAATCAGGACAGCAGACAGAAAACCAAATGAAAAAACATGAAAGCAAGATAAAAGACCTATGGGATAATATAAAGTGGGCCAATCTACACATAATAGGAATTCCAGAAGGAGAAGAAAAAGAAAAAGGGATTGAAAATATATTTGAAGAAATTATGGCTAAAAACTTTCCAAATCTAAATGATACTGAGTTCAAGATACAGCAAGCACAGAGGGCCCCAAACAAGTTGAACCCAAACAGGCCCACACCAAGACAAATTATAATAAAATTGGCAAAAGTTAAACAGAGGATTCTAAAGGCAGCAAGAGAAAAGCAAACCATTAATTATAAGGGAACCCCAATAAGGCTATCAGCTGATTTCTCTACAGAAACACTACAGGCCAGAAGGGAGTGGCAAGATATATTTAAAGTGCTGAAAGGAAGAAATTTGCAACCTGGAATACTCTATTGAGCAAGGATATCATTTAAAATAGAAGGGGAAATAAAGAATTTCTCCAACAAACAAAAGCTGAAAGACTACAGCAGTACTAAACCTATTCTAAAAGAAATACTGAAAGGGCTTCTCTAAAAAAAAAAAAAGCAAAAGAATTAGGTTGAAGGCAACCACAGTTGGAAAGCAATCGCATAAGTAAGCCAGCATACAGTTCTAAATGTGAAGATGTTAAAGAAAAAAAAGACATCAAAATCATGCAAAATGGGAAAGGAAAGTAAGAAAACATAGGTTCTTTTTTTATTTTAATGATGTGTATGCCAAGAAATTTGACAACCTAGAAGAAATGGACAACTTTATAGAGACTTACAGCCTGCCAAAACTGAGTCAAGAAGAAATAGATCAACTGGACAGACCGATCACTAGGAATGAAATTGAATATGTCATAAACATACTCCCTACTAATAACAGCCCAGGACCAGATGGCATCACAGGTGAATTCTACCAAACATACAAAGAGGAACTTATACCCATCCTCCTTAAACTTTTTCAAAAGGTTGAAGAAGAAGGAACACTCCCAAAGACATTCAATGATGCCATCATCACCCTAATTCCAAAACCAGACAAAGATGCCACCAAAAAAGAAAACTATTGGCCAATATTTTTGATGAATATAGACGCAAAAGTTCTCAACAAAATTTTAGCCATCCAACAACATATAAAAAAGATTATACACCACGACCAGGTGGGATTCATCCCATGTTCACAAGGATGGTTCAACACACACAAATCAATCAATGTCATACACATTAACAAAAGAAAAGTCAAAAACCACATGATCATCTCAATAGATGCAGAGAAAGCATTTGACAAAGTCCAACATCCATTCTTACCAAAGTGGGTATAGAGGGAACATACCTTAACATAATGAAAGCCATTTAGGAAAAACCCACAGCAAATATAATACTCAATGGAGAAAAGCTGAAAGCCTTCCCACTAAAATCTGGAACAAGATAAGGATGCCCACTCTCACCACTGTTAGTCAACATAGTACTGAAAGTCCTAGCCACAGCAATCAGACGAACAGAAGAAATTAAAGGCATCCAAATAGAAAAGAAGAGGACAATGGAATACTACTCAGCCATAAAAAAGAATGACATAATGCCATTTGCAGCAACATGGATGGAACTAGAGAATCTCATACTGAGTGAAATGAGCCAGAAAGACAAAGACAAATACCATATGATATCACTTATAACTGGAATCTAATATCCAGCACAAATGAACATCTCCACAGAAAAGAAAATCATGGACTTGGAAAACAGACTTGTGGCTACCTGATGGGAGAGGGAGGGAGTGGGAGGGATCGGGAGCTTGGGGTTATCAGACACAACTTAGAATAGATTTACAAGGAGATCCTGCTGAGTAGCATTGAGAACTATGTCTAGATACTCATGTTGCAACAGAAGAAAGGGTGGGGGAAAAAATGTATACATGTAAGGATAAATTGATCCCCTTGCTGTACAGTGGGAAAATAAAATAAAATAAAATAATAAAAAGTAATAATAATAAAGGTTCAGTAAAAATAAAAAAAATAAAAAAAAACTGTCACTGTATGCAGATGACATGATACTGTATATACAAATCCCTAAGGACTCAACCCAAAAACTACTTGAACTGATCAACAAATTCAACAAAGTAGCAGGATATAAGATTCACATTCAGAAATCAGTCGCATTTCTGTATATGAAAAATGAAATATTAGAAAAGGAATACAAAAATACAATACCTTTTAAAATTGCACCCCAAAAAGTCAAATACCAGGGAATACACCTGAGCAAGGAGGTAAAAGACTTATATGCTGAGAACTATAAAACATTAATCCAGGAAATTAAAGAAGATGTAAGAGTAAAGAAATGGAAAGATATCACATACTTATGGGTTGGAAAAATTTAAATTGTAAAAATGACCATACTACCCAAAGCAATCTGCAGATTCACTGCAATCCCTATCAAATTACCCATGACATTTTTCATAGAACTAGAACAAACAATCCAAAAATTTATATGGAACCACAAAAGACTCAGAATTGCCAAAGAAATTCTGAGGAACAAAAACCAAGCAGGAGGCATAGCTCTCCCAGACTCCAGGCACTATTACAAAGCAACAATCATCAAGACAGTGTGGTACTGGTACCAAAACAGACATACAGACCAATGGAACAGAATAAAGAACCCAGAAATAAACCCAGACACCTGCAGTCAATTGATCTTTAACAAAGGAGGCAAGAATGTAAAATGGGAAAAAGACACTTTATTCAGCAAGAATTGCTGGGAAACCTGAACAGCCGCATGCAAATCAATGAAACTGGAACACACCTTCACACCATGCACAAAAATAAACTCAAAATGGCTTAAAGACTTAAATATAAGATAAGGCACCATCAAAATCTTGGAAGAGAGCATAGGAAAAACATTCTCTGACATCAGCCTTACAAATGTTTTCTCAGGTCAGTCTCCCAAGGGAACAGAAATAAAAGCAAAACTAAACCAATGGGACCTAATCAAACTGACAAGCTTTTGCACAACAAAGGAAACCAAAAAGAAAACAAAAAGACAACTTACAGAATGGGAGAAAATAATTTCAAATGATGCAACTGACAAGGGTTTAATCTCTAAAATATAAAAACAACTTAAACAACTCAACAGCAAAAAAGCTAACAACCCAATGGAAAAATGGGCAAAAGACCTAAATAGACATTTCTTCAGGAAGATATACAGATGGCCAAAAAGCACATGAAAAAATGCTCAGCATCACTGATTATTAGAGAAATGCAAATCAAAACTACCATGAGATACCACCTCACACCAGTCAGATTGGCCATCATTTGTAAGTCCACAAATAACAGATGCTGGAGGGATTGTGGACAAAAGGGAACCCTCCTTCACTTTTGGTAGGAATTTAAGCTGGTACAACCACTATGGAGAACAGTATGGAGGTACCTTAGAAATCTATACATAGAACTACCATATGACCCAGCAATCCCACTCTTGGGCATATATCCTGGACAAAACTCTTCTTAAAAAAGACACATACACCTGCGTGTTCATTGCAGCTCTATTCACAATAGTCAAGACATGGAATCAACTCAAATGTCCATCAACAGATGATTGGATTAGGAAGATGTGGTGTATATACACAATGGAATACTACTCGGCCATGAAAA
Organism: Phacochoerus africanus; assembly: GCF_016906955.1. Lineage (NCBI taxonomy): Eukaryota > Metazoa > Chordata > Mammalia > Artiodactyla > Suidae > Phacochoerus > Phacochoerus africanus. The sequence goes on from NC_062558.1 coordinate 106,308,791, forward strand.
AGAACAAAATAATGCCATTTGCAGCAACATGGATGGAACTAGAGACTCTCACACTGAGTGAAGTAAATCAGAAAGAGAAAGGCAAATACCATATGATATCACTTATTTCTGGAATCTAATATATGGCACAAATGAACCGTTCCACAGAAAAGAAAATCATGGACTTGGAGAATAGACTTGTGGTTGCCAAGGGGGAAGGAGTGGGATGGATTGGGAGTTTTGGGTTAATAGATGCAGACTATTGCCTTTGGGATGGATTGGCCATGAGATCCTGCTGTGCAGCACTGGAAACTCTGTCTAGTCACTTATGATGGAGCATGATAATGTGAGGAAAAAGAATGTATACATGTATGTGTAACTGGGTCACCATGCTGTACAGTAGAAAATTGACAGAACACTGTAAACCAGCTATAATGGAAAAATAAAAATCATTATGTAAAAAAAAATTAAAAAAATAAATGAGGAATGGATGAACACCTTTTCTGCAGGTGATTCTCCACAAATATTTGTAAAAATAATATTACCCATGAGGTTTCCCTGTTGGGAAACCAGAAACCACAAAATCTCAAACATTAGTTTAATACCCACTTTTCAAAATTAACTGTATGTGTCTGTCCTTTTTAACTTTGTGTTTCAATTTATTAAAGTAATATTCACATCATTGGGGAAGTAGGTGGAGATGTGAATCATAAATAAATATTAAAACAAAGAAATATAAACAAAAAGAATGAACTTGTATGGAATTAGACTAGTTACTGTAACTTATTTCTCCTTCAGTCTAAAAAAAAAAAAAAATGTCATTGCCTTGCAATAGGTCAAGAAAAGTTTTAAAAATGTGGCAGTTTATGGACCAGTCTGACCTGGAGACCATGAGGAGCCTGAAGGATGCCATGGCCCAGCACGAATCTTCCTGCGAGTACAAGAAGGTGGTGACACGGGCACTGCATATCCCTGGCTGCAAGGTGGTTCCGTTTTGTGGGGTGTTTCTGAAGGAGCTCTGTGAGGTGCTTGATGGAGCCTCGGGCCTTATGAAGCTTTGCCCGAGGTACAATTCCCAAGAAGAAGCTCTAGAGGTGAGGCCTTTCAAATTCCTCGTCATCTGGAGAGTCACTGTGGGTGCCTGACTCACCCCTCACTAAAGCCAGAAGAGAGGCCTTTCTGAGCCCAGGGTTATCAGTTGTCACTGTTATGTTGGATAACCGTTAGGTCCTTGAAAGTTCCAGAGAAGAGAATACCAACTAGTCTGACTGGAGGTTAAAAGTAAGTTAACTTTAATGGACTGATGTATAAGTACAAGAGCCAATGGGTGTTGTTTTCTGATTTTTTTTTAAAGGTCGATGGAGTTTTGTCTCTCTTGTGGGTGGGAATGTCTGGGTTCAGGGGACATGAGAAGTTAAAGGAAAGTAGTAACTTCTTCGGATGAGTGGGAAAGAGACAGGGGAAGTCCACGTTGCCTTTCTTTCCTTTTTTGTGGGAAGCTAATGCCTCCTCTAAGTCACCTGATTTCACTGCCTCCATTCTCCTCAGCCCAGTGCTTCTTGTTCATCACCCTCCAGAGTGGAAAGGACCATGTGAGCCTGGACTCAGGACACTGGGTGTGGAAAGAAGGGGCATTGAGAAGCCGAAGATGCAGAAACCTCTCTATATGGTGTTTAGAAATGAAAGAAGGGACTAAAGGTGGTGGGGACTTGATGGAGAATTTTGAGGAGTCCCATATCTAGAAGTCCCACACCCAAACCTAGAGTCATTCTCACCATGGTGACTCTACCCACTGCTGATCTTATGCACGCACACACACACACACACACACAAACACACAAACACACACATACATACTGACACACACATATGCACCCCTTCTCAATTGCAGTGTCAAGACTCCTCTAAAATTGCAACCTCTTCCAGGTCACCTGGGGAAAAAAAGCATCTCCTGGTACCAGGAAGTCTTAAGAGGCCCTGCTAGGTTCTGGCAGTACTACTGGCTTACATCTCCCTGACTTATGAGGGGAAATATAAGTGTAGGAAATAGAGGAGAAAACTTAAAGCAAGCCCCCCAAGCTCTACCCACTCCGATTCCTTCATGCCTGAGAAGGAAGGAACACCAGATATCATGGCCTGGCTGCCCCTCTTACCTTTGATGAAGAGGGAAAAACTTCCTGATCACAAATATAGACAATAAGAGCTTACAAACCACCAGGAAGCCTCTGTGTTATCATAGGATCACGGGAAATAAAGCAAAATGCCCCCCTTTCTAGATCATTTCCTTGGTCCCCAGTAATTTTATCCTGTTACATAGAATAATAGACTCTGGTCATGGTTTTTCTCAATTCTCACTACAAGAATAAAATAACTCTGCCCTTCCTCTGTAAAGTGGCTACTTTTTCCCTAGGGAACATTGAAATAATACTGCTTTTTGAGTTGTAAATTCAAAATAGGGTGTTGATTCCTAGAGGGACTAAAGTTGTCTTAGTGAAAACAAGAATGAGTTTGTATTTCACGTGGTGAAAGGAAAAAAATGTTTTTCTGAAGGTTCTCTCCCCCCCCCCCAATAAAATAGACACAAATTCCATTATTTATGGCTGTTATGATTTCATTTTCCTAGCCAGTAGGATATTCAGATGTAGTGTGTGAAGTTGCAGTAACAAATTCTCCATATATTTTTCTGTAGTTTGTAGCTGATTACAGTGGACAAGATAATTTCTTACAACGAGTGGGACAGAATGGCTTAAAGAATTCGGAGAAGGAGTCCACTGTCAACAGCATCTTTCAGATCATCAGGAGCTGCAGTCGAAGCCTGGAGATTGAGGAGGAGGACAGCCCCAGTGAAGGGAGCAGCTCCAGGAAAAATTCCTTGAAGGATAAAGCCCGATGGCAGTAAGTTTTACATTTTAAAAATTGGGTTGCTCATTTCTTATTTTTCCTACTCCAGTTTGGTTTCAGGTAATAAAAAGCTACCACTTTTATCCATAAGTTTTGCCTCTCTATCTTTAAAATTTACCAATTCTGAATTAGGATTTACCTTTATAATATGGTTTCTTTGTTCTAAAATTACTGCTCATAATTTAACTTCTTGCTATCTCTTATCCCTTTTTAAAAGCCAGAACTATCTTGCCATTTCTAAAAATTTAACCAAGTAGATTTCAGAATTAGAACCGTGATTCTTATTTCATACCTTCTAGAAAAATAGTTTTTGTAATCACTAAGTGGGGCACAGGGTTGAGTATTAACATATTTTTAAGTCAAACATACTAAGTTCATAGGGCTGGAGTCACACCCAGAAATCAGTATTGTTGCAGCTCCCCAAAACCTCTGAGGACTCTAAGGCAGGGGGTGTAGCCAGACATGCTTACTTAACCCATAACCTAATGAGAAGTCCAGAAATCAGGGGTCTTAAGCAAGTATTGCATCTTTTCAAGGCCATTTACTCGTTGACAAGCCCAGCTCGAATAGTAGAGCCTGGCCCAGCATGAGGAATCCTTGAGCATCATTCGAAATTATGGCATCTACTGACTGGCCACAAAGGTTTTATTTGTGTTCAGTACTCGTGAGTCATACCTTGCAGTTAGTTGTGTAAGGACTTAAACATAAGACATTGATGTTTGTTTCACAGAGCCTTTCCTGGTTGTCTCTTTGTGTGTTATGAGCCTACACTGGGAAGGGTGATAGTATTTTTGGAAAATAATTCCTTTGGCATTGTAGTGCCAGATCCTTAAAATTGGTTGTAAATTGCAAACACCAAGATGAATGCCTTGTTTCTGAATCCCTAATGTTGTAGTTTTAAGGAGGTAAACTAATATTTCAGATTTCTCCAAAGTCTTTGGGCTTTTTTTCAAACTTCACTTCCTAGCTCATTCCCCCATAGAGGACTCAGGTGCTCGAAGATTAACCTTACCACAGCGTCTGGTCCCTAAAGCTCAAATGTCTCACAGGTAGCTTCCATCAATTGTTGTTTTTAAGTTTATCTCAAATCAAGATTATGTGAACACTTCCTTGCTAATTTTTGCTGACAATAGTGTCACTCTGTATATAGAGGACCATTTACAAAAAGCTCCAGGAACATCTTACAGCCACTTAGGTCCTTATATGTAAAATACATAAGATGTATATCACATAAGTATATCTACTTCTATATAACTATCTCTAAATATAGATATCTGTGTATATATCTACCTCCTCCCATAAAAGATTTTGTAGATGTTTATGAGTAAATATAAATAATTAAAGATATTAAGGAAAAGGGAAAATAGGATAGGAAAAAATAAAACATACAGAAAAGTATATTGTATAGTCTTAACAGTGACTAAATTTTGTTTTGAGATAGTGGCCATAGGAAAGAAAGAATCAGGATTCACAGTATTTGTAGGAAAAATCAAAGAGTTGTTTAGGAAAGGCGTACCTTCTCCTCATACTGACATCTGGCTGAAAGTCCATCCTTAAACCCTACTATAAGACATAGAACAGCACTGAATAGATAAAATCCTGAATTTCATGTGACTTTTTTTGATAAAACCCTTCTTTGGGTCCATGTGTGTGTATTTTTGTGTGTATATGTATATGTGTACGTGTCTGTGTGTGTGTGTGCATCCACGTGTGTGTAGGTGTGTATGTTACTTACAGGTGTCATCCTTTCCAAAATACTTTTAGGAATACTATCTTTTTTTTTTTTTTTTTGTCTTTTTGCTATTTTTTTGAGCCACTTCCGTGGCATATGGAGGTTCCCAGGCTAGGGGTCTAATCGGAGCTGTAGCTGCTGGCCTACGCCAGAGCCACAGCAACGCAGGATCTGAGCCGCGTCTGCAACCTACACCACAGCTCACGGCAACGCTGGATCGTTAACCCACTGAGCAGGGGCAGGGGTCGAACTCACAACCTCATGGTTCCTAGTCGGATTCGTTAACCGCTGCGCCACGACGGGAACTCCCAGGAATACTATCTTTGGTTGAACCTCAGAGACCAAGCCTCTGAGCTTTCCATTCACCATTCTTTCCTTTTGCCTCAGATTTTTTCACATGATAAATTTCTTACCTCATTGCATCACCTCTCATGAAATCTTTATTTCCAACTTTCCGCTTATTGCATTGCCCTTTCTTAATTGTCTTATCATCTATATCCTAAGGCCATTTCTTTTCCACTTCCCATTTTCCAGATCCTGCTTGAAAGCACTCTGGGGGCCGAGGGGGGGAGCACAAAAATGCAAATATTTCTTTTACAAAACCTGTGAAGTCATATTGAAATCCTCATATTGAATTTTATGTACCTCAATACCACTAAGTTTTCTTACCCCACGTGACTGCTACTTTGAAAAGGACCACTGAACTCGCGAGATTGGGAGTGTTTAATAGAATTCACTGAAACCACCTGCCAAGACTTGGGAATCCATTGCTGATCCAGAGACCCACATTAAAATATTCAGCCCAGGGTTGTATCTGGAAAAGGGATTTCCAAACTCCAAAGCTCAGGAGAATTGTGCTTTGTTATTGATTTGGCTGAAACGAAGACTCTATGAAAATAATCTCCAGTCCCTATTCCTATGGCAACCACCAACTGTGTGAAAATTACATCAAAGAAAGAAGGGAAAGTTTCACAGTGCTGTGGTTCATCCAGATCCAGCCTTTGGTAAGGTGTTCTAATGATATTTCTCAAATATCTCAGCTACTCCTGCCAGAAAACCCATTCAAAGCACCCACAGAAACCCTGGAAAAATGATCATAAAATGTTCAAGACCTCAGCAGGAAAGGGACATGGTAGAGAGAATCTCAAAATGTCAGGGAGATCTTGAGCTCAACTCATCCAACTCCTCATCTCC